>NC_139705.1:2610078-2715078 GCF_964188405.1 Protomyctophum parallelum
ACAATTACCCATTAAGACCTGAGGCAGATTCTACAAATGTCTGCTAAATCCTAACAGTTTTCTGAAACATGTATGATTGTATTGTAATGTATGATAGATTTTATTAAAAAAAAAAAAAGATCTATATTCAAAGATTTCCACACGTTTACGTTTTTTTTCCAAGAAATAGCAGATCTACAAGCTCATAGGCATAGTGTGGCAGAAAGTGACGCGATATGAGCTTAGAGCTTGTACATCTGCTATTTTTGAATAGCCAAAGTATGATGGTTAAATTCTATAGATGGCTCAGATGCTTTCCCGGTCTTAATGGGTTAAAGCAAATCTTCCGCAAAGCTCACCAGGCAATTAAGACAAGGCCTTGCTGAAATGTTTCATGATGGATCAGGTTGGTATGATTATTAATTAGTTAATGTGATTACTAAACAAATCAAGGGATTGGGAGTATTACATTAATTATTAATGTGATTAATTGTGATTTAACGATAATAATTTCTACTGTACCTGTCAGAAGTGTTGCTGTTGAGGGCAGACAGGAGACACAATATTATTACACACTTGCAATTATTGCAGTAACCGTCGCCCGCAGGTTCTGGGTTTGACACCCCCCCCCCCCCCCCCCCCCCCCCCCCCCCCCCCCCCCCCCCCCCGAGTCCCCCGCGCATGCAAGTGCCGACAGTTTTGACCACTGAGCCAATAGAGCTTTCCTGCTTGCTCAGGGGGGAAATTAAATGTTGACCTTTAGGAAGTACCACTTCTTGATACAAATAGTATCAATAAATAGTGGTCCTACCCTACCGGCTACCACAGAACCAAAAGAAGAGTAGGGAGACCAAATACAACCCAACGCAGTTGTTAGTTATATTAACATTAGCTCTGGTCCATAGCCTTCTACTGCTTCTACGATTCTGCCCTGCAGTCTAAGGCTATGGGACTTTCGCTTTTAAATCTCAAATTGAAATCGGACCAGCCTCTCCTCTTTAGCGTAAATAAAAAGAACGTTTTTGCTGCTCAGCAAAACAAAGGCGGGTTGTGTCATTAGAAAGCCTACTTTCCTTAGTGGACCGACTCTGAGCCCCCCACCACACGTATAAACGTTACTTTTTAGTTATTTAGTTATTGCCTCATAGAGAATATTTTTTCCCCCCAGTGTGTCCACTAAGGAAAGTAGGCTTTCTAATGTAGGCGAAAGTAGGCTTTCTAATGACACAACCCGCCTTTGTTTTGGAGAGTAGCAAAAACGTTATTTTTATTTACGCTAAAGAGGAGAGGCTGGTCCGATTTCGATTTGAGATTTAAAACGGAAAGTCCCATAGCCGTAGACTGCAGGGCAGAATCGTAGAAGCAGTAGAAGGCTATGGGCCAGAGCTATATTAACATACAACATTATATTCACTAAAGAAAAATTACATAGCGTAGCTTTAAGTCCATATGGTATTATGATCTGGCATCAGTGCTAGCAGTGGTGGAAAGTAACTAAGTACATTTACTTAAGTACAATCTTGAGTGTTTCCAATTTCCAATACTTTTACTTCCACTCCACTACATCTCGGAAGCAAATATTGTACTTTTCTCCACTACATTTATTTGATGTAGAAAACTACTGTAGTTACTAGTTACATTGTAGATTTTTGATTATTGTTACAAAACAGTAACCACTTCAGCCCTACATATCGGCTATTTTTCAAAATACAGTACGTTTACAGTACAATACATTTGAAAACTTGAAATGGGACATTCTGCATAGTGGGTACTTTCTACTTTCAAGTACATTTTGAATTCCTGCACGCGGGAGAAATCATCTGTCAACTATATCTGCCAGTGCCTGTAATATAATATTACTAACCCTAACCCAACCCTAATCGCAAAGGGACACCACGGGTGAGTCTTAACCGGCCTGCACATAATGTTGTAATCCGTCGCAGTCTAAAACTTTATTTCATCTGCAAAAAAAAAAAAAAGATTGTCCACGGTTGGCAGAAAAATAGTGGCGCGAGCAGGATTCAATCCCAGGAGGTGTGGGTTGAGTCTAATGACTAGCGAGCCGAGCCACTGAGGCCGGCGCTGAGATGGGGCATTCGGTCTGTATTAGAATATAAATAGAAAGGCCCAATTCCTGTAAAAAGAAAGAAGCCACGCCCAGTAAGGGAGAGGAAGCCTCGCGCAGTAGGCTTCTCCTCGCAGATTTCTGGCAGAAGCCCTTGACGGTTGATTTCTCCATTCTGCTTCTATATTGCACTATTGATACTTTTACTTAACCCATTTTGGACTGAGGTCGATTTAAAAAAAAGGCTTCTAAATCCTAACATTTTTCTGAAAAACCTGTGTTTCTCTAAATCCAAAACATTTTTCTGAAAAACCTGTGTTTCTATGTCAGTGGTGCTCAACCTTTTTTTATGTCAAGGACCCCACAGAATTATCTCTATTGGGCCACGTACCCAAATCTCAAAGTATGTAGTTCCAGGAACCCCCCAGAAACCAATAATTTAGTTAAAAATGTTTGCTCTGAAATATATATTCAAATATTTGTGCCATATTTTCAAGTTTTTTCAAAAATAGCAGACCTACAAGCTCGTAGCTTGCCACTCGGTGGCGGGCTATGAGCTTGTAGATCTGCTATTTTTCAATAGCTAAGTTATAACATAATGTTTAAAACACCAAAAGGGGTTAAGTAAAAAAATGTGAGTACTTTTTCCACCACTGGTGCTAGTGATAAACTGCTGTACCTGTGACTGTACCTGTTGAAGAAAGATGTCTGTTCTGGGGTCAGTGCGCGACTAGTGATAAACTGTATTGTACCTTTCACTGTACCTATTGAGGGCTTTCACCAGCACCTTGATGGCTGCATTCTGAGGATCCTTCACTTCCTGGAGGAGACAGATGTCACAGCGAGACACCAGCTGCATGGGAACAGACGGACAGAGATGTCTTCTGTCAAACATTTGTACTTTACTCTCTCTCTCTGTGTGTGTGGTGTGGTGTGGTGTGGTGCGGTGTGGTGTGGTGTGGTGTGGTGCGTGTGTGTGAGAGAGAGAGGTCTTCACAGGTTTACCTGAACTGAAAATACCCAACAATGTCACTGGAGTTCACAGTTTGTGGGTTCGTGTTTAATTGTGTCCACTCTGGTCCGGGTATAGGTTCAGATTATATCACCTCGGTCCCGCGTCTGTTTATTATGTGTAATAAATACCACAATGTGTTATCTTTTAGCAATCATTGTACACATCGTACCACTGTTTACTATAATGTTAATGACGTATTCAATAAATCAAAATACCAAAAGACTTCAGGGTCATCAAGGCTATAGGTCAAGTGCTACACGGTGGGATTCCTTCGATATTTAGGTGGAAACATGTAATTGTCTCTTAACACAATTAGAACATAACACGTGTGAGCACGTCATAAGGATCCCGAAATATTAGTACTAATGACGTGTGAGGACGTCCTAGCGACGTCCTAGCGACGTCCCAGCGACGCAAGAATATTCAGAATTTTCCTATTTTTTTTGTTTTTGGCATTTTGCTTTTCGCTTGCCGTATGCTAACGCTCAGTGCAACTATTAGCTTGTTATTGACTCCCATGTTAGCGAGGCGGAAAGAACGACTCGTATCTCATAATCCAGGGCGCTCTCCGTGGTGATGAATAGAGCGATATGCTGGCGCTTCATTTCTGCTCCTCATCCGTCTCTCCCGCAAAATATGAACGCTTTTTGGAGCGTAAAACAATATATTAAGATGATCGGGGATGTGAGGTATCTTTGTAAAGTCAACTTTTTTAGGCAAGTGTTTCCTGTTTCATGGCTTTCAAAGTAAAAGCGATCAGACAACTCTGGCACTCTATAGCCTTTATTTTGAAGGCACTCGCGGTACTAAATGTGTTAATGTAGGGCAGGCTGCCAAGGAGATTCCATACATGCATGTAATGGCAGAACGGCCTATTCCGGGACGGATTAACCCCCACGAGGGCCCCTGGGCCGGTCATTTTTGCAGGGCCCCCATAGCGCGCGTGCACGTGCGGGCCCCAGCAGCCCTTTTTAGGGCGTCAAACCTAGTACTGCGCGACCCAATTTCCCTGAAGGGCCCCTGAGAGCCAAGGGCCCCTGGGCCTAATTAACCCAACAGTCGTGTCAGTCGTGTAATATTTCAGAACCCGATGTCTGTCATTTTGGACCCGCAAAGAGCTCCAGTATGTAATACCCATGTGCATGTGCATGTGCATGTGCATGTGCATGTTGTGCATGTTGTGCATGTGCATGTTGTGCATGTGCGTTTACCCGTGTCAGTGTGTGTGCTACTCTGGTGTTTGTCATCTTGGTTGTGTCGAGGTTCTGGACATTGAAGGCACAGATCCTGAACCCTGAACTTTGACCCCAAGACCCATCTGCGAGGAGGAAGAGGAGGAGAGGAAGAGGAGAGCGCCACCTCATGGTTGGACTGTGGAGGAAACAAATAAAAAGGAGAGAATAGTCTAACCATATTAGAATCTCAACCGCTATAATGAATTATGAATTGCATTTTTTCCAAGTGCTCAAAGCACTTTTCAACGGTTCATTCATTCCTACATTGGGAGGTGAAGCGGCGAACAGTCGACGCCAGCGTCCTCACTTCCCACATTCACACACCAATGGTGGCGAGCTCACACCGACCAACTCATTGGAGGCAATGTAGGGTTCAGTGTCTTGCCCAAGGACACTTCGACATGTGGACAGGAGGAGGAGCTGGGATTCGAACCGCCGACCCACGCATCATTGGACGACCTGCTCTACCTCCTGAGCCACAGCCGCCCTGACATTCACATAAAGCAGGGGGAAAAGGGTAACGTGTGCATTTCCCTGACATTGACGGCGGTTGGCCATTATTTGAAGATATCGGTTTCTGAAATGATGTAGGTTGATGACACACACACACACACACACACACACACACACACACACACACACACACACACACACACACACACACACACTTCATCACTTGATCATTTCCAGAGCTTCTATTGCTCAGAACTGTATGACGAAACTTGAACATTGAGCTTACTGTGTACACAAGTGATGATAGATTTATAAATATGTATACATCGATAAATACGTATAGGCATTTATCTGATAAGAAATATCAATTTTAGTTTTCTGAAAAACCTTATGTTTCTGCATCAGCGGTGCTCAATATTTCATGTCAAGGACCCCAAAAATTATATGCGATATGCCTCCGCCCCCCCATCTGAAAATATGTTGTTCCAGGGACCCCAACCCAGAAGCAAATATTCGAGTTAAAATGTTCACTCTGTAATAATATTATATTCAAAGATTTGCGCCACATTTTCACGATTCTTCAAAAATAGCAGACCTACAAGCTCATAGCGCGGCACTCGGTGTCGCGCTATGAGCTTGTAGATCTGCTATTTTTCAACAGCCAAAGTATAACACAAAAAAAAAAAACACCAAAAGGGGTTCCCGCCAAAAATGGGTTACACTGTGCCTACCAGCCCGTGCCTGTGCAGGGGATATTGTTTTAGTTTTGACTATTTGTTACCAACTACCGGAGCTTGTCCTTTTGCAGCAGCTGGGTGAGTTGTGAGGGACAGCGAGGTGAAAAAACTATTGTGTTTGGTTACTAGCTTGGTTTAGTCCCTCAAATAAGTGTGCCAAATGTTCCTTGAAATCGGAGGGCCCCTCCCATTAATAATAATAATAATAATAATAATGAATTGCATTTTTATGGTGCTTTTCTATGCACTACGTGCCTACTCAAAGCGCTTACAATGGTTCATTCATTCATACATTGGGAGGTGAAGCGGCGAACAGTCGACGCCAGCGTCCTCACTTCCCACCCCCAATCCAACCCTTGATGCTGAGTGTCAAGCAGGGAGGCACTGGGTCCCATTTTTACATGCAGTCTTTGGTATGACCCGGCCGGGGATCGAACCCCGACCTCCCAGTTTCAGGGCGGACACTCTAACCACAAGGCCACTGAGCTGGTATATACATTAGACTAAAGAGCATTTCCTCTCCGTGTGTGCACTGCAGTGCTGTGGGACTCTATGGGTGTGCTACAGCCGTTGACACTATAAGGCTTGCCCACTTGCCCCAGGTAAATAAAACGTTCGGGCAGATGGAGCCTGCTTTTAGGTTTCCCCGACGGGGCAAGTGCTCGTTTTGAGAGGGGACGCAACAGTCTGTAAACACAACACGAGATGTCTGTCTAAACAACCTGAACGTGGCCTGAGAGCATCGTTTACCTATACTGTGCTGTTTCCACTGTTGCTACACAAATATAAAACAACAAGTCAGTGAACCCATATTCCCATTCATAGCAGGTGTTTGGCGTAAACATTGACGTGTGACATTCTTTGTCGCACGACGCACACCCCCAGAAAATTTATAATAATACAAAATAAAGGGTTAAATTGAACCGATATTCAAATTTTACTTAGCATTTTATAATGGACGATTCTCTTTTCGGCCAAGTGGACGTGACCTTTGGGCAAGTAGAACATGACCCGTACTTGCCCGATGGGCAAGTGCCTCTGAGACCCTGTACTATACATGTAAGAAACAAATAAGATGAAGACATTGTGTATATATATTTAGACACCCAACTAATAGAAACTATAGTAGCCTATATTGGCCAATCAATAATGACTCATGGTTAACAGGGGTGTGTCTGTCTTCTTCCAAATCTATTTAATCTTCTGACGAAGGCGCGATTCATACTCCTATTTGAGAGCCAAAATGACATTGAACCTGTGGAGTGGACATTGATTCCTTTATTCTGCGCACATCCATAGTCTCCGGGTGCATCAGTTGGCTTTGTGGAAATGTTTAGAACCAACAACAGAGCCACAACACAAACGTTTGGCCACGTCAGCTGCATGCAGGACGGCAGAATCCCAAAAGACTGTATATATGGGGAGCTTGCCACTGGCTCCAGACCTAAAGGATGCTACAAGGATGCCTGCAAGCGAGATCTGAAGGCAAGCGACATGGACACAGCAAGCTCTCGCTGTGGACCGCAGCAAATGAAGGATTGCCATCAAGGGAGGTCGTCCAGAGGAGCGAGAAAGGGAGGCAGACTTTGGTTCGACATACCATTGGCCCGACTGGATTAAGGTTGGTGAGGGGTCCTTTAAAACGACCGGAGTAAGGTTGGTGAGGGGTCCGTTAATACGACCGGAGTAAGGTTGGTGAGGGGTCCGTTAATACGACCGGATTAAGGTTGGTGAGGGGTCCGTTAATACGACCGGATTAAGGTTGGCGAGCGGTGCGCTGCTCCATGCTTGCGGTTATGTTTAGGTTGGGGTTTGAGGTATAGGTTGTCGTTCGGACCAATGGTATATGTCGGACCAAAGTACCAAACGCATGCACCCAGCGAGTAAAGGAGAGAGGACCTCTGGGAGCAGAGGAAAGGGCGCAGACGAGGCGCCACAGTACATCTGCAGAAACTGCAACAGAGACTGTGCCACTCAAGCGTCAGACTGTTCAGCCACAGCAGGCACCGTAACCCAACAACAGACTAATCTCTGGCACAATGTGATTTTCAAGAAAATGGAACAGCGGTACGTCGGAAGTCATGTTACACTGGTCATGTGTGTGCACGTGAGTGAGTGTGTGTATGCACCTGAATCTCTGGATCTGACAGACAGACAGACAGACAGACAGACAGACAGACAGACAGACTGTTTTCAAACATGTATCTGTGCTGTAGCCTGCTGTGAGTGAAGGAGTGTGTGAGTGAGAAAACCAGCTACACTGCTTTACCGGTATGTTCCCTGACTGTCACATCCAAGCCCAACCCCCAACAACACCTGAACACACTTACTAAACCCGTCAGTAAAACAGCTAGCATGACCTCATGTCACCACCTAGCCACACTACTCTCTAGTGACTATAATAGAGACCGACTAGACTCGAGTCAGTCAATAAACCAATAATGTTAGTCAGTGATTCAGTCAGTTAGTTTGTCAGTTACATCAGCCAGTCAGCCCGGTCAGTCACTTTATCAGTAAATCAATCAGTCAGTTGAAGTCCTCCCAGCCCTGAGGCAGTAAGACTGCCTAAGCAATGCACATTGTAGAAGTAGTATAGCATAAACTAAGTATGCACCTATGCAGTTCTTGTTGACACAAGAAATAGGCTACAAGTCTGCCCAGATGACTTGATGACTGTCACTGAGTCCAATGTTGTCGACATGGAAAATGCATTTCATTCTACTTACTTACTGCAAATAATTATTTTAAGCTTCTCTGGATGACTCCATCAGCACAGGGACACACGCCACAGGGTTCAAGCACGTTTTCTGACCACATAGCAAGGCATTGCTATGTGGATTAGTCATCATGGGTGTGTTTTGGGTATAAAATAAATGAGACCAATAATCTCCTAAATCCCTTAGAGCTGGTATTCAAATGACAGTGGTTGGAGAAAATTTGCATTGGACCATCTACAGGAGCAGCATGACAAAAGCCAAGTGCTGACAGTGAAAACAAGAGGTGGTCGTACTGCTGTGGTCAGAATCACACTTATTAAGATCTCCTCGTATCCATCTCTTGACAAGACATATAAACTTAATATGCTCATTCTCAGTTAGGTTATTTCTTTAAACTTTCTAAAACATCACAGAGGCATGTGCACTGCACATGCGGTCAGACCCCCAAATGGAAATTGATGAGAGAAGACAGACAAAGAAAGCCTAGGACTATGGATTCACAAGTCACAACTATCTTACATGATGAGAAGTATAACTTATAAGCATATGTATCAGCAATAACTGTAGGGATACTTATTGAAACTATAGTTATTATGTACACCCATTTACCAGTAGTAGAGGCGTGGGGGGAAAATAACTGGTTAATGGATATACTAACAATATTACGGTAAGAAAGGTGCTAGCCCGGAATTATCCTTTAAGCCAATTTTAATATCGATGAACTGCATTTGGATGGATTTTGATCACAAGCAGTGTGTGCCAGTGCCCCACGAAGCCACAGTGATGCCCAACATGGCCATAGGGAGATTCAGGTGACATGGCAGTGCAGTAGGCATGAAACACAGGACACATCCAGGTGAGAACAGAGATACCAACCAGTGTCCCAGTAAGAAGAGAAGAAGATTTGGGTGGAAAACCGCATACTGTATGTCCAAAACTGTAACTTTTCAGGATACAAGATCAACAAACTCGAAACATGTTGCTTTGTGCCACAATAGATCTGCTTGTGCAACATAGTATGATCATGTTAATTTACAACAACAACAAAAAACACACAACATGTTGAGACAGTGAGTTGCATCTATGACCTGGACATACAATGTTAAACAACTACTGTTCACCATTCAATGTTGGAAATAGCCTACTGTAGCCTACTGTATCTAGCCTACTGACAACACTGAATGATCAAGTGAAGTCACAGGACAAAACATTACACACAGTCTCACACACACACACACACACACACACACACACACACACACACACACACACACACACACACACACACACACACACACACACACACACACACACACACACACACACACACACACACACACACACAC
This sequence comes from Protomyctophum parallelum, assembly GCF_964188405.1. Classification (NCBI taxonomy): domain Eukaryota; kingdom Metazoa; phylum Chordata; class Actinopteri; order Myctophiformes; family Myctophidae; genus Protomyctophum; species Protomyctophum parallelum. The sequence goes on from NC_139705.1 coordinate 2,619,626, forward strand.
ACACACACACACACACACACACACACACACACACACACACACACACACACACACACACACACACACACACACACACACACGTATAAAACGCCATAAAGTGAGAAATATTCCAATGTTGTCTTACCTGTCCAGGTGAGTCGGCAGAAAGCAGTCTATACTCTACTACTCTGTGTGTTGGTTTTGGTTTCAGGGTGGAGTGACAGTCCCTCCTCCACCGTCTATGTCTATCAACTTCTGCTCATGGGGGAAGACCATAGACACGCCTCCAGCTCACCTTATTTCCGGGTGTGTTCAACAACACTATTTAAAACGTTTTGTAATGTTCATCAACAGCCCAGCAGGTGGGTGTGTCTGACCATAGACATCTGACTCGATCTGGAAATAACAGCGTAGGGAGACGACACATTTCTCTTTTGGGTCATCATCAGATGAAAATCAGATGCCTTTATAAATTAAAAACTTGTTTTACTCATATTTCGTAAGGCCTATTCATAGTCTGGATTTTCGGTGGTAAGGTGACCACCGCTCCGGTGGTGAGCTGACCACCGGAGCTGAAATAACGTTGAGCGGTGGTGAGTAAAAACAGAGAGAAGGGCTGGAGCGGTGGCGGTGGTTTGCTCTTCACCGCGGCTCGTGACGTCATGTTGTAGTTCGGTGGTCACCCCACCACCGTAAATCCAGACTATGTATGAGCCTACAACACTCATTCGTAAGTAACACTCAAACAGATCAGAATCATTCCACCTGTTGCAAATAATAGGTTTGCAAAACGTCGTGACGTTGAACGCATTCTGTAAAAGAAGCGCTCGTGAGGGCTGGGAAAAGAGAAGCTCCGCAGAATGTTTATGAGCAAGACGACAGCCTACTTGCCCAGTTGCCCTACTAGCCTACTGAGGCGATATATGTATCTATCATCTATGGGCAATATGCAATGCAGGAAATCTAAATAAAGAGTCTAAATTACGTCTAAAATGAAAAGCGGAAAGGAGACACTGGTAATATCTAATAGAGACTCCACTTTTTGAGACAGTAGATTCAAGGCCGAGAGAGAGCTCGGGGAGGGGGGCTCACCCTCAAAAACATTTGGTCATTTTATCATTACTCAGGCTGGTCTATAACGCATAATGTGACTGGACCCTTACGTCTGTAACTCCAAATTGACCCTAAACGGGTTTCATTTGTAGGCTACACTCTCAGACTTAAATTAAATTTGATTTCACAATATAAATTGGGTCCCAGAGATAGAAATGACATTAAATGGGGATCCGTAGCCTATAGACTAATGCATGTCAAACTGAGGGGTCCTTGAAATTAAACGGGTTGAGAATCACTTCTAGAGCCTTCTCTTATGGAGGGGGTCCTTGGCATATTTCTTCAAATGGGGGTCTGCGGGGCTAATAAGTGTCACGTTGGGGGTCCTTGACTGTTGAAAAGGTTTGGGAACCACTTTTCTACACAATGAACCCCCTCCTAGCCATAAATAATGGTCCTCGAGGCTCGATTATCCTCGATGTGAAAAGCGTTGAAAGCCACTCAATTAATACTTGAAGGGTTGTATAATAATGTGTTGTTTCTAATGCGTTTGTGGTCTAATGCACCCTCTAGTGGAAGAAGGCGGTATCTTAATCAGTCAAGATACTTTTTTTTTAATTGATTGATTATTTGACAGTTTGCAGAATTACAGTAGGCTACATTTCAAGCACAAACTCATTACAAAGACTGTTAACTGTGAGTGGACGACCCAATTAAGCATTAAACTTGTTTACAAGAGGGTCCACCATGTTCAATCCATCAAAACATTTAGAGACATAGGCTACACATTTAATAGACACTTCTATATAGTAAAAGAACAGAACAGGAATTCATCATAAAGGAGGGAAAAAGGGAAAAAGAAACCTATACAGTCTGATCGTAATCATAAACACAAACTGAACAAACTTAACACCAGGAGCCAATATGTGTTGCATTTAATTTCAGAAGTACAGTTTGTGTTCGCTGTCCCGCTGGAGATAGCCATCAATTTAAAGACCACCAACTGTGATTTTTTTTTTGATGAATTGAACAAGGTGGACCCTCTTGTAAACAAGTGTAATGCTCAATTGGGACGTCCACTCACAGTTCTATTGATTTGTGCTTGAAATGTACTGTAATTCTGCAAACTGTTGTGTTGATACATATTTCAATCAATCAATCAAAAACCAACGTGTTCAGAAACATCAGAGTTTAGTTTACCTGTCTGTGACTGTCTGTTCTGTTGCGCCTTGCTCGATCCATTGCTCTGTGATCGACATGGTTCCCCTCCGGTCTAGACCCTAGCAGTAGCAGGTCAACACAGAGCAACAGATTTCACATCATGCTACACTGGACATCCGACATACGGTCGTGACTCGTGAAACAGCAGGACAAAAAATGGGTAAAGGTTTTTTTCCTTGCTGCCACTGTGCAAATGCAAAGAACGACCATAACTTCACTTGTAAAGTACTAGACTGTAGTTTGTCCTTGTGTGTGCTTGTAGTCTGTAGTGTGTGCGGCGCTGCGGTGCTACGTGCTAACATAGTTAGACCATTGTAAACATCCGAATTCTCTCCCCACTGTTGTCTCACTGACAGCTGTTCGATGGTGCTGCGCTCATTGCATGTTCCTGCATGCTTGTGATGATTGGGGGGATTTCTGGGATCTAGTACTTCAGTCTGATATACAAGATGAGTGTATGATGTTGCTGCTTCTCCGTTTGTATGTTTACTCTGAGTTTGAAAGTAAAGAAGAGTTGTGTTAACCTGTTTCATGGTCCACTGATTCACAAACACAATACCCACGTCAGCCCTCCTTGCTATTATGAATGTGTGTGTGTGTGTGTGTGTGTGTGTGTGTGTGTGTGTGTGTGTGTGTGTGTGTGTGTGTGTGTGTGTGTGTGTGTGTGTGTGTGTGTGTGTGTGTGTGTGTGTGAGAGAGAGAGAGAGACACAGAGAAAGTTGGACAAACGATTCATCTCATTAGTTGTCTTTAGTAAGCATTCAGAGTTCAGACTCGACATCAAATGGTTGGTTGCATCATGGGAATTATCCCTCCTGACTCCACTAGTGTGTGCTTTATGTGCAGGTCCAGTATTTATGTGTACCAAAGATCCTCATAACTTAACTTTCCCAGCCAATCATGTATAACATTACAAAACAACCCACTCTGCTCTCTTACCTTTTTGTTTTTATTATCTACCTCTTTTCCTCAGATGGTCTGAGGTTAGGTTTAGGAATAGTTCTAAATTTAGATACATCAACATCAATGACCATGCAGTGTTGACTTTCACCCAATGCTTTCACCTCAATAGCATTCTTCTTATATGTAAATGAAGTGTCTTAATCCTGTGTGTGTGTGTGTGTGTGTGTGTGTGTGTGTGTGTGTGTGTGTGTGTGTGTGTGTGTGTGTGTGTGTGTGTGTGTGTGTGTGTACATTTTGCAACAGGTCTGTGATGGCGTGTCAAAGCTCCACCCCTGGCCAGACTCATCTGAGACGATAAGATTTGACCAAATGCAAAGCTTGATCAAACAACACAACATTCTAATCTAGGGGAAGAAGAATTGCCACCACTGACATTGTAGTTGTAACTTCACTCAAGAGACAAAAATGGCTTCTGCGTCGTCTCTTCCAGAAAATGACTTTTCCTGTCCTGTGTGTCATGACATCTTTAAAGATCCCGTGATACTGTCCTGTAAGCCACAGCTTCTGTACAGCTTGTTTGCAGCAATGGTGGAGAGAGAAGCGTATAAAGGAATGTCCAGTTTGTAAGGACATACATTTGGCGGAACATCTAACCTGGCTCTGAAGAACCTGTGTGAGGCCTTCGTACAGGAGAGACATCAGAGAGCTTCAAAACGACCGAGATCTTCATCGGGTTCCGAGGATCCCTGCAGTCTGCATGCCGAGAGACTCAAACTGTTCTGTCTGGGGTGTCAACAGCCGGTGTGTGTCGTGTGTCTGCATTCAGAAAAACACGCCAAGCACAGCTTCAGACCCGTCGATGAAGCTGCTCTGGATCACAAGGAGGAAGTCCGGAAATCACTGAAGCCTTTACTGGAGAAACTGGAGGTCTTTAATGAAGTAAAAAGGAAAAGTAAACTAACAGCAGCACATGTTAAGCGCCAGGCCTGGCGCACAGAGACTCACATTAAGAAAGGGTTTAAGAAGCTTCATCGGTTTCTACATCATGAAGAGGAGGCCAGAATCACTGAACTGAGGGAGGAAGAGCAGCAGAAGAGTCAGGTATTTAAGGAGAAGATTGAGGGTCTGAACAGAGACATAAGAGACCTTTCAAGCAACATCAGATCCATAGAGGAGGAGCTTAGAGCCGAACCCGTCTCATTCCTGCAGAACTACAAGACCACAATGGAAAGAGTCCTGCGGTTCACACCGCAGGACCCACAGCCGGTGGTCTCCGGATCACTGATAGACGTGGCCAAACACCTGGGCAACCTGGCCTTCAGAGTCTGGGACAAGATGAAGGACAACATCTCCTACTTTCCTGTCATTCTGGACCCCAACACCGCCTATCCAGGATACGCCCTGTCTGGCGATCTGTGCAGTCCCGGATACTGCACATACCCATAGCATACACTGACTATTGCCCCTCCGGGTCTGAGCTTCCCGACAACACGGAGAGGTTTGACCATGATGCCCATCGTCCTGGGTTCCGAGGGCTTTGACTATGGCACTCACAGCTGGGACTTCGACGTTGTAGACCGCACGGACTGGGAAGTGGGTTTGTTAGCAGAGTCGTACCAGAGGAAGGGATACCGAAAGGGTAATCATTGGAGAATAAGGCTAAGGGACGGGATCTACACGGCACAGTCCGTAGTACCAGGGTCACTCACCGGCATACAGGGCCTCCCATTGGAGACGAAACCTCAGAGGATCAGAGTCCAGCTGGACTGTGATGGAGGAACGCTGTCCTTCTCGGACCCCGATGCTGCTAACGCACACATACACACCTTCACGCACACCTTCACCGAGACACTATTTCCGTACATTTCCGATATTGGTGATGGTAGTGACACTGTGAGGATATTACCGGGTAAGATTAGTGTAACTGTGGAACAATGCAGTTAGACCGTACTGTCTCCGTTGCTTTAAGACATTCAGGGTCATTACTTGTCTCGTATGTTTGAGAGTCATTATTGTGTTTTCAAAATGAATATCAAGAATTGTATGAGCAGATTTTCTTATTTTTGTAATTCACATTTATATACATGTACAATTTGTACATGTTGTGACAAATAAAATGCAGGATACTTTGCAGAGAACTTTTAACTCAAAGTCCACAAGGGCATAATTGTCTATTGCAAAAATGCATCGAAAAAGCAATGCCCCAGACGTGGGAACAAAATTCATTTTCCAGCACCTTTTTTTTTTGGTTCCCCAGTCCAGATGGCCTACAGTTACACCCACAGCACATTGTGACATTGACAGCAATGCTGACTTATTCTCACCGGCTTGTTTATTCTGTGAATTTAGTTAATCGATATTATGTCAGTCTGTTATATCGTTGGTGAGCAGGATTTGTAAGTTCAATATGAATTTGACCACATAGAGTTCAGTGAGTCAAATCATAATAAAGACAAATACCGGCACACTTCAAAGTTTTATCATATTTTGTAATTTACTGTCCAGGTCAGCAGACCTGTGTGTGTGAAGGGGCTCCCACTCTATCCATTATAAAATGTTGGCTATTAAATTGACCTGAGATCAGATTCTAAAAATGTCTTCTACATCCTGATAGTTTTCTGAAAAAGCTATGTTTCTATGTCAGTGGTTCTTTGATTTTTCAAAAATATCTGATCTGCTATTTTTCAATAGCTAAAGCATAACATAATGCTAACACCAAAAGGGGTTCCTGCCCAAAATGGGTTTAACAAAATAGCAGATACAAGCTGCTGTTTTTGAAAAGATTTGAAAAATATTGAATCGGTTTGAATTTGGTTTCACATCAATCTACTCTTCTGGGGGTCCCTGCCAAAATAGTTCCAGACGGCCATTTTGGGGGTCCTTGACATGACAATGTTGATAACTACTGAATTAACTTGAAGCTATATGACGATGAGGTGAAGTGGTCTTTATTCTTTGGCTATGTTTTGACCCTCGCATCATTCAAACACTGCTCCGCTCCCTCCACTGGCTCCCAGTCGCTGCCCGCACAGAATACAAAACTGATGCTGGCATTCAAAGCAACCAAAGGTATGGCTCCCCCATATCTTGCAAGTATGATCGAACCCTACAAACCCTCCCGCGCACTCAGATCAGCCAACGCAGGGAAGCTGGAAGTACACTCACTAAAAACGCCGGGACAACGCTCCACACGTCCCAAACTCTTCTCCCTTCTGGCTCCAAAACTGTGGAATGCACTTCCCATTGCAGTCAGAACTGCAGCATCACTCCCAATCTTCCGCCGTAGTCTGAAAACCCACCTTTTCAGACTGCATCATGGCCCATAGCACTTACCCCACCCCCTTAGATAGCATTTCTGTAGACTTAGATAGCATTTGATACAGACTTATAGCATGTTATGTAGACAGCACTATAATTGCATTGTATGTAGTCATAGCACGTCATAGTAGGCTACACATGTATAGCATAGTAGTATAGATGTATAGTCATAGCACGTCATAGTACACATGTATAGCATAGTAGTATATATGTATAGTCATAGCACGTCATAGTACACATGTATAGCATAGTAGTATAGATGTATAGTTTATATGTATAGTTTCATTATATAGATATTCCACTGTTACTTTCTTAGCTTACGCATGTTTCATGATAAATGTTTTTATGTGATGTATTCCCATGCTTTTTGTTCGTGCTTAATGTAAGTCGCTCTGGATTAAGAGCGTCTGCTAAATGCCTAAATTGAAAATTGTCCATTTGACAACCTCAGAGATAAATTAACTGTGCCAAATTAGTGCATTTGGGTATGTGCGTGCGTGTGTGCAATGCTGTGTTTGTGAGTAATGTGGGGTTCTCCCATGTCTCCACATACATAGATGAGTGCAGCTATTCCAGTTATCTCTGCCAGTACCAGTGTGTGAATGAACCAGGGAAGTTTTCCTGTATGTGTCCGGAGGGATATCAACTATTGGGCACCAGACTGTGCCAAGGTAAGAACAACGTATTCAGTCTGGACAACCGTGACACTGTTCTCTGAGTGCTGGTGATTCCTCTGTTTTGAGTCAATTCTTCCAAGCTGTGCACCTGGTAATGAAATTACTTGTAGAACCTTCCTTGAGTCATGCTTAGCTTAAAACAGCCATGAACTATGCTACAACTAATTGACACGTTTACAGCACATGTCTTGTGCTGTAAACGTAAAATTGTTTGAGTCCTCTCCCATCTCCTCCCCTCACCTCACCTCAACTCAACTCAACTCGCCTCTCCTCCCCTCTCCTTTCCTTTTCCAGATATAAATGAGTGTGAAACAGGAGAGCATCAGTGCACAGAGTCTCAGACCTGTGTGAATATCCATGCACATTATCGGTGTGTGGAAACCAACCGCTGTCAGGACCCGTATGCATGTGGTGCAATGGATTATGGTGGAGTCTGAAGAGGTGGGTTTTCAGACTACGGCGGAAGATTGGGAGTGCAGGCTGCCGTTCTGACTGTGATGGGAAGTGCATTCCATAGTTTTGGAGCGTAAAGGGAGAAGAGTTTGGGACGTGTGGAGCGTTGTCCCGGCGTTTTTAGTGAAGGTACCTGAGTGCGCGGGAGGGTTTGTAGGGTACGATCATACTTGTGATTGTGAGATATGGGGGAGCCATGCCTTTGGTTGCTTTGAATGCCAGCATCAGAGTTTTGTATTCTGTGCGGGCAGCGACCGGGAGCCAATGGAGGGAGCAGAGAAGGGGGGAGACGAGTGAGAATATTGGCTGGTTGAAGACCAAGCGAACTGCAGCATTTTGGATCAGTTGGAGGGGCTTAAGTGCACATTACAGTGCATTACAAAAATATGTGCTGGCTCTCAAAATATCATGGCCCTGTATGGAGCATGGCTCACATCGCTAGATTACTCCCATTACTTTTTCCATATAATTATCTGTCCAACTCCATGACCTTCTCTGTTGAACGTGTTCCAGTACAATTAGAAAACTATTAGGATGGTGAAACAAGTGTTGATTGGTAGCAGGTGTGGGGCAGTTGTTAATACTTCAAAGCTGGTTTTGTAGTGTAAATGTGTTTTAGAACAACAGATGGGAAAATGGCTACTGTTCAAATATCATTTTAGTTTAGCTTTTTAGGACAGTTGTACTTCCCCTTTACATCACACACAGTATACAGTGTAGTGTCATTTCCACTACTCACCTGCCTATGAGCACTCATCGTGGGCATAGAATTGGGAAAAATGACAGCGAGACTGCTCACTAATCCTATACTGCCATATGAGCACTCTTTGTGGGCATGGAATAAAAAGAAGATAAGTTCTATTCCGAGTTCTATTAACACACCATGTGACACATGACAAATGGTTAACTATATAGCTTGATTAACTATATAGCTTGATTTAATTTCCCTCTCTTCTTTAGCTTCTTTTATATGGTCATTTCAAGTTTCTTTCCTAAGTATTGTTTATTATCATACATTTTTCTACAAGTCTATTCTCCCCTCAGGGCTAGCGGGTGGGGGTGGGTGGTCGGGTGGGGATCAGTTATTGTTGGTTTTGTTTTGTCATGGATGTTGTTGTTGTTTTTTGTGTACTATGTTCCTTGTATGTCTTGTATTTTAAAAATGGAAAAAACCCAATAAAACATTAGTAGAAAAAATATATAGCTTGAACATTAATTTGATGAATTCAGAATTCATGATGAATTTCATGATGAATTATGAATCAATGCTTAAATAATGTATTAGTTAAGCATTCATTAAGGGTTACTTAATAAGCATGAATTAAGGTAGGCCTACCTATATCATCATGTGTTACCCTTTGAAGATTTACCAAAGAAGATCATTATAATTTTGTCACATTGTCATTCACTCACTTTGCCTGGCTCTGTTATATTTGTAGGCTGTATAGCCTATACTAGTATTTTCTTTTTATATTTTGTGGTGATAATACATGTATTTGTCATTTTGCATGTACTGTTATATGAATTGAATACATAGGACTTTTTTGTGCTATCCTTACCATGTGTTTGACTGCACTGTTGCTGTTTGCATCTCTGTATAATAAAGTATTCAATCAACCAATCAATCAATCAATTAGAGGATGATGATGAAGACACATCTGGGTCTTAAAATGGGATACGGCTCCATTTTCAAAATCCCTGTATGCTGTGTATGTCGGATGTCCTAATATAATTGTTTCAGCCCTCTGTTTAAAAGCGTATGCTTAGCCTTAGATGGTCAGAGAGGGCATTCTACAGCAGCCGAGGAGCAACGAGCTGCAGGTCGCCCTGGTGCGGGGCTTCGTCTTGGGGGGGGGGGGGGATCAAGGGAAAGGTCGAGGTAAACTATTGTCCACAAGGGAAATTTGTCTTGCTTTCATGGGATGACGTGTATCCAGAGCGGAGGGTGCAGGTGGAGATTGTATTGGTGGTGTGGGTGTGAAGAGTTCCTTGAGGCAGGCCTGGCAGGAATGGAGCACTGTAAAAGAAAGAAAGTTACTATGTTTACCCAGGGTAACTGCAGGACTAAGCTCAATAACTTGTTTACAGCCAACTGTGGAGTGTGGATGATGCAAGGGAGACCTCTGCAGTCTTACCCACCCATGGGTTTCTTCTTTCTAATGTTTGATATGGAGGTTTTTGATTAAATGAGGTCAAATGCACTCAATTTGCCTGGCTGGCTGATATTAAAGCTGATCAAAACCCTTCTTTAAAAAAAACTATCAATTCATATGAACAATATGCATTATTGCATGACTCAAATATTCTATTCTATTCTATTCTATTCTATCTATCAAATTGTTTCATAACAATAGTGTAACGTGGACGTGGTGCGGTGCTTTTCAAGTAGTTTCGCCCATATGATTTTCATGAATGATGCGCGCCCCCTCCATGAACCGTGAACACGCCCATCGTGCCCGACAGAACCGTACACGCGATCCCACACAGCTGCCACACAGAACTTGGTGAGCTATCAAATAGTGTGTCACGGTAGACAGGTCAATGTCGCGTTTAATATTCCCGGAAACCGGAATATATAGAATATATAGATAGATAGATCACTGGTCAGTGGTCACGTGATACATTGTGACATGTCACATGTCACAATGTTTGTACATTGTACATGACATAATACTATTTAAAAAGGTTTTCGTCAGAAACCCTCAGAAATCGCAAAGTAGTGACCTCTTGAGTCACAGAATTAAACAGATCACCGCCGTCGGTGCAACAGCAGAGAGACGGGCTGACTCAACAGACGGGGCAAGCGTTCTATAAACATTAAACCACGATGGAATATTATTTAACATTAACGGACTGGTTGGAGTGAGGTGAGTTGCAATATTCATGATGTGCATGGTGTTCATAGACACCGTCAGTTTACTAACCTAGTTGCTTAGTATCCCAGTAAAAGTAGACTATATCTATTATCTAGAAAAGTTCACGACTAAACTATATAGCGTTTAACTGTTGTAACCATCCCCTTAAATTCCTTAATATTGATGAGCAGATCGAGTTAACTCCCCAACCCAACAACTCGTATCACTAACTATAGGTTGTTAACCTTAAGTGATCAAATTTATATTAGATTGTTCAGGGTAGATTAACTTTGCACAACTGTCACTGTTTAAGGCGGTGGCAGAGGCTAATCTGTCTGATACAATTGAATGTAATGAGATAACTTAAACTTAAAGTTTGGTAGACATGGGTGGGTTTTGTTCGTTTAGGTAATGCAAGGAATCAGGATAAGGGATGTCATATGAGAGACTTTAATCTAATCTGTATATATAGCAGTCAAAACACAATTTCATAATGCATTATAGTATTGTTGCCTAATGGGGCGTTTAGATGAATAAATCAGAGGGAGAGGATTAGGACATGAGGCTTACATTAAGCTTGAAACAGGAACAAAAAGTTTGATTGAGTTGCACCACAGATTGACCAGTATTTAGCCCTCCAAGCAGAACCCAAATGCTACTGAAGTTTCTGACATTTGTTCGACCCAGTGCATTGGGTCCTGTTCCACGTCGTCCATGCCACCTGATTAAAACATTTACTGGCTCATGTTTACATGTTAAAACGCCTCCCCGCGGCATGTGACGCCATTATTTTCCTTGAGTTATTCTGAATTCGGTAACTTTAAGTAGCTATACATCCCGGTGCGAATATCTCCTGTGGCGCGGAAGCCGTTAAGTATTTTTAATATATGTTTGCCCGATTTGGAAGCTTGGATTCTTCTTGTTTATTGACACCTCATTGTACCGCCTATCTGGCTAGCTAGTGGCGCTATAGCTATGACACAGCAGATCAGAGGCAGGGACGTAGCCTCACAAGCCAACCGCACACCGGGAGGCGGTACAATAAACGGTAAACAAACAAGAAGAAATAAAGCGACCAAATCGGTCAAACAAAGATTAAAAATACTTAACGGCTTCCGCGCCACAGGAGATATTCGCACCGGGATGTATAGCTACTTAAAGTTACCGAATTCAGAATAACTCAAGGAAAATAATGGCGTCACATGCCGCGGGTCCTATTTTAGAGAGAATCTCCACATCCGCATTTAGGAATTTCCATACGAAAATACACTAGCGAGCAGGGACCCAACGTAAAACTAAACAAAATATCAAAAAAGTTTTACGTAGGGTCCCGAAAGGGGCTAACCAGTATTATGACTGCTGATGTTGTGGTAATTATGTCAAATCCTCTTTAAAATGATTGCATGATTTCAGCAAAGCATGCAGTAGGCTAAATCAATCAATGTGTCCATGCTAGTGTATTGTTTTATTCTGGCTAGAGGCTGATGTAGCTAGTTGTGTTGCATTATTAAATGTGTGACATTGTTTCCATCAGTGTTGGCTTCCCAGTGCTGTAACTGGACCCAGCTCCAGTGACCTATACTGGAAACCTCTGATTGACCCAGTTAACAGTTGACCCGTTTGTTTTTCTAGCAATCTGTCTATATTTGTTTTGTCAATCTGTCTGTTTTCACAGTCTGCCTATATGTTAGGAATGGGCTGAGAGTTGACAACAATTAGTATTTACTTTTCTTAGTTTTAGAATATTACTCTCGGTCTCGTCTATGGTGACTTTCTGTTTGCAAAATGTGAAGGACTTATAGTTTATGCTCTCGACTCATTAGGCAGCATGATAAAGCAGTTATTTATCTCTGCCATGCAGGATTTAAACTGGGATGTGCAACTGCGTGAGTTTCACTTCCTCAAGTTTGTGTGTGTGCTCTGCTGGCAGGCAGCTTCACACAGGAGTGCGGTGTGGGATTTTGACAAACCAGGTGAAAAAAGTGCAGTGCAAACATGTGCAGTGTCAACTTGTGTATGTAACACGTCTATGATTGTAGAGGCGTTATTTACTCGGAGTGGGAGGCATACTCTATCATTGCTCCGAAGGAGCAATGCTCCGAAAGAGCAATGCTGCAATAAGCTGCGGGTCGGGAGAGGGTTGCGGTTAGGTTTAGGTGTCTGCCCCGGGGGAGGTTAGGGTTAGGGTGAGGGAGGAGGTAGGTTGTCGTTCGGACCAATGCTCCGTCGGATGAAAGTACTGCACTCACTTTTTAATGTCAAGAAGAACCTCTGCAGTGTTTTTGCAATACACGGCATGATAGTATACCCCATAACTCTGACAGTGAACAAATGGAACCAAATGGACCTGTATGGCTCCATTGGTTTCCATTTGTTTGTACACTGTCAAAGTTGCTGGAGACCCCCTGGAACCCTCTTACAGACGGCCAGGGGTCCATGGAGCCCAGTGAAAACCAGTGACCTATGACAATTAAGACAAAACAAGACCGAGTGTAACGGCGTGGCTCACTGGCTCCCAATGATGACGTCAGTCGGCTCTAAATTTCCAGGCCCCAATTGGACTGACTACCATCTTAACATTAAAGTTAAATATGTAGAGCTGTGGTGTTTCATAGAACAAAATATTCTGTGGGTCTTGAAAGATTAGTAAAACGGTGGTAGTGTGTTCAAGGTTCACTTTATTTGTCATTTCACATGTTTGCACATATAAAACTAACATCGTACTCGGGACCAGCAGTGTATGGGCGGGAACCCCTGTTGGTGTTTTAACTAAGCATTATGTTATACTTTAGCTATTGAAAAATAGCAGATCTAAAAGCTCATAGCGCGCCACTCGCTTGTAGGTCTGCTATTTTTGAAAAATCCTGAAAATGTGGCACACATCTTTGAATATATATTCTTTTAGAGGACTTTTTTGACATCAGGCCTAAATGGGTAAAACCTATCAATAAAAAGAATAAGCATAAAATCCCAAAGTGCAGTGTGATAAAACTGAGCAGCATATTAAAAAGAAAAAAAAAAAAACGGCTAAAGTGCATTTTATTTGACTTAAGAGTTCAGTAGCCATGACAGTCCCTGGATAGAAGCTGCGATTGAGCCTTTCAGTCCTGGCTTTGATGGAGCGCAGCCTCCTATACCCGAGGGGAGCGGGGTAAACCGTTCATGGGCTCTTGCACCTGCTGGTGTAGACGTCCTCGATGCACGGGAGACTGCTGTGGGTGATCTTCTCTGGGCGTTTTTTCCACCACCCCTCTGCAGTGCCTTCATGTCGGCAGCAGAGCAGTTCCCATACCAGTTATGGTGATGGAGAATGTGAGAACTATACTCTCCACCACACACACACACACACACCTGTAGAACGCCTCCCGCACTGAGGTATTGAGGCCAGCTTGTCTCAGCCTCCTGAGGAAGTAGAGTCGCTGGTGGGCTTTTAAAAATATATATGTTTGAGGTGTTTGTGGTCCTCTGAAATGTGCACCCGCGAGGTACTTGAAGCTATAGGGACCCTTTCCACCACATAGCTCCATTTATGAACAGGGGGGAGGGTTTATGAACATGGTCTCTTCTTCTACAACCATCTCCTTCGTTTTCCCCACGTTGATACAGAGGCTATTCTCTGCACACCAGTCCACTATAGGTCTTGTCACCTCCACCATGACGGTATGACGACTCAACGTTGTGGGATATCTGTCCCACTACGACCGTGTCGTCTTGCAAATTTCAAAATATGACTGCCCGGTTGTTTTGCTGAGCAGTCCTGTGTGAACAGCGTGTACTAGTGTACAGCAGGATAAACGGGCGATAACGAGGTGCCCTGGATCTTGACGGCCTGCGGCCAGTGAGTCGGGGAGTCCAGGAGGACCCAGTGGCAGAGAGGTTCGGTGATAATCCAATCGGCAGCAAGCAGCTTGTTGGCAAGAGTCTGTGGAATGATGGTGTTAAAACGCAGAACTGAAATCCAGAAACAGCCGCCTGACATACGAGCCCCACCCCCCCCTCCAAATGGGTGAGAGCAGTATGTATGACAGATGACACAGCGTCAGGGTTAGGGGGGGGGGGGGGGGGGGGGGGGGCACATGCATGCAGACACATGCATGTGGCCTGTAGTAGGAGGTAAATAATATTGCAGCTTCCCAAAAAACTGTCAGCCTCCTAAACAAACTTTGCTTCCCATCGTGCACCTGTGCACGGTGGGACGCTCAACAGCGCCACGTTGGTACACTAAACATACATGCATACATACTTACATACATACAGTACATACACTTGGACTTTACCATGTATGCCATCTAGTGACTAATGAACCAAATATAAATCTCAGAAGTTGAGGCAGTTTTTAGGGACCCACTTTTAGGCCAGTGCAATAGAGCATGCTTTTGCCTTTAAAAAAATAACCTTACCCATTTTAACTACATACATACATACATACATGCATGCATGCATGCATGCATGCATGCATTATTTGGTTACAGTTCCTGTTGAGCATGTTTTAGTGCAAAATGAAAAGGTATGATAAATAGCCGACAAAATATTTTTGATTTAATATTGAGAATAGGGGAGCTTTAAGAATAGGGGAGCTTAGGGGAATAGGGGAGCTTTTTTTCTGAGTGTATTTTCAGACAGTTCAATACTTAGAAAACTTGTGCTTGGTCTGCTCTATTTTACCCCTCTTCCCCCCTTATACTGCTAAGTAGATCTGTTATTTTTGGGTAATGGATGTTCCCGTCAAAATAAGGATGCTAAAGTTTATGTGGTTAATGTAAACAATAAATTAAATAAAAGGTTCATACCACACAAAGATTTGACTGACCTCCCCCATAGTAAATTACCCCCATTTGAAGACCATACTAACAGCAGTGTTCTCAGTTTTGTTTCATCCATGGCATCCCTAGATGCACACGATATTTAGGGCATACTTGACTGTGAAAGTCACATTTTGGGCCAGTGTTTCCAAAGTGTGTCTGATTTACATAACATACTGTAACAGTAGTATTGTAGATTAGTGTAAAGATAAAGATAAAGAAAACTTAATTGTCCATTAAATTCACATAAAATGGAAATTCGTCTTTGGCACACCGGCAGTCAGTTACAAGAATAAAACAAAAAAATACACATGTGCATTAAAATACTATATAAATGCATTCACATTAACACAGTAACAGTGATCATGAGCAGTGGGGATCAGACTATTTACACATTTCTTTATTTAAAATGTTCACAGCAGTTGGCACAAATGAAGTTTTGTAACCCTTTCTATTTTTGCCCTAAAGGCTTATACATAGTCTGGATTTTCGGTGGTGGGGTGACCACCGAACTACAACATGATGTCACGAGCCGGGATGAAGAGCAAACCACCACCACCGCTCCAGCCCTTCTCTCTGTTTTTACTCACCACCGCTCAACGTTATTTCAGCTCCGGTGGTCAGCTCACCACCGGAGCGGTGGTCACCTCACCACCGAAAATCCAGACTATGAATAGGCCTTAAGCCTCCTGCCCGATGGCAACAAGTCAAATTCAGAGTGAAGAGGATGGGTAGAATATATTGTAAATCTGAATAGCTTTTTTGGTTATGGAGCAGTATGTACATGGAGGTTATGTATATGTCCTGAAGTTGCAATTGTTTGTCTCCAATGATCTTACTTGCCTGGTTGACTACCTGGGTGAGCTTGTTTTTATCTCCAACTGAGATTCCCAAACCAGGACACGATGTTAAAAGTGAGAACACTCTCAGTGAGTGATCTATAGGGTCCACCAAAATCTCCCGGAGGGGGCTTTAACATATGTGTCACGTGGTAGCGGCCGCCATGTTGGCAGGCATTTCTCGTTTGTTTACAGTCAGCGACCATCCGTGTGCGTTCTAATTTTTAAACACCAGAGGGAGTTCAACGAGCTCGTTCCTGGCGACAACACAGTGAGCCAACACCACGATGGAAAGAAAAAACGTCGGCCTCGACATACCTTACAAGGACAAGCATTAAATGTAGTCGCATTAGTGGTGGTAGAAGATCGAATCCTCTGTTCAGTCAGTGTGTTCATAGGGGTCGAGACCGTCAATATCCTTGATTTTGTTGAGGTAACGCTACTTTTCCTCAAAGTTAAGCTTGTCCTTGTAAGCAAGGTATGTCGAGGGCAGGGCTCGACAGTGCGACTAGGTACTCGCATTTGCGACTAAAAATATCACTGTGCGAGTTGTAAAATTAAATTTGTCGCACAGGTGCGACTACAGGATTTGACCATTCAATCGTGATAAAGAGAAGTCTCTGTCTACAGCAAGTGCACATTCTATAGTCGCGGTTCTATACCTAAATCTATATTTCTGAACGGCGGTGTCGTTCGCCAAAAAGAGCAGAGCTACAAGCTAACAACGTGTCGAGGCTCAATGCGGCGTTCATTTGGAGATCTGTCCCCTTTTCTCCCACCGCCCCGCCCCTCCCTGTGTTGCTGCTCAGTTCTCTTCCCCGTCAGCACTGAGCAGCGGAGCGAACGCAGCAGGATAGCACAGAAGACAGAAGGAGTTGCTAGGACCCCGACACGTTGAATACTAAAGTTATTTAGAAAGTTTGTAATGTTAAAACATCACTTGATATAACTTTTAACCAAACGTGGGTGAAACAGCGTGCAGCCGCGCACGTAAAGAGTGCACGTGCACACGCACATGGAGTAGACTGATTGATTGGTATACCAAAACAACCCTTGCTTAGCACCTCGCTAAAAGCGGGTGCGCAGCGCAATACGAATGACCGACCTGGCTGGATATATTATTAGTCAGTGGCTAGCTCAGGTCCATAACTCTATTTAATGCAACGCATTAGACTAGAGCTATGGACCAGAGCTAGTCAGTGGCCTCACTGGCCTGCATAACAAGCAACGTAAAAAAGGCAAAGATCCCCCCACCACCTCCTTCCACCACGCCGAGGTGTAGCCTATATGTCCGATGTTCTGTCTGAACTGAAGCAGTCAGAGCCAAGGAGAATGTTACAATACTAATTCACCATTAAGTAGCCTCTGCACTGTCTAAATGTCACACTCACATGATGGAACAGCAAGATAAAAACGGATAGTCTGTCTGTCTGTCCGTTCATTCATAAAATTAATTGACTATCTATCTATCTGCAATTCTGCATACGAAACTAATAGTCTATCAGTATAAAAACAAATTGATTATATAGATTATATTAAAAAAATATATCCAGATGAATATCAATATTGTGATCATTTCTGAAAATATATTGTGATATAATATTTTGTCATATTGCCTGCCCCTACCTCATATCACTTTATTAAAGAAAAATCACACCTGTGTGAAGTGAGGGGCACTCTTATCATCATACATCATGGTTTAAAGGTATATTCAGTGATTTCACTCAAAAAACCTTAGGTTTCGTTTTTGGCTGTGGGACCCAGCCTTTCGTCCAATCAGGATAGAGAGTCAAAAACGAAACCTAAGGTTTTTTGACCCCCAGGGGTTAACTGGGGACAGGGAGGAACTCCTTATATGGCCAGCACACTCTATAGTAGGGAGGATTATCACAACAAAACAAAAAAATAAGTGATATTTGAATTAAGTGAAATCACTGAATATACCTTTAATTTACGTCATAATTATTGGAATTTTGACCTAATTTCTCCGTTCATTGTCAATGGAAAATATTGAGACGTGTGGGGACTAAAGCTGTATATAGGAGGGGCTAGCGCCCCTCAAAAACACATTATTTGATAACTTTTCATCGTGCTCCTAAAATAATTTGTGTGCTACTAGACTTTTTCAACTTAGGCGCACACGTGCTACTTGTAAAAATGCTAAGCGTCGAGCCCTGGTCGAGGGCGACGTTTTTTCTTTCCATCCTGGTGTTGGCTCACTGTGTTGTCGCCAGGAACGAGCTCGTTGAACTCCCTCTGGTGTTTAAAAATTAGAACGCACACGGATGGTCGCTGACTGTAAACAAACGAGAAATGCCTGCCAACATGGCGGCCGCTACCACGTGACACATATGTTAACGCCCC
The DNA here is from genome assembly GCF_964188405.1 of Protomyctophum parallelum. Lineage (NCBI taxonomy): Eukaryota > Metazoa > Chordata > Actinopteri > Myctophiformes > Myctophidae > Protomyctophum > Protomyctophum parallelum. The sequence goes on from NC_139705.1 coordinate 2,638,090, forward strand.
CTCCGGGAGATTTTGGTGGACCCTATAGACCGATTCCGTACCGGTTTCATGGTCGCAGCCTACGGATTTCCTGTAGGCGGACTCGACGTAGCTGCGGGGGTAAAACCCTCACCAGGCGCACCTCTTCCACTACAGTGAACGGCAGAGTGACTGATGTTAGTTTGCCTCAAACTTTACTCCTTTACCTGCTTTTTTACTAACACTAAAACATTACAAAGATGCCCAGAACATCGAGATGAACCTGTGTGGTTTATGGCTGCTCCAACAGTAGTGGCAACATAACAAATAAAATAAAACGGAATGTCTAATATCCACCGCGATGGCTGAGACCAGAGCCATTGAGTAATGGTTGAGACAAAGCAGTGAAGAATCCTGCAAGATACATAATTTCAGTCTTACCCAATACCCAATCTTTCTGTTTTATGAACACAAGGCTGCTGTATTTTATACCTCATACTAAGCATTTAAAGTATGAGGTATAAAGTACAGCAGCCTTGTGTTAATAAAACAGAAATATTTGGTATTGGGTAAGACTGGCGTTATGTATCTTTCACTGCTTTGTCTCAACCATTGCTCAATGGCTCTGGTCTCCGCCACCGCGGTGGATATTAGACATTCCGTTTTTATTTTATTTTTATGTTGCCACTACTGTTGGAGCAGCCATAAACTACACAGGTTCATTCAATGTTCTTTTGCTTAATTAGTAATTCTCCTCACCTGGTAGCTTCACAAGGGTAGTTATGAGGTGATTAGTTTGGTCAGAGTCAGTTCAGTTCAAGCCAGCACACTGTCAAGAGCTCTCTCACTGCATGTTGAGTTAACCCTTTCTATCAGGCCTTGGACAGGATAAGTCTGTAAGTTTGTGTGTTTTTTGTTAAACTTTATGGCTCTTTAAGCATATCTTGGCTCTTAAAGCAATATGCTTGATATTTTCTAAAATGTTGATTGCATTTAGTACAGTGAGTACAACATGTTCTTTTTCATGTATGATGCATACAAATAACTATGTTTGGTTTATGATTTTACAGTATATGACACCAATGTTGTGTTTTCTATTTTTTCTGTATTGCAGTTTTACAATTTATTCATCAGTAAAGAACCTAAATCAAGTCACGCCTTTTGGAGCTTTATTGGGAACTTTGTTAGCTGTCTGCCAAGCCATACAGACTGTACACCAACGTATAGTAAGGGCAGAATAGTCAGGGTGTGTTTACTGGCATTAAAACGTCTCCGTTTCCTGAGAAGATAAAGCCGCTGCCTTGCCTTTTTGTAGATGTTATCTGCATTGGTCTGAAAGGTGAGTTTATTGTCTATGGTCGTTCCCAGATATTTAAAGTCGCTGACCTAGTGTAGATATTCGTCGTACACAAACATAAAATTCCCATTGACCCATATCCCATATATATATATATATATATATATATATATATATATATATATATTATGTCTTTGGACTTGTATCCTGATGTCCAAGAGTAATAAATATTATCAAAGTGAAAACGAGTTGCACCATTGTGCCACACCATTTGTCACCATTGTACATTAAGTGCATTTTATTTGACTTAAAGGGGCATTCCACTCATTTTCAACATTTTACTGTCATTAATATACCTTAGAGCTGTGGAAATAATAAAAAGGTCCCCCCATTCTGTGTTTCCTAGAACTGTAAGTATGAAAAAAAATCATTTTTCAATTTTTTCAGACCCCTAGTTCTAGGAAACATATAATTGGGGGGGGACCTTTTTAGTATTTCCACAGCTCTAAGGTATATTAATGACACAGTAAATTGTTGAAAATGAGTGGAATGCCCCAAACCACATACGTACGTATGTCACTCGCTGCAGCAGTTGATCTCCTTACTGCGAGCGGTGGCACACTCTGGGTCTCTGTGGCGTTGTATCTTGGTGGCCTCCTGCCAGTGTTTCTCCATCCTTCTCATGAGCTCTGTGCTCTGGGGCTCTGTTATAATCAACTTACATTGTCTTGGCTGGAGATTGCTCTGCTGCTTATTTGAGTGTATTTTCAGACAGTTTCAGACAGACAATTTGTGCTTGGTTTGCTCTTTTTACCCCTCTACCCCCCCCTTATACGGCTAAGCAAATCGACATGTTACGTCATATTGTAAGGGTGCCCCTCACCTTACACGGGTGCGATTGTTCTTTTTTAGTTTTAAAATATTTATATTTATATTATGTCTTTTGACTTGTGTCTAAGAGTAATACATATTATCAAAGTGAGAACGAGTTGCACCATTGTGCCACACCATTTGTCACCATTGTGTGGCAAAGTATAAAATACAGCATCCCTGACAGTTGCAGTATAAGAAGTATTTGCCTCTGAAATACAGCATACGTGGTTAATCTGTTTCTTCTATAAAAACATTAAATATAGAAACAATTATTCGATTTAATATAAAAAGTAAATGCAGGCAATGGAACAATCGCTCAGAAAATAATCCATAGTTTCTGCCCTATTACTGTGTGTGATTTTTGACCCCTCTTTCCTCCCGTCTCTCCAGCCCCCCCTGGTGGCCAAGGAGGAGGCCTGCATGGCATCTCGGCTGCTGGACCGACTCAAACGCTCGTTGTTCAGAGACGGCCAGGGGGCGGGGCCCGAGGGGGCGGGGCCCGAGCAACCGGGAATTGATCCGGATGGCGGCGGAGGAGGAGGAGGAGGAGGAGGAGGAGAACACTTCCTGGAGGACGAGGACCAATGGGAGGCGGAGCTGGAGGAAGAGGAGGAGTGTGTGACGGACAGGCTGGTTGGAACTCTGTGCTTCGACGGGGGCGGAGGCGGAGGCGGCGAGGAGGAGGGGGAGGGGTCGGGAGTGGACAGCGACTCTGACTTCATGGGAGAGTCCATGGAGGAGGTGCTTAGCAGCACAGGTAAGACACTGGAGGGCGGGGCTTAGTTGTGGAGGTGTTACGCAGCAGTGTTGTTCTCGTCGACTAAAGCTAAGACGAAAAATGTTCGTCGACTACCTTTTTCCACTGACGAAAACTAAATGGAAACTAAATGAAAACTATCTATGATGACTAAGACTAAATATACTGACAATTTCGTCGACAAATAAAAACTAGACTAAAATGTTAGGAAGGGACTAGTGGACAAGAGATCCAGTATAAGTCATTTTACACTTGGTTGCAGTGTAAAAACAGTCATTACGACGGCATCACGACCCGCCAAAATACATTTTAGTCGACTAAATCACCTGTAGATTTAGTCGACTAAAATCTTATGACATTTAGTCGACTAAAACTAGACTAACAATAAAACATTCCGGTTGACTAAAATGTGACTAAAACGAAATAAACTGTTCAAAAGACACAGACTAAAACTAAAATATAAATTTGCTGCCAAAAACAACACTGTTACACCGGTTACAACCTGTGGGGCATGATGAGAGCTTTATTTTAGTCCGTATTACTAGTATTAGAATGTGACAATGAATGTGACATCGTTTCCTTGGCAACCCAAGTCATCTTGACACTAAACAATCCAAGGTTAAACTGCTATCTATTCATTGTTTGACATACCAGAAGGAAGCCATCAGACCGAAACAAAGTTGCAGGCACTGCCTGCCTGTGAGGAGCTGAGGACAAGCACTTTCAACCATATTGACACATATAAATGAAATATATTTTTTTATCAGATTGATAAATACATATTTATTGATGAATACAGTATATTTTCAATCTATATTCCGTAGCCCCAATAGATCACTATCTCTCAATTTCAGGGCCAGGGATCACCACAAGGACCCTTTTCTACGAGTGTTGTACAAGTTCTGTTATTTTTACCGTCTAATTTTGGTTTTTATTTGATTCAGAATAAATTTTTAAAAAATATTTTTTTTTTCCCTTGAACTGGGAACCAAAGTGGGCATGTCACTATTCTGCAGGTTGGAAGATGCAGTCAAGACATAAACAATGGAAAAATCATAAAAAAAATAAAAGAAACTGGATGACGATTGCATTTGCCCTGTGAAATGGACATTTCGACCGCTCAATATTTGACACATTGCTGAGCTGGAAATGAACAGGCCACCCCCCATTGGTTAAAATGGTTCTGTTTAAAACTGGTTTGAATGCAAGCCAGTTTACAAAAAAGACGTAGAATGGCTTGGATCTGGGCTGTACGGCGCACGGCCACAGAGACATAACGTTCAACAAAGTATCTAAGCATGGCCGTGTTTGTTCACCACATTTTCCTTGTCCTTGTAAGGTATTTGGGCCCGACGTTCTTTCTATCCATCCTGGTGTTGGTTCACTATGTTGTCGCCAAGAACGAGCTCAATATTTACAAAAACACACCACCGTCACTCTATTCTGAGTGATGTGGGCTAGAGTAATAATGGCGCCGCTAGCTTTTCAGTCGCCGTCCCCCTCTCGTACACGTTTTTACACCCCATAAAGAAGGTGAATGAATGTTATCATAACTCAAGGCTAAAGGCATCCTGAAAAATAATAAGTGTGGGACGATTTAAAATCTTTTTTTTTTTTCTCCAATTATGTAATGTCACAGTTAGCAGAGGGTGGGTGCATTCAAGACCTGCCAGCTCTGAATCAATCTGGTCTTCTCAATCAATTCAAAACCAAAGACCACATGACTGACCACCACGGATCAAATGACATGATCATGTTCAGAGGCTGCTTTGTTCTGTTTTTGTGAGCTTTGTATATGCTCTCAATTATGCAGTAAGAAAACAAAAGGCGTGCATGATACGAACGCCACAACTGCACACTTCTGTGACAAGTATACAGTGAATGCAATAAGATGGGGCTGCAACAGTTATTTGAACTACTCAATTTAATAAAATCTAAAATAATAAAATCATATTATAAAAAGTAAATGCATTGCCAAGAAGGTAATACGTAGTTGCAGATACGGAAAAAAAATACAAATGCACACAATTGGGGGGGGGGGGGGGGGGGAACAGCTCAGTGGCCTTGTGGTTAGAGTGTCCGCCCTGAGACTGGGAGGTCGGGGTTCAATACCTGGCCGGGTCATACCAAAGACTCTAAAGATCTGACCCAGTGCCTCCCTGCTTGACTTGTACATCAAGCTGCCTCACGCTACAGAAACAGGAGATAGGCTCCTGCCCTATGGCCTCATGGCTACAGAAACGGGAGATAAGCTCCTGCCCTATGGCCTCATGGCTACAGAAACAGGAGATAGGCTCCTGCCCTATGGCCTCATGGCTACAGAAACAGGAGATAGGCTCCTGCCCTATGGCCTCATGGCTACAGAAACAGGAGATAGGCTCCTGCCCTATGGCCTCATGGCTACAGAAACAGGAGATAGGCTCCTGCCCTATGGGCCTCGTCATGGCTCGGCAAGGCTACTTACTTACACAATTGAAAAGGACAATTCACAATGAAACTTCTTTCTAATGTGCTGTTTCAGTGGGAGCAATGGTGGAAACACACTTCTAGTTTGTATGCATTTTAAGATGTGGCTTTTTGGCCTGTTCGGGCATGTTTTATTACGTTGGCTAATTACGCCCACTGTCCTGCCCTGCTTTCTAAAGAAACACAAGGACAACCCTCCTCTAAATCAGGGGGTCTCAAAGTTTTTGCCCGGGGACCCCCGGAAATGCTTTGGCAATGTCTCGGGACCCCCGCCCCACCCCCTCCCGACCCCCAATATAAATTGACTGCTACAATAACCTTAATAATAGAGACAATACACCATAAATAAATACTGAAAACAGATATACATTAGGGAAAGTGTATGCATGTACTCTGTGTAAACCATGTAAACGCTTCATTCCCATGCCATTTAGTTGCAAAAAATAATAAAATAAAAAAATAACCCCTGCTCTAAATAACTACTTTGTTCCAGGGACGCGAGAAGCAAAGACTTGAGTTAAAGGGGAATACCACTCATTTTCAACATTTTACCATGTCATTAATATACCTTAGAGCTGTTGTGTGGAAACAATAAAAAAAAGTCCCCCCCCTCCCCCATTCTGTGTTTCCTAGAAAAAGCATTAACAAAAAAATCATTAACATGGTGAAACAAATGTTAATGATTTTTTTCAGACCTCCAGTTCTAGGAAACGCAATAAAAAATATATATATATTATTATTATTTCCACACAACAGCTCTAAGGTATATTCATGACATAGTGAATAACACCCCGAACGCCCGGGGTTATTTAATCCATTTCAGGGGTTCCCAAACTGTGGCGTGCTAACGCCCTCTAGGGGGCGACATGAAAAGGGTAATGGCGGTGTTATGGTGTTTTTAACACAAACGGCAAAATCCCGTAAAACATGGTTGTAAGGAGATGTATAGAGCAGCTGCGGGAGTATATACAGCATATGCATGTCTCTCAGTGCAGTGACATTCTGTGATTATTTGCCATAATCGTATTACAAAATGTATCATTTTTGGCCAAATACAACGAGACTGAGCGCTGGGGGTGTGTCAGCCAGCTCAGGAGGTAACCGGGGGTGCACGGCCATTTTTATTTTTGAATAGCCAACTATTGAATAGGCTGGAATAGCCAACTACTGCTCTCTCTCTCTCTCTCTCTCTCTCTCTCTCTCTAGAGAGAGCTTTTTGCACAAAGAGTCAATATGAAATTTAAAATTAAAGTGTATATCCAACCAAAAGCCAAGGTATTTATAGCGCCGCTCCACCCACTCAATGGGGATTCCATCTAGAGTGGAGATATTCACTATGCAATAGTGCTTGGAGTGAACAACATACCTTTGTTTGTTTTTGCCGTTTAGCAGTAAAACACAACACGAGATCACAACAGTACGGTATCGGTATTCGCCATCGGCTAACACAGAAATTGTGGTATCTGGATCGGAACGGGAGTGAAAAAAGAGTATCTGGACAATATATATATATATATATAGTTTTAATGGATTAAGCCGATTAAACACCTATGCAATCTTATTTCGTGAAGACTCGTGAGGAATCGTGCAGCACTAGTTGGCTGTCCAATTCATTTGAGTTATTCTTATGTTTTTGTTTTTTTTATGAATATTTTCATGGGAGAAAAAATAGAATCTTGATCAAATTCTTGTTTAGGGAAAAAACAAAATCGAGATTCACATTTGAGCCAGAATGGTGCAGCTCTACTACATTAGTCCCACTGATCCAAGTCAGAGCACACCCGGTTGATGATAAAAGTGCTCTGAAAATGCACATGGCCCACTGACCACCCATTCTGACCTGAGATCAGATTCATACGAGGTTTCCACTGGACACACGCTGGTCTGACGAACCCATTCTGACCTGAGATCAGTCGTTCTTCGATTTTTCAAAAATAGCAGACCTACAAGCTCGTATCGCGCCACTCGGTGGCGCGATATGAGCTTGTAGATCTGCTATTTTTCAATAGCTAAAGCATAACATGATGTCGACACCAAAATGGGTGCCCGGTCAGAATGGGTTAACGGGGCTGATATGGTTCCCGTTTCGCATTTGAGTAAATGGTGCTCTGTGACTGGCCAGTCGCTGTGAATGACAGCCTACACCTAAATTTAACCCTAACCTTAACCTCAGTAAAACTATACCTAAACCTAACCCTAACCTCAGTAAAACTATACCTAAACCTAACCCTAACCCTTACCTCAGTAAAACTATACCTAAACCTAACCCTAACCTCAGTAAAACTATACCTAAACCTAACCCTAACCTCAGTAAAACCATACCTAAACCTAACCTCAGTAAAGCATACCTAAACCTAACCTCAGTAAGGGGCGTTTCCAAGAACCCGAATGCGAAACGAATACCATATTAGCCTTAACGGATCATGTGGTCAAGTAATGCAATGCCACAGATGCTTTTCCCGGTGTCCTTTTGCACACCTATAATAACAAGTGCGTCGGAGTAATGAACTTGAATAATGTTTAACCCATTTTGGGTGGGAACCCCGTTTGGTGTTGTAAGCATTCTGTTGTACTTTAGCTATTGAAAAATAGCAGACCTACAAGCTCATAGCGCGCCACTCGGTGGTTTGTAGGTCTGCTATTTTTTGAAAAGTCGTGAAAATGTTGCGCAAATCTTTGAATATTTATTTCAGAGTGAATATCCTTGACAAAAATATTGGCTTCTGGGGGGGTCCCTGGAACTACATATTTTGAGATGGGGCTCCGTGGCCCAATAGAGATGATTCTGGGGGTCCTTGCCATGAAAAAGGTTGAGCACCACTGACACAGAAACGTGGATTTTTCAGAAAAATGACCTCAGTCCAAAATTGATGCCTATATACGTTTTATTCTCTGTATCTTTTGAGGAATCCAATGATTGATTTATGGTGCTTTGTTAACAATGACACAGTGGTGCAACTCGTGATCCAATCAGTGTGTGAGTTGTTTGACCTGGGCCTTTTTGCCACGAGGCTGGTGATGATGAGCACACATGATAACGGTACATACCGTCTGTGTTCATTAATCATTGTGATTTTATCGCGCAGAAATAACTGATCTACAAGCTCACATTGCATCACATCATCACAAGACAGACAGAGGGAGGGAGGAGTCCCAGCAGTAGGGGTGTGATAAAGGTCTCCGTTTAACAGCAGGGCTTTGAATTGTCGTTCGGCAGATCTCCCGCTTGGCTCCAAGTGTTCTCGTTTTGAGTAAATACTTTTGAAGAGAATCGTGTTTATCGTGTTTATCGTGTTTATCGTGTTTCTAGTGCCATTTTTCAACTTGTACTACACCTCGCTGTGAAGCCATTCCTGTAACACTAAACTCCAGCCTAATTTCTGTAAGACTAAACTATGGATCTATGGAGCATCGCTACACATGTAGCCATTATTCAACAACGTAAGTATAAAACCTTTTTGGACGACATCATTATTGACAATTCGGGTCGTTTTGAGGAAGCAATCTGATTGGTTTAAACGGTTTCTAGCCGTGGATCAAACCAGCACCGTTCACCACCTAATCAAAACAAAGAATTCAGCCGCTCTGTTTTCCCACAGCGCTATAGCAAACTCGGTGGCTAGGCTAGCTAGTTTCTTGGGACATTTGTGGTCGGATAACAATAATAACAAAATAAGTTATACTTCAGTGATGCTTGCGGAACTCGACTTCGTCTCGTTCCTGACCGCATCACTGTCGTGGCAATAATCACGTTAAACCACACCCTCTCGTGTAATATTGCTTAAACGATTAGAGTGAAAAAGATATGGCTCATGTAATTCTTTCACTTTTAAAATATGTAACATTCTTTCCAAATATTGTTATGAACAGAATCTAATGTTTTATGGCCACGATTCACAAGGAGCCTGGATGGCTTGATTCCTTGCTTAACCTATTTGAGCCTGACGTCGAAATTAAAAAAAAATGTCTGCTAAATTCTGACAGTTTTCTGAAATACCTCATGTTTCTGTATCAGTGGTGCTCAATATTTCATGTCAAGGACCCCAGAGATTATATGTAATTGGCCGCCCCCCCCCCCCCATCTGAAAATATGGGGGTTGTTCCAGGAACCCCTCAGAAGCAAATATTTGATTTAAAAACGTTTGCTGTGAAAGAACATATATTCAAAGATTTGCGACACATTTTCACGATTTTTCAAAAATAGCAGACCTACAAGCTCGTAGCGCTATGAGCTTGTAGATCTGCTATTTTTCAATAGCTAAATTATAACAATGTTTAAAACACCAAATGGGGTTCCCGCCCAAAATGGATTAAGACTCTTAAAAACAGTTTAAGAGCCAAAAACGTCAAGACGTCTAATTGCCAATTATGTACCGGATGCCAGGGACGACAAGACGTCTTCCCTTGGGAATTATTATTTATTCATCTTTTATTTTTTCATTTTTTATTTTTTATCCATATTTTGAAAATTCCTCTCCGGTGAAAAACATGGCAGCCACTGTTATGCACAATTGACCACTCTCTCTCTCCATCTATCTTTCTCTGTAGAGACCAGTCCAGGGGGCGTGTCTCCCCCGAGCTCCTCCTCCCAGTTTACCCGGCAGCTTCAGGAGAGTTGGAGGAGCCTGCGAGGCCCCGCCCCTTCCTGTAGAGCGCAGAGTGACGGCAACGTCTCCTGCCGATCGCAGGCGGACAGCTTGTCGTTTGAGGTGACCGACGCCAGCGTGGTGCAAGATGGAACCTCCAAATATGTGGTGAGTCACAACAAAATCACAAACGACACTAGCCTTTTGTATATAAGTCACAAGTTCCGTCTCCTTCAACGGTGGTTCTCAACCTGTGGGTAAAGATGCAGCCATACAGAAACCTTGAACCTAGTAGGTTTGGCAGATTAATAACATCATGTATCTTTCTTTGCATCGAGTGCCATGTAGTAGCCATGTTAGATGCTGCTTCAATAACCTCTGGTCATGGAAATTAGATGATCTACAAGCTCACAAGTCACAACACATCACTTCAGCTAATATATATATATATATATTCGGCATATTTTCTACCGGTACACCTTTATCCAAGGCGCTTTACATAGATTGTGCATTGCATTCACCAACCTGCACATCGGGAGCAATTAGGGGTTCAAAGTCTTGATCAAGGACACTTCGACACTAACTCTGAGGGAGCCCCGGGTTCGAACTGGCAACTTTGCGGTTCCCATCCGGTCACTCTACCCCTGAGCCACTGCCGCCCCACATGCCAGTGCCTCCTTTTGCTTTGCTGCAGTCACTGGAGTTCAGACATAGATGTACAGTATAAAAAAGAAAATCAGATGCACAACACATAGCCATAGGTCTGTCACAAATAATTATTACATAATCGCCTAACTGATATTTAACATAATCGCACTACATTTTTGCATAATGGCCATAATCATTTCCATGGTGAAAAATGTTAATATATTTTCCAAAATTGTGGAAATAGCAGATCTACAAGCTATCTTACATCACTGTATGTGATCCACTGTGAGAGTTCTCTCTGTGATAATTCCTATATAAACTAGATAACTGCGTGGGCTCGCTGAAAACCTGCAATGTATAAAAATGTGTTGTTATGGCAACCACAGATAGCACCTCTGTGTGAGTCCTGAAAGATCTGACTCTTCCTCATGAAAAAATCACACCTGTGTGAACTGAGTGGTGCAACTCCCCTCTCTCCCCCTCCTCTCTCTCTCTCTCTCTCTCTCTCTCTCTCTCTCTCTCATTATTGCAGCTCTCTCTCTCTCTCTCTCTCTCTGTTTCTGGCAAACAGCGCCCCTACTGGTACTAATAGTCATACTCAGTGCTCATTGGCGGACACAGAGTCACGGACAGTGCTGTTTCCTTGGAGTGGTCGCACCACTCAAAAAAGTGCAAAAAGAAAAATGCAAGCACAAACGCCTCCATAAAGCTTTAACGTTTTAACTATAGATTTCTAGCACAAAGTATATGTGGAAGTATAGACAAATCCACAGAGGGGTGCCCTGGGCGCGGCCATTACTGAGGCGTAATCCATGGAGCAGGTGCTCCGTAGGCCAGGTGTGGCTAATCAGTGCTGCTGTGCTTAATGGTACACCTCAGTAATGGCCGCACCCAGGCAACCCTCTGTGGATTTGTCTATATTTGGATGCCAAAAACTATTGTATGGTATGCTTGCTGCCGGAGCGAGCCCACAATAAAATGTACTTACTTACTTGCAGTTATACACCATCCATGTGAGCCAGTCGGGCGGTTCAGATAAGACGCCTGCCGTCGTCACCCGGCGATACTCGGACTTCCAGAGACTCCACAGCACGCTGCGGCGGTACCACGGGGACCAAATGGAACGCGTCTGCTTCCCCCGTAAGCAGACCTACAACATACCTACAAAATAGCAGACCTACAAGCTCATGGCGCGGCACCGAGTGCCGCGCCATGAACTTGTAGGGTCTGCTATTTTCGAAAAGTCGTGAAAATGTGGCTCAAATCTTTGAATATATATTCTTTCAGAGTGAATCTTTGCTTCTGGGGGGGGTTTCCTGGAACGACGTATTTTCAGACGGGGGTCGGTGGCCAATTACATATCATTTTTGGGGTCCTTAATTGACATGAAATATTGAGCACCACTGATACAGAAACATACGGTTTTTCAGAAAAGTGTCATTTAGAAGATTTTTTTTTTTTTTAATTTCGACGTCGGGCCTAAATGGGTTAAATCCATTCTTTACAGCTTTGTACATTAGAGGCCTTCAGTGGATCCATGGTGTGTTTATCATTATGTGTATTGTCAGTACTCAAGGTTGATACAGACATACAGTAAACACTGTGCATAAGGATGCCAAAATCCTTTTTCTTGCGGTGCCGGCCCACGGGAGAGAACTTCAACAGGGAATCTTGAAACGACAAGAAAGTGGCCACGTACATGACGCAGAGATAAAAGTGCCTGCATGACGATTAGGCTGACCTAGGATCAGATTGCAGCAGCGGATTATACACAGGATTTTGAATGTATTTCTTTGCTGCAAATGTGTACCAGGCTGACAGCGGAGTTGTGAGTTGTGAGAACTATACCTCCATGCGATCAAATGTGCGTGCACCAGCACCACATGTGATCACCACGTGAGATCGTGGGTTCCTTCTTCTTCATCGAGGTGAAAACATTCAAATTAGCTTAGATTCCATTGTGTTCCAAGTCCAACAGTAGCCTATACTGGCATGTACTGGTAGAAGAAGCAATCTTGTAATCATTAGGTTTGCCCCAAATTGCTAGGTCCACATAATGCTGATTGTCGACAGCTGGGTCCACAAATTTCACAGGTCCATTATTAGAGCAGGGGTTCTCAACCTTTTTAGCCGGGGACCCCCGGAAATGCTTTGACCATGTCTCTCGACCCCCGCCCCACCTGGTCCCGCCAATACAAACTGACTGCATAAAAAAACCTTAATAATAGAGAAAATATATCATAAATGAGTACTGAAACCAGATATAATCATTAAGGAAAGTGTATCTACGTGTACTATGTAAACGCTTCATTTCCATTTTCCAGCCATACAGTTGCAAAAAAGAAAAGAAAAAAAAGTTGTATTTTTTATTTTTATTTATTTTTAAATAATTTTGGACCCCTGCATTAGAGTTTGGGTTTGTCATTTCGGACGACTGTGGCTCAGGAGGTAGAGCAGGTCGTCCAATGATCCAAGGGTCGGCGGTTCGAATCCCGGCTCCTCCTGTCTACATGCCGAAGTGTCCTTGGGCAAGACACTGAACCCCAAATTGCTCCCGATGCGCTGGTTGGTACCTTGCATGGCTTCCGCCGCAATCGGTGTATGAATGGGTGAATGTAATGCACAATCTATGTATTGTATGTATTGGATAAAGGCGCTTGTAAAGTTGCCCGAGGGCCAAGGCTCCAAAAACAGTCAGCGATGCTTTTTGATGGTTTTTATTGCTCCAAACTCCAGCTCCAGTGCAGATATTCGCAACGGAAAAATCAAACAACAAAAGTAATACTGGCCAAAATACAAAATAAAGAACTCAAAAATACTTAACGCTCAACAAAGGAAAAAGGGAAAATAACAAACTGCACTAGGCTATGCCCATGACAGGGGCCCTGGCAGCTCTCTCACAGGCGTGTCAGCATGATGCCTGCCCGAGCCTAACTGACTAGCTCTGCCTGCAGTCTCCCCTTTATAGGAGAGGATCCTACCACCAACAGAGAAACAATTAATTATACCCAGCTTATCTACAAGCTCCCAGTTATCAGCTGAACCTTAATCAGTAACCCCATACCTAGATGTTCTATTTTAGATTAATCATCATATTGGGTTACCTTAATTTCCCCAGATAATAGACATACTTTGATAAATTACATTGTGGAACACCCCTGCTCCTCACCAGTACTTGGCACCTTCCCCCTCTTAAAGTGCCAGCACTGGAGAGGCCATACAAATAGAGGTTACAATAAACACAGGTTAATAAACTGAATGTTTTCCCTGTGTGTATCATTTCATTTGTACATCCTGTAAATGCATACATCAACAGTATTGACATTAATGATAGGACCTGTCTGCCCCACTACCCACAGTCTGTGTGGTGTGTGCGTGAGTGCAATGTCCTTAATCAGTGTGTGTGTGTATAGGGCACGGGCTGCCCCGTGACAGCGCTATATAAATGCACCATTTACCATTTTGAATAATTTAGCATTTTTTCTAACACATGCATATCAATTTTGGGGGTCCTTGGCATGAAAACGTTCCACTGCCCTACTGTACATTACCTAGTGTTCATTACCAGTCTCGCGCGCATGTCATTGTATCCACAGCAACCATTTTGTCTGTGCTCATTGTGTTGCTAGGGAAGAAGCTGCACAGGAACTTCACAGCGGAGACCATCGCTAAGCGGAGCAGAGCCTTTGAGCAGTACCTGTACCACCTGTGTTCTCTGTCTGTCCTGCGGATGGCGCTGTCGGTCAGACACTTCTTCTACCTGGCCGACCTGCACACAGGACAGCTGCTGATCAGGTAACTCATGTTGATCGATTGATTGATTTGAAGTATTCATTAACCCATTCTGACCTGAGATCAGGTTCACACGAGGTTTCCGCCGGACACACACTGGTCTGATTAAACCCATTCTGACCTGAGATCAGATTAAAAAAATGTCAGTCGTTCTTCGATTTTTCAAAAATAGCAGATCTACAAGCTCGTATATGAGCTTGTAGATCTGCTATTTTTCAATAGCTAAAGCATAACATGATGCCGACACCAAAATGGGTGCCCGGTCAGAATGGGTTAACTGTGAACGACACCATAAAGCATTACACTTGTTTGCAATAGAGCGTCGCAGTCCCGCCCCCTCTCATGACGACGCCAGGCCCAGGAAATGAATCCCAATGCAGTGATGTAAATAGGTTTTCAATGTAATGGGTCCCGGGATGCACAGGTTGGTCATTCAAATGAGTCCCAAAAAAAAATCACACCTGTGTGAAGTGAGTGGTGCAACGAAACGGTTGAGAAATGACAGAGTTACCATGTGGCGGCTACTGTACCCTCTACTGTACTGTAATGTACTGGCACCCCCGAAAGCATACACTTAATACGTGCGTGTGTGTTTGTGTGTGCATTAGGTTGCGCACAGATGGTGAAAAACAACCATGCTGTTTTCGTGCTCATGCCCAGACACCCAGCCACCCACCCACACACATAGCTCCGTAAGGGAGTGGTTGCACCACACAAACATAATAATAATAAAACATATTTTATTTTATAAAAAATATATATAACATAGGATGAGGTCGGATGCGGGCATGCAAAATGATCGTGTCCGTAGATTATTGTTTTACCGCATTTTTGCCCCGCAATTTTTTTTTTTCCACGTGTATTATTATTACTGTGTATGCTGAGTACA
Organism: Protomyctophum parallelum; assembly: GCF_964188405.1. Classification (NCBI taxonomy): domain Eukaryota; kingdom Metazoa; phylum Chordata; class Actinopteri; order Myctophiformes; family Myctophidae; genus Protomyctophum; species Protomyctophum parallelum. The sequence continues at coordinate 2,653,356 of NC_139705.1, forward strand.
GTAGTGCATCTCGTGGACGCAGGGGTTGTTGGTGTATTGCGGCCCAAAACTATAAAGTGTGTTTTGGGACGCAAAACGCACCCTATTTACATCACTGCCAATGCATTTTTCCCATAGACATTTCAAAACGTATTTATTTAAAGACCTTTTAAGCGTCGTACGAAGCCAACTCTTGTCGTGACAAATCATGACAACACACACAATATTTTGGACCAAACAAATACTTTTTTTCTACTTTCTAATTCTTTGTTTGGCCGAAATATTTTGTTTGTTGTCATGATTTGTCACGACAAGAGTTGGCTTTGTCCAGCGGCGTAAACGTCTTTAAATAAATACTTTCTGAAAAGTCTATGAGGAAAATGAACGGGGATTTATTTTTCCGGGTCTCTCGAGGGGGCGGGACTGCGACGCTCTATAGGGCTCGCCGTTTTCAATTCATCAAAGCATTTAGAGACGTACAAATATACACTTCTATATAGCCAAAAACAGTGTTTGGTATCTTGGTGGTGTATCGAATCTTGTGGTCCAGACCCATTGCAAGATGCTGTTCTGTCGTCAACCCTAAGCCACTTCAGCCTGTCAAAGTGGACAGGGGTGAGGTGGGTTCGGCGAGTGAATGTTAATATTATTAAAGTCCTACTGTAGACTCTCGGGCAGCTTTTACAATTAAACAAAAGTTATTATTGATAATAGTCTTGCAGGCAACGGACTGCTGCCTCCTGCAATTTTCAAGTGGCTGCGTCATACAGTCTGGAGCACGGAAGCTATGATCATGAGCGAGCGATGATGCGGATGCGAAGCCTCCTCCCCACTTCCGTTTCGTCTTTACAGTCGCGCAAATGTATCCTAATATAAATAGATTTTTTTTTTTTTTTTTTTTTAATATTTTTTATCCCACGATTTTGTAACCCATTTTTCACCCCTGTGTCAATCATCTAATGTGATCCTGGGCTCTACACACCCTCCACCAACCTAGTCCCCATATATGGGGGACAAGGGGAGAGCAACGGACTTGAACTCATGCTTCCTTCATGCCTGAGTGTCCAAGTTGCTCCTTTACACCTGACAGGGGGGAGTTTCCCTGGTGGAAGGAACACGTTATTCCAACCAGTTCCTTTCCCCTCCATCAGGCGCCCCGGCTGGCCAGGGGGAGGCAGTTTAGTGACCAGGATTACTGCATGTTTTTTGTGAGGGTACCTACCCTAGGGGACACGGGGAGAACATGCAAACAACATAGAAATCATTTAAGCATAATAATCATTAGATGACTCAAGAATGAGGATATGGATATAAAAACTGTATACATTTTAAAGGTGATCTAAATCGTATAGTCTTGTGTTGTATCGTCAGGGTGGGCCGGTACCAGGAGGCCGTGGGACCGCTGTTCAACGCCAAGTCTCTACAGCTCAAACTGGGCTGGGCCTGTTGCTACGGCAACCAGGGACAGTCCGCCCATTGGTTCTACACCCTGGTCGCCCTGGCGACCTGTTTCCAGGAAATGGAACAGCTGGAGGAGGCTCAGGAGAACTGTGACCACGCCCTCCAAAGCTTAACCCCGCCCCCCTTGGACACGTCCACGACATCCACACTCCCGTCGTCAGACGATCAGCCGGTCCCATTGGCCGGCGGCGACGACAAGCCACGCCTCCACATTATGCACAAGCCACACCCGCTCCTGGTCCCGTTGCTGCGGGCGGTGGTGCGCCTGTCGTGGCAGACGGGCAGGGACAAGCGCCAGTGGGAGGAGCTTCTGCGTCAGGTGGAAGAGGAGTGGGCGGGGCTAGACAATCAGTCGAGCATCAAAGAGTTCCTGGTCAAACACAACCTGCAGGAGGGGACTGAGGGAGAAGGCTAGAACACTCACGCACACGTACACACACACACACACACACACACACACACACACACACACACACACACAGTCACTATCTATCCTAGCCTGTTTTAGTCTTATCATGTATTTGTACATAATAGAATCATGTATTGTAAAGCCTTACAGAATAGTTTATTGTAATGGACGTACAATTTACATTTATGCTTCTACCCAGTAAAAGGTTATGCTTTGTGTGACATGAAGTGTTGTCGCAGAAAAAGTGACGTCAAAACATAAAAAAGTGGTGTCACAGAGGACCTTGACGGCCGTCAGGCGGTGTCACGTACCTCTGGTAAAATGAACGGTCACAGATGAGGCGCTTCATTAAATGCCACATACTCTGATTGGTTGGGAAGATGACATGAGCTCTGTTGCCGGGGAGATGCACAGGGACCAATATTCACTTCCATGTTTAGGTTTTCTGGTGACTGTCGGTGAGTCACAGACTCAAAGCATAAATCAACGTTAAGCCAGGGTTTCTCAACCTGGGGAGTGGGACCTGAAAGTGGGTCATGACTCATGATATGTCATGACAGAACAATAATTGTATCAATTCATTTTATACTGGTTACTGCCAGGTAGTCTATGGTAATGATTGCCAGATTGGCTGTTACAGCGTTTCTCTTATTTCTTTCATTTCTTTTTTCTTTTACTAGATATTTCAGCCGAAGGCTCATTTAAATGGTCAGTATAGGTCTGTGTTTAAAAAGGGAAAGAATTGTGCTTCGCATGGCATTATATTTAAATGAATGATAAGCTTTGATGTTGTTATGAAGATATATTGATGTGTAGGGTTTGAACTAGAGGTAATGGAGACATAAGAGATGAGGGACGTGAGTAGACATTGTAGGTGTGATTTACGGCGTGTTTAACGTGTTTTTGTTTCGTTTGGTTTTAGCAGTAGGCTCTGTCAATCAATGTAGTCCCGGATTTTCAGAAGGTTCGAGAAGATTTTCCCCATACCTTGCATTTGACTGCCTCTGCATCGGACTGGAACAGGAAAGGCGTCGACACTGTCACACGTGTTTCCACTTCAAATCTGATGCAGGGCCAATCAAACGGAGCTATGAGACGATGAATCATCGTAGGGAACGGGTACGCCACCTTCTGAAAACCTGGGGGGATACAGCTATGCACGGAGCCTCATTTTGTTTCTGATGGCTCCCAAGTGCAGTTCCACACAGGCACTGTGTGGAAGTCTCCTATCGGTGAGTCTCAGCCGCCACTGTGGGTGTGGCGTCGAGACTTCCGCTGTGATGTAAGGCCTGTAGAGTGCACATCTGGAGAATGGGAGCCCTTAACACTCATTGCTAGTTTACAACCCACGTGGGTGACGGGTTTTTGTTAGACTCACAGATGTTTCGCAGTATCCCCACAGACATATGTTTAGTAAATCAGTGGTTCTTGAAGAGGTTCCAGGGGGGTTCCCCAGGAAAATGATTGATAGTTATAGGCACCAATTTCTTTTCTTAACTCGGAGCGTCTACAAAAGGGTTCCATTTGGTTCCATTTGTACACTCTCAGAGTTATGAGATCACTTGGTCTAAAACAAGGGAAAACAGCGCCCTCTTTCCTTGAATTTGACGCTGCGTCAACAGTCTGTCTTGAGAGACTAATGCATAACAAACCAGGGGTCCTTGCAATGAAAAGGTTTGAGAACCACTGTTGTAAATGAGTGGAATACTTATAGTAGCTGATCATGTAGACTGGTTGGTTGTGTCGCACTCGCACTCTTTGCACTTTCCTGTTTGAGTCTCTACTTTGCCTTAATCCAAGCTCCGTTCATCTCGTCTCAACTCCCCGACAGTTGTTCATTTAAGACTTTGGGCAAGTTAATGATTATCATGACACATTTCACACATAAAGGGAATAAAAACAGATCTACATAAGGCATGAGATGCTTTCAAAGAGAATTAGCCACTTAAACTCAAGGACATTCAAAACAAACAAACAAAGAAAATGACGTTCTTAGTGGACTGGGGTTCCTCTGGGCTCTATACTACGTCTGCTAGTATTAACCCTCCACACGAAATCTGCCGAAAATAGCAGATCTACAAGCTCACATTATTTGTGTCTCCAGGCGCGTTTCTAGTGTCTCTCTCTCTCTCTGGAAGAGGTTGTGTAACGGGACCAAGAAGGATAGACTGCTGGTTCCAACTGGTGTTACACATTTGTTTTTATTGTTCTTTTATTTTATTTTTCTGCTAAATCGATATGAAATGCTCAGTATCACACACTGCATTATGCTCACAGCAGCGCGTGTTTCATGGTATCAATGAACAAAACTCTCAGAAATCACGATGACATCAAAGTCAAATGATCAACTCCCAAAACATTACCATTACTCAATATTCAATAATCAATACTCTTCCAAAATAACCCACTTCCCTGTTTAGATAACCCAATTACCCAGCATTCATATCACATGTCACATTCTCACATAAGATCACAGTATCACACATAACATCCTTTATGTTACTCCTCCAGCCCAAATTAGTTGGCACAACTTCACTCAATGCCCTGTCACGGCTGCCTCAAGCCCAGCACACACCGGGTGCGCAGCGACGCGGCACAGGCGTTGCCGCGCGGCAACGACTGTGAAAATTGTCAGCAACTATATAGTTGCGCCACACTTAAGTGAGCAAGGCATTAAGCCAATGGGCTCAGGCCCAGAAGCCACAGGGACGGGGCTAGAAGCCAGGGGGGGGGGGGGGGGGGTCAGGGCCGAGTAGGCCGCTGCCCTGCCTCCCCTTTATAGTCTGCCGAGTCCCTCATCTCGGGGGACGTTGGCAGCATTGGTTGGCATGGTGACTGCATAGTTTGACACAGCTCAGACTTCTGGCACGATGAATCACTCGAAGACAAGATGGTGGTGGCGGGCAGATAGAGCCCGGTAAAGGAGGCGGCTGAGGGGACGATGAGAGACGAGAGGCCTCTGTGTCGCTGGGCGTGTCTTGCAGTGCTGCCCCTCGACGTCACATGTGTCCTCAAAATGTTTCCTCATCAGCACAACATCTCGGTCGTCCTCCAGACACCCTGAGCTCTCTACTGTGGAGCTCCCTTGACTCAGACAATCGTCATTGGCGGTGGAGCTAACACAGCAGGCGGAGTCTGGGCTTAACTCCTCCCCTAAGAGCTGAGGTCCCACCCTCTCAGGCATCTGGGAAGTACCCTGGACACCAAACTCACCAATCAGCAGCCGAGTGGGGAGAGCAACGGGCAAGGACTGTCTAAAGAGGACGGGACGCGAAGACCGTAAGGGCGCCGCCATGTTGCTCACATGGTGCTCCATGGAAGGAAAGAAACATGCGCAATGGGCTTTATGCAGCCAACACTTCCTCGTTCAGCTTCCTTGGTCTGCAACTGCGCATGTTTCTTTCCTTCCATGGAGCACCATGTGAGCAACATGGCGGCGCCCTTACGGTCTTCGCGTCCCGTCCTCTTTAGACAGTCCTTGGCAACGGGAAGGAAACAGTATGTAGTCTCTCCTGTGACAACCAGGACGTCCTTGCTCATTGTTTTTATTTTATTTATTTATTTTTATTCTTTATTTACCCAGGGAAGTAGCTGAGCACAGGTGCTCATTTTCAGCAACGCCCTGCACATAGAAACACACAGACAGACACACACACGCGCACACACACACACACATTAAAACCTGGGAGCTGACCAGTACAACCACATTATTATACTGTTGGCCACTAAAGCAGCTCCAGGGGGAGCAGTTGGGGGTTCAGTGCCTTGCTCAGGGGCACTTCAGCGGTGTTGGGTGAGTGATGACCAATCACTTCCCCACCCAGATTTTTCCTATACCCGTCCGGGGAATCGAACCGGCAACCTTTCGGCAACAAGGCATCATCATTTTGGCGATGATGATGCCTTGTCTTCGTCATGTTCACCATGCAGCGCCGTCCTCTCTCAGCGGGGCGTCCAGACTGTGAGGGTGAACCTTCACGTCCTCCTCCTCCGGTGGCGTGGCCGAGATTCTCTGCCCCTCTCCCACCTGCTCCTTGTGGAGCAGGGGCTGCTCAGTGCTCGATCTGACCACGGGGACAGAGGCAGCGTTCTCCTCCGAGGCCTCCAGCATACGGAAACCACATGGGGCATCTTCTTGTTGGTCCCTATATAGGTGGGGGAATATCTGAGGCCAGATTCGGTCCAGTAGGAGTCACACTCCTGAACTGTTCATCTTGAGTCGCGGACGTCTCTTCCTCCTCCTCCTGTCTGGGACAGCTGGTTGACAATAAAGGTCTCTCTCTCTCCTCTCCTTTCTGCAGGGTGAGGACTTGATTAATGCAGGCAGTCTGTTCTGATGGTCCAGTTGCCAAATGAACACGCGACCGTCCGCAGACACTGATCAGATGTCTACAGTTCTCCGTGAACTTCATGGACGTGATGATCTCAGTGTCCATGCAACGTGGCCACACACAGTCTCCTGTTTGATAATCCAATATATTCTTATCTGAGTCACTGGTAGCCAAGTATGTCCCAGACCGATCTATCTGGACCTTCAGCAGGGTCCCCCCCCCCCCCCATCAGCTGACGAGCCTTTAAAACATCTCGTCATCTTCCCACACCGCACATCATAAAACCCGTATGTTCCTCAAATCCAGACATTGTTGCCTTATTGCCACCTGATGGTGGATGTGTTTAAATGTCGACTGAATACTGAGCGCGTTGTGGCGCAGGTCTGTGAGCTTGTAGATCTACTATTTTGGCCGAATATTTACCCCATAATAAAGATGTGTGGTTAGAGGACAGAAGGAATAAACAAAGAGGGAAAGGTGAAGGAGGCATAACGGAATGAAGGTCAAAGTTAGTTTTTGTTGGCTGACCTCTAACCCATTCTGACCTGAGATCAGATTCACACGAGGTTTCCACTGGACACACGCTGGTCTGACTAAACCATTCTGACCTGAGATCAGATTCTAAAAATGTCAGTCGTTCTTCGATTTAAAAAAAAATAGCAGACCTACAAGCTCGTATCGCGCCACTCAGTGGCGCGATATGAGCTTGTAGATCTGCTATTTTTCAATAGCTAAAGCATAACATGATGCCAACACCAAAATGGGTGCCCGGTCAGAATGGGCTAATGAAAGGCAGCGATGAGAAGTCTTTTGCCACTTTGTGTGGCATAATAATGCCATATGAGACGGATATCATCAGAGGTCGAAAGTGTACAAAAATGTTATGTTTTACTTAAGTGTCAATCCTGTAATGCGGACATACTCTGTACAAGTAAGTCCGGTATTAAAAATTTACCTGAGTACAAAGTAGTTACAAAAGTATTGGCAAAAGTACATTTCAGAAGTGTTCAAAAATCTTTTGGGAGCTTGTAGATCTGCTATTTTCAAATAGCTAAAGTATACATATAGGGCTGAAGTGGCTCATGCATGTTTTCTAATAATCCAAATCTACAAAGTAACTACACTGTAGTAACAAAAAATAATGGTGGAGTGAAAAGTACAATATTTGCCTCTGAGGAGTAAAAGTATTGAAAATTGGAAATGGGCAAGTAATAAATACCTCAAAATTGTACCTACGTATACAGTACTTGAGTACATGTACTTTTCTATTGTCCTGAACCTGAAACCTTCCAATGGGCCCAATGTACCGGTAGTTATTACAGTATGTCGTCACATGCATTAGTTCAATGTGAAACGCAGAACCACTTTCGTCAAGAATAGCAAACATAACAGATCTACGAGCTCACCACACTATACTGTACAACACAATACCATGACATGATGTGAGCTTCTAGATCTGCTATTTTTGCTACTTTTGCATTTACACAACAAAACAAAAATCATTAGAAGTTGAAGAATGGTCATATAAGGTTTTCTGCCCGACAGTGACGATCAAAACTAATCCACTCTCTGTGAAAAAAAAACAACAGATCTATTCACATAGTTTCACACAATCTGGCATGATCTGGATCATTTTAAATATGAATACGATGCTTTGTAGAATTTTGTTTTATAGAACTAAGTTGTAACATTTATCATCATGTGAAATTCTCATGTATTGACTTGCAGTGATGGATACAGGTGCACCGATCTGCTACGAACAGAATGCTAAGAGGAACGTACAGTATGCATTTTGAGTTGCATCTATCGATTAACTTCCTAGCGATTATTATATCAATTACCTTTTGGATTAATTGAATAATCGAGAAATGCATATTTTGAATATACATGTATATACATCAACAAACAAATTGACTAATTTGGTTCGTCAATTAAGCCCTATTTTATATTTTGTCATGTAACGCTAAAATGGGAGCTTGCCGTTTTAGGTATTTTGGAAAATTGTTTTATTAAAATAGTATATATTTTTTTATAATTGACTGTTTTAGCCCATTATGCATTCTATATACAATACCGTGTACATAAGACTAACCACCTACAGACTAAACGCCACATACACACTCCAAAGTGCCTGTTTCCATGATGTGACTGAAGTTTAGATGTAAGCCTTTGTTTAATAAAGTGCATCATTATTCTGACTGAACTGCTGCAGCATTTCTGCTCATTTGAGTTTTTGTGGAAATGAATTTAAATGACAAGAAATGCTCTGACTGCCAATCTAGCTGGTTGAGAGAACCAGATAATCTGAAAACATCATCCTGCATTGCGACGTGTCGTCAGTTTGTGGTCTTATTATCCCATTTTGGGGCGGGAACCCCTTTTGGTGTTAGCATTATGTTATGCTTTAGCTATTGAAAAATAGCAGATCTGCAAGCTCATACAAGCTTGTAGGTCTGCTATTTTTGAAAAACTGACATAGAAACATAGCTTTTTCAGAAAACTGTCAGGATGTGAAGACATTTTTAGAATCTGATCTCAGGTCAAAATGGGTTAAATTACAAGAAATGGTCTGACTGCCGATCTAGATGGTCGAGAGAACCAGATAATCTGAAAACATCATCCGCATTGCGACGTGTTGTGAGCTTGTGGTCTATAATTCTTTTGGGCTAATGGTCCTTTTGTAACGAAAAGGCCTTGTGCACTCCTCCTCCTACAAGGACGGGTGCGTCGGAGCCGGCAACCAAATGCGAATCATGAGATGAAAAGGGTCCCGCACACTGTCTTTCACTTATAGCAGTGGTTCCCAAACTTTTTTCGTGTCAAGTACCCCCAAATCATTAGGCCACGGACCCCCCATTTGAAATTATGCCAGTGACCCCGATAACGATAAGGGAGGATTCTTACGGCTCTAGCAGTGATTCCGAAACATTCATTTCATGGACCCCCAGTTTCACACGCATTATGCTATGGACCCCCGATTTAATGACATTTCTATCTCTGGTACCCCAATTTCAAATGGACCCGTTAGGGTCCATTTGGTTCCATTTGTACACTCTGAGTTACAGACCCATAAGGGTCCATTTGGTTCCTAACTATTAGTAGGGGAGCCTATCGATCAGATTCTGATGCCCGTGATTTTGGAATGTAAATTTTTGGAGACAGGTATATCTTGATTCTTGGGGTTACCAGAATGCAAAAAAAACATGTCTCCAATTTTTTCTGTTGAGTTTAGCATGTGCAATTAGCATAATTAGCTAATAAATTGTCAAAACCTGAAATGGCAATAACTTTCCTTCTAGGTAACTTATAAAGGTGATCTAAGAGTTTAAGTCCATGTTTGTGATATCCAGAAATTCATCTGTTACCATTGTGAAGTCATACAACCTTTCCTAATTAGCAGAATTTCCATAAATTATGCAAAAACGAGGTGAACATCAGCAAATGTCTAGTCAACTTTGAAAGCTTCCCACAGACTCTAAGTGTATGTTTACAACTCCAGGAATTATTATCATCTCATAAATAAATCATGCAACCTTTTGTCTATGTAATAATTATGTAATAATCACACCAAAACCAGAAATAGCTATATTTCTTTGCTTCAAGTTAATTAATACTCATGATCTTACAGACAGTGTAAGTCTGTTTGCATGTCTAGAAAATATTCTCTTTCCATAACTAGGATATGAAACCTCCTTATTAGTGTAATTTGCACATATATATATATATCCCTCATATAAATCCAGTAAGACGCCTGAGGGCGAGAAGCGACCTTGCACTAAAGGGCTGCATGGCGAGCGCTGATGCTTTGGAATGGGGGGATCAGATCATCATATGTAGTGAATTATGTACTTTATGTTTATGTTTATTCAATTTTCAGCATGATCACAGGTTTTAAAAGACGGGTGCCATTAAAAACACTGAATTATTTTGCAGATTACAATAAACTGGCCATATATGGAACGTGTCTTATGAGTGTACAGGGTTTGATGAGGTCAGATCAACATATGGAATGTCAGAACAGGTCAGCTCCATATATAGAGATCTAAGGGTGGCAGTGTCTTGAGTGTACAGTGTCTGATGAGGGCCCAGGTTGGGCCGGACCTTAATTTTCGGGCCTGTTGAGAACTCCGTCTAGAGCCCGTCTAGAGGGGGTGCATACTTAGTTTTGACTAGTCATTGGTAGGGTTGGGATTCAGAACCGGGTCCATTTCAGACCCGGTTCCGACATTGCGGATCCGGTTCCATCGTTTTTGTAATAACGGTTCCCCAAACGGTTCTCATCAGTCGTCATTTAGCTCCGCTGTGTCTGTGCATGCATGCATGCAGAGCCAAGTTACTGGGGTGACGTCTACTACTTGACATGAGTGAGTAGATTAATCTTGTGACTCGTGTAGGCGTATTGATTTTGAGATGTTTCCTCAATGTGGACGTGCAACTGGTGCAAGTTGCAACGACCTTTGCAGGAAACTATGGCATCGCATTTATTGCACTTTGCGATGAGTGAGTGAGTGGGGCGGATACCACTGTTCTGTGCATTCAGCGAACGGTCACCGCTGCGGAGCGAGTGTGGTTAACAGAGAGGGAAATGACTGAGGCTGAGCACGCAAAGTGCATTGCGATGCCATAGTTTCCTGCAAAGGTCGTTGCAACTTGCACCAGTTGCACGTCCACACTGAGGAAACATCTCAAAATCAATCAACTATAGAGCCATGAATTAAATAAAAATCAATTTGTCTGCACTTATTTTTACAACTTATAAGCAACTCAACTGCTTTTGTTTTGTCTCTAAATTAATCGCGCAACTGTTGAGAGCCCAGCCTTTAGGTGCATATATACCTCCATACATTGATTACTTTATAAACAGTTTGCAGAAAAAAGCACAGTTCAATACAGTACAGTTCAATACAAGGTCTGCTAAGAGGATTTTATAACCCAAGAAAGCACTATGGCTTGTTTCCATTAGGGTAACTGGTGTCCTTCATATTCAATTAATCTGAACATTAAAGACAACATTTGTCACCACAACAATATCATTATTGCAATGTGTACTGTATATTTAATATACAGTACAAATTGCAACAATGATATTGTCGTGGTGAAGTTTAAATAATAGTGCCACCTCATAATTGTAAAGTGCAAATGCAATAATTGAATTTGTGTTTATTAAGTACTTGGTTAGGTTAGTCATAATTAAGCATAATATATGTCAGAAAAAAAGGGAGGAAGGGGAAAGAAATAACCGGAACCGTTAAGAGGGTTCCGGTACAAACATATTTGTAAATTGTAAATGCCATTACTATATTGTACAATACACAGGTTTTTAATTTACTTATTTCACTCCTAGTATGTAGGACTATTAATTTTTTTTACACCTACAAAAAATACCTTAAAATGATCATTTCTGATACATTTCTTTGTATTTTTAGTTTGTATTTATTTGATAGACAGACCGATCTGAGCAGATTGATGTGGTTTCACTACTTTATTATTGTTTGTATACATAACAATAACACAACACATGATCACATTATACACTTACACAACACATATGAGGGCAACCTGAGTGTCTTCAGTTGGCCCAAGTTTCTTGTTAATTTTCTCATGTATCTTTTATTTTACCACTTTAGGATTCAACACTGCAACAAATAACTGTTGATTATCAACGAATACAAAAGAACATTTCATAACTGTCTACATATTGTCGTATCTTGTACTCAGGGTTTGTGGATTATATTACCAATTCCTTGGTTTAGCCACTTGGTTGAAATGCATGTCCATCATTTATTAGATAAGACAGCTTCCATACATGCATTAGTTCCAGTTACAGCATGTTTAGGCCTCCCCGTCCAAGGGCACAGAGCGCCTGGTTCCCCATTTCCCTCTTCTCTCTGTCCTTCTCTAACTCCCATGCTTTATTCCACAAACATCAAACAGCCCATAGTGGGTCTAACCTAAAAACGGGGCTTACTTTTTCGATAGGATGTGTGTGTGTGTGAACAGCTTGCATGTAAAATGACCCTCCCCTGTCCCCAGAACAAAGGTCTTCCAACATGGGTCTTCACCTTAAAGCAAGATGGCTGGCCCTTGGTCTTTCTCTATCAGAAGCTAAACAAAGCATTGTTCAGCTGGTCTTCATCATCTGCAATGATAGCAGCGTAGCCCATGCGGGCGATGAGGCCGATGCAGAAGAGGATTTTGAGACGGGTGCAGAGACGCTCCATGGTGTGGAGGTCGCCCCCTGAGTTCCTCAGGTACACTTCCAGGATTGGTTGGCCGAAGAGTCTAGGCGTGCCTACCACACCATCGTAGAGGGAGTGCAGCTTCTGGTCAACGAGGTTATGGTTGTAGCTCTCCATAAAGACATTCTTCTTACTGTCCCGGTACTTAGGCTGTGCCTCCAGCGTCTCCATGTACTTCCGGAACTGGTTCCGCAGGTTCTGCTCCACAGAACTGTACTGGCCATCCACAGCTTCCCTCTGGATCTGCAACAATGCGTCGCTGTTCTGCTGGGACAGCGTGTCGAGGGCGCGGTTGACCGAGCCAACCTGAAGCTTCAGCCTGCGGATGTCTCCATCGTCCACGTGGTTCAGCGCCAACCGGATAAGGGAGCCAGCCACACCGAAAATAGGGCTCACCACCACGGCTGCTGCTGTAGAGATGGCGGCCACACAGTTCAGTACCGCTACCAGGCCCTCCCTCAGCCTGGAGCTATCGCCAACGATGAGGTGCGCCTGGCCCACGTGTCCGTTGGGAACGCCGGGGTCTCTCGGGTTCTTCTCCACGTGGAGACGACTGCACACCTCCTCCTCCAGGGCCTCCTCCTCCACGCCCTCGTACCGGCCCACCCATAGCCCGTCGCGGTGGAACAGGAAGGTGGGCGTGGCCGATATTTGGTGGAGCGCCGCCGTTTCCTGGCACGTCTGCATGTCCGCCTGGAGGAAGGAGACGTCCATGTAGCTGCTGCTCAGGCGGTTTACCGCCGGGCCCACGCGGACGCATAGCTCACAGCCGGCCATGGTGAACTGGACCACGGTGAGCCTCGAGGCCACCAGCGCCGTACTGAAGTCTGAGTCGGACGCAATCGCCGTTACCAGCCCCTGCTGCAGCATGATGGAAGTCACTATGCAGTGATGTCAATGTGGAAGTATAAGAATTCTTCTTTTGAAGACCACAAAGATGTCTTAATAATCCTCTTCAGAATGAGTAAGGGTTTGGTCCTGGACAAGGTGATTTTCTCTCACAATCTCCCTCTCCAAAGTACCAATCTGTATAGTTTCTTCTTCTTCTTCATACCAATCCCTGCTCGGAAACAAATTCAGCGACACTTTAGCCTTAATATGTCTTGACTATAATATCGTCCGTTGCACCACAGTTTCCAAATGACAATGATGTGAATTTGTTGCCAGATCCTCTATTAAAGGGCGCCCTTGGCTACCTCCTGAATAACTGACCAATCAGATTGCTTGCATTTCTTTGAGCGGAGGACAGGCCATGTATTGACATGCAGTGATGACCACTGATGACAAAGAATGCATTGAATAGTTTTCTGCTCTTAGTATGTTATTCACTTTGCTTACCGTATATAAAACAAAATAGGAGAAAGAAATGTATTTATCAACTTCAATTTGATAGTGTTCCAGTACCATTGTGTCTGCTCATTTCTTTGTGTCATCACTTTCAAATTCACTTGTTTCTCCTGCAATCCTGTACGAGTTCTCTCTCCAGATTGGATCAAATCGATATCCCGACCTGAGTTGAAAATGCCTTTGTACTTTGTGTACTAAAGACCCTTGTTACTGAACATTGAACAAACACTCTATAATTTTGCAATGATTACTGTCAGAATATAGAGCCATTTGAACCAGAAAATCACTATCAACTTTTGAAGCTTGTTAGAAAACGGGTTAGGTGGGTTTCTGTGGGATTCACTGGGGGGTTTTGAAGGTGGGGTCCAGAGTGAGTTTCACAGTCACGGGCGGTGACTGAGACCGGACCTGTCCACCAGGTTGGGTGCTTGGTCCTGGGGGGTCCTGGGGGGGTCCTGGGAGGTTCTGGGGGGTTCTGGGGGGTCCTGGGGGGTTCTGGGAGGTTTCATTGAGCTTACACAAAAAGAAAAAAACAATTTCACCCTCATTTTTTTTTCTATTTTTTTCTTCTTTTGTACTGTTTTGATTGATTGATTGAAAACTTTATTGAAAATTAATTCAAAAGGATACAGACACAAGAAAGCCGTTAGGCTTGTTTCCGTTGTGGTCCTTTTGGGAAAAGGGGGACATGGGGAGTAACAAAACAAAACAGACAAAAACAAAATACCATTTTGTATTTTGCCCTGACCCTGTTCCTTTTGGGAAAGGGGGGCAGGAGACAAAGTCATAACAAGAAACAAAAACACAGAAAAAGGTACAAAAAACCCAACCAAAAACCAATAAAAACTAGATTTTCTTTGTTGTTTTTTAACCTATTCTAATCTAAATGTTCAGTATGGATTTAAAAATGTAGGTCATGTTATCAGCCAACCATCTTTTTAACGTGCATTTAAAGTTAAATGTGATCCGACAATAAAGTATAAAGTATAAGTAAGTATAAAGGTCTCCTAGGATGCATCTCACTAGCCAACACACAAGAGGAGGTTGAATGAACTGAGACCAGCGCTCCCCAAAACAACAGGTTTGGAGATCTGTTGGGAATTGATTACATGAAACAGTCACCCGTGCGCTGGATGCAACAGATTGCTCTAACCTGGCTGGATGCAACAGATTGCTCTAACCTGGCTGGATGCAACAGATTGCTCTAACCTGGCTGGATGCAACAGATTGCTCTAACCTGGCTGGATGCAACAGATTGCTGCCTCTAACCTGGCTGGATGCAACAGATTGCTCTAACCTGGCTGGATGCAACAGATTGCTCTAACCTACAAGGTTTCTACCCGACTGGACACAAAACAGCATAAAGTGTGTTGCAACGTTACCCCCCCCCCCCAAAGGCAAACAGAAGTTGAATTTCAGGCAGGGCTTGGCATTACATGGTTATTATTTGGATAATAGTGATATGAGACTAGATAATGTCTGGGATCATAACATCAAAAGTGGTGTCTTTTCCTGCTTTAATCACTATGGGTGATTAGTTCACCGAAACACTTAGGCCTACTTATATTTGAACAATTATACTTTCCTTTTTTTCACATTCCTATTACAGTTTTTCACAATTGTTAACACACAACAATCGAAAACTTGGCACAATTTGCACAACCTTCACTTCATGTACCTATAATCACAATTTGCACTACATCACACTCCCTTGTCTGCATTAGACTCTGACTTTCCTTCTTTACACTCTGATGTCAATTACACATCACCTTGTTGTCCAAACACTCAACCCGGCCTTCTCACATAACATCTTAAAGCATCAACCTACAACGCACAAATATTCAAATCTCTAAACGGTCTGGTCTGGTGAGCAATTTTCTATCAGGACTGCAGCATAAAAGGGGCTTGAGAGTTTTGTTTGGTGAACAATGGAGAACCTTGAAGAGATCGACAACCAGAGAAGGAGAGGGGTAAGAGTGAGAGGAGGAGGAGGAGGAGGTAGAGGAGTAGATGGACAGAGAGAAGGAGGAGAGGGGAGAGGACATGGTGGAAGAGGAGAACAAGGTGGAGGAGGAAGAGGGAGAGGAGAAAGAAGAAGGAGAACGGTCGTGCTCAATCATGGTTTGACCATGTGCTCAATCATGGTTTGACCATGAGCGAGGCTGGCCAGAGAGTCCAACCCAATCTTAGCCACTATACACAGTTGTGGCATCATTCGAAAATGTTTCTGTTCTATTCCTTCCACCTTATTCTCCTTTCCTGAATCCTATTGAGGAGCCAGGTTTGAGCAGGCTGGTTTACAGTAAAAAAAAAAAAAAAAAACAGAAACAAAATAAATAAAACATTTCTTCGGCTGCATATTTGTGTGCTGCTTTATGTTTTACTATGAAAAGGTAGGCCTACACGGAGTCATTTTACAAAAGGAGAAATGTCTCATTCTCCAGAGTCATTGTCATTCATGTGTGTTCCATTTCTATGATTGTGTTTTGAGGGAAAATAAAGGGAAGCTCCGCACACTCAGATCTGCGCACAATCAGTTTATTTTTGGCAAGCTTTCGGTCTACTGACCTTCTTCAGGTCAGTAGACCGAAAGCTTGCTCCAGCACCTCCCTAAAGTTTTTTTCAGCAGATGAGCGGTGGTCCCTTTTCTATTTTTGTATGATTGTGTTTTAAATTTTCACTTCATTGTGCTGTAAATGCTTGGTAGTGTGTAGCCAAATGCTAGTTGTGTGTACTCAATGAATGGTATGTGTGTGTCATTTGAAAATATGGCTGTGTGTACCAAATGAAAACACGAGTTCCATTTTGGGAACAGTTAAGAGATTTGATAAGAGAGTCATCATGAGTCATCATGGAAAAGGAGTTTTGTGTGTGCAGTTTTGAGAATGCCGTTAGGTTGTGAACAATGTGTGTTAACAATCGTGAAAAACTATAAAGCCAATAATTTGATGACCGGGATATCGACCATAAAAATCTCCATGAATTCAACGCTACATGGGGTGTGTAATTGATAGAAAATACGTCATTCTTTAACTATACTTCTTTTTAAGCCTTTAAAATGTTTCAAAAATATGGTGAATATGGCCGATCTAAACAAGCTCACATTATCAACATTGAGGGATATTGTTAAAAAATATTGTGATATTATTTTCCCCCATATCACCCAACCCTAATGACAAGAGATAAACCAAGTAATTGTTGTGGTAATACTGTTGATGAGCTGTAGAGGGCGGTATACTCACAGTTACTACCTGAGCTTTCATACAATGTCCCATCAGGCACTTGTCACATTGTGGAAAGAAGGTTTCTTTTTGGTGTATAGTTGTATACAATACAAAGACCTCAACTCAGCTAACTAGCAATGATTCATACCTTTGTACAGTAGGTGCAAGCGGTAGCCCTCGGTTCCAAAGAAAAATGCAAACATAGCTAACATAAACAGAATTATTTTCATATGTCCTAACTATCAATTCAGAAACCTTTCCCCCAAACTTGATTCTTAAAAGTTATCCCATAAACACACCTTTGTAATCCATTTGAGACAATCAGTTTTACTTGTGCTAAAAACCAACAGTTCAACAGTACCTGCTACCCATTTAGACCTTGCCTTCTAAGAAATCATTTTAGATTTTAACATGACATTTCAGAGCTTAAACCTTTGGCCTTCTAATGAAAATGTGTTAGCCCTAATGTTTATTAAAATTATTTATTTTACAATATCTTTAAATTAACATTAGGGCAAATTGCAGTAGGCTAATTAACATTTCCACAATAGCCAAGGGTTGGGCTCTCAAATGGTCTTTTATTTGATTTGTCTATGTGGTATACAGAGGCTGAGAAAAAAATACGTAGCAACCTCTATGACATATGTGTTCCCGACATGAAAGGTATAAACACGCATAGGTTACAACAGGTTTAAATGGGTTACCAAACAAATATCAGAAAACACAGAGCAAGGTACACATTCTGTTAATAGCTGGTTTTTGCTTTCTGCATCTGAAACGCTTAGAACATTTCCCTGGCTATGGCAAGGGTCTTCAATGTTTTTCAAGCCAATTAAGGACCCCTTAGCTGAGAGAGAGAGAGAGAGAGAGAGAGAGATATGAAGCTGGGAACCCTCCCCACTACATTGTATACAGTTGTGTTGCAGATAGCTTCATGGTCTTGTTTGACAGCACTGTGTAGTGTAGTGTTATGTTGGAGGGCGAGGCTTTGTGGACTTGTAGATCGGCTATTTTCGGCTAATGCTCCACTCAGAAGAGATACATGGTTTTAAAAAAAAGTTCCTAGTACCAAACAAAGGTTTGGCACCCCCCTGCAGTAGCTCTGAGGACCCCCCTAGGGGTCCTGGACCCTCTATTGAAGACCCCTGCACCTAAGGTGACCCAAATACGTACTTTTACTCACTTTTTATTATAATCTGATTCTGACATTTCTGAATATCTGAATGCATGAACCGATTTTTTCTTTGACATACCCGTAACATTGCATCTGTAAAAGCCTTGCTGGTTATTCTGTTTCGTGCCAGGTTTAAGGTTGTTAAAATACTAGCTAAGTAAGTAAATATTAAAATGTTGGTATACAAGCAGGATCTACTGTGTTAATAGGACATTATTCAGATTTATTAAAAATAAAATACAAGAGTGATTATCTTTGGCTAAATATGGAGGTTTGTGTACTCTGTCACTGTGTAACATGTGTTATTATTTATCGCGCTTCTGTTGGGTGGGTTCACACACACACACACACACACACACACACACACACACACACACACACACACACACACACACACACACACACACACACACACACACACACACACACACACAATACGTCGTATACCTATGCCACGTTACCTACTTTGCCTTTAAAATCTCTCTCTTACTTAATAACAATAATTTTATTCAAATTACTATTTATAATTATGTACATGTATGAGTCGGCCTGAACACTTCTTTTTAACCCACAATTTGCAACCCATCTTTTCACCCAGTGTCAATTATCTAATGTAATCCTGGGCGCTATAGACTCTCTCTGCCAACCCGGGGAGAGCAACGGACTGACCTCATACTTCTATGCATGGCGAGTCCACGCTGCTTCCTTTCACCTGACAGGGGGGAGTTTCCCCGGTTGGATGTATCGCGTGGAAGGAGCACGTTATTCCAACCAGTTCCTTTCCCCTGCATCAGGTACACTGGCTGACCAGGGGGGGGGGGCAGTTTAGACTTAAGAGACCAGGATTACTGCATGTTTTTTGTGAGGGTACCTATACCCTAGGCCTGGGGATTCAGGGAGAACATGCAAACTCCACACAGAAAAGCCCTTTTGTCAACCCCACCCTATGGGGCTATGGGCACTGATGACGTGGAGGAGAGAACACGCCCACAGCGTCCACAGCGTCCGCAGTGGGAATCGAACACAGGACCAGTATGCAGTTGTTCTAGCTCTGGTCCATAGCTCTAATGTGTTGCATTTAGAGCTCTGTTACTCTTAACTTCCGCCGCTCGCATGAATGCAGACCAGCTTCTCGTCTTTAGCGTAAATAAAATAACGTTTTTGCTATTCACCAAAACAAAGGCGGGTTGTGTGGGATTAGAAAGCCTACTTTCCTTAGTGGACGCACTCTGAGCCCCCCACCATAATTATAAACGGTACTTTTTGGCCAAAAGAGGATATTGTTTCCACCGGGGAAAAATTGTGCCTTCTACCGATATTGCCCAGAGAATTGCCTCATGGAGAATATTTTTCCTCCGGTGAAAAGAAAATCCCTTTCTGGCCAAAAAGTACCGTTTATACATGTGGTGGGGGGGGGGGGGGGGGGGGGGGGGTGGGGGGCTCAGAGTGCTTCCACTAAGGAAAGTAGGCTTTCTAATGACACAACCCGCCTTTGTTTTGGTGAGTAGCAAAAACATTCTTTTTATTTACGCTAAAGACGAGAGGCTGGTCTGCATTCATGCGAGCGGCGGAAGTTGAGAGTAACATAGCTCTAAATGCAACGCATTAGAGCTATGGACCAGAGCTACAGTTGTTCTAACCACATTACCTGTAATCAGATTACATAATCAGTTTCTTCACAACTCTTCAAACTCATGCAAGACTACAACTGTCTAGTCTAATCAATGCATAGACTTTTACGTCCAACGATCGGTATTGTGTATCACTGTAAATGAACAAATATCGTACAGCATATTGTCTATAATCGCTATAATTATCCTCAACAATGTACCGTGATTCGTAATGCATATATCTTATCGCTGTTAAAACGTACCATTATACACCCCTAGTATTAATTGAGTTTAGAGACAACAGATAAAGGTAATGTAACTGTAGTGACGAGAGTTACTAACAGGTACCAGGGAGTAATAATAACTTGGATTTATATAGCGCCTTTCAAGAAACCCAAGGACGCACAACAGTGCTGTTACAATGCTGAAAACAGACCGTTCTATATAGCTGCTTAGTGTTTACAGAATTCTAGCTTTTGATCACACTGTGAGTCTGTGACAACACATACTGTAACAGTGATAATATACCGGCACCAGACAGTGGTAACAGAAATTAATCATCTCATATAATAACTAGAACTGCACTCTGTCGAGTGCCTACTTGCTTGTTGCACATGGCCTACTAGTGCGCAAGCAGAGCGCGCAAGTACTGTCGACCGCTACAAACTGTCAAATCTCAGCTTCTCTGTGAAAGAACGTGAATTATTAGGTTTAGCTATTTGCTACGTACCTAGTTTTTGGAGGTAAAAAAGTAGTATTGTGGAGTATGGTAAAAGTGACGGCTTTCGATGGTGACGTATATATGTCGATCAGTGTTGGGTGGATTAAAGGAAATGCCTCTATGTATATGTATTATGTAATTTGTAAATTGATTAGCGGTATATTGTGGTTGGTTACTTTGCGCCTCTTTTGATGCGTATGTATCATCCAAGCATATGACGTCAAGGTATAACTGGTATATTTAGCTCTCAATAATGACGTAATAAAGATGTGGATTAAAGGATCCAATGCCAGGGTGTAATTTGTTTTCGATGGTGACGTAATGACGATATGTTTTAGTGTCAGGAGGATTAAAGGTAATGCCCCCATGTATACATGTATGTAATCTGGCACCACTGCCGTATCAGGCACAAGTAGTCATTACGTCATATGCTGGGACGGCGCATACGTATCGAATATCATCCTGGACAAAACTAGTACTTGCGCGCTCTGCTTGCGCAAGTAATTAGGGATGGGAATCAATTAAATCACAGAATCGATTATGAAGTTATATTGAGATATCGGATGTGTTCTAGTGGTACCTGACGTGACATTATGTCATAAACCAAATCACTGGCACAAACATACATGTATGCATGAATTTAAAGGGGAATGAAACCCCAGTCTAATTTTGTAGTTTGTTTTCCAGTTCAGGTTTAAGAATCACACTTGGGTGAAGTGAGAGCCTTATTCATTAATTTGCTTTTGTACGTCCAAGAATATGGACTTTTTAATGTTTGTTTTAAGCATGCCCACCCACCGGTTGTGTCATGTGTTTGTTTCTTGTGAAGCTTTTTCCACATTGGTTACAGTTTCATTCCTTTTTCCATTCTGGCTCCTTTCTTTCTTCTATTCATTCTCCGGTGCTGTTTCAATTTGCGGTTTCCTGTGCACGCTTTTTCCACATTGGTTACAGTTGTACTGTTTCTTTTCTTTATCCATCCTGTCTTGTTTCTTGTATGAAACAAAATTAGTTGTATTAATATCGGCCACATACTTACATTGTCTTTTATTGCCCTAAATAAACATTAAAGTCCATAGACTTAATGGCAAACAAGTGCTCTAAACAAACATTAAATATCCCATAGACTTGGCTGCCGTATGACGTAATCTTCAAGCCAAGTATCGGAGGGGCATAGCAGTGGTACTACAGATAGAAAGCCCATTACATTTCTCCCATATATAGATTTACGAAAAAGATTTATGATGTTAAGCCTGGAACCAAGCCATCCAGGCTCCTGGTGAAGCATGACCATGAAACATTTGATTCTGTGTCAAAAAAACCGTTTTGAAAACCACAAAAAAAGGTATATTTATTAAATATAGTATATTATATAATTTAATATTAAAATATCTTTTGACACATAATCACAGTTTTTCATCCTGAAGTGGAAAACAAACCTTGACATGCTCTACCTTTGATTGTCTGCGGAAATTAAATAAAAGCGGTACAGTGCCCCAGATGTAGCACCGATGACACCAATGGTAGAAAAGGATCGGATCAATTAGCAGGATTTATATGGGGAATCGAAATTGATACAAAAAATGTATAATGATCCCCCCATTCACAACAACAATACATAGATAATAGTGTGCTGGGTTCCTGTCAAGACAGTACTTACAGAGCTGTGGATCCTAACCACACAGTAGTAGCAGATAACAGAGTTGTGGGTCGTGATCAGACAGTAGTAGCAGATAACAGAGTTGTGGGTCGTGATCAGACAGTAGTAGCAGATAACAGAGTTGTGGGTCGTGATCAGACAGTAGTAGCAGATAACAGAGTTGTGGGTCGTGATCAGACAGTAGTAGCAGATAACAGAGTTGTGGGTCGTGATCAGACAGTATAGTAGCAGATAACAGAGTTGTGGGTCGTGATCAGACAGTATAGTAGCAGATAACAGAGTTGTGGGTCGTGATCAGACAGTATAGTAGCAGATAACAGAGGCAGTAGAGAGTACGAGCTCAGACAGTAGTAACAGATAACAGAAGATTGGGACACAGGCGGTTGTCCGTCTCCACTCTCGTCCCGTGAGTCAGCAGCTCCTCCACCGTGGTCCAGTCGTCGAGCATCTTGCTGTTCCGCAGCAGGTTCTGCTTCCTGTGGCTGAGCTCCAGAACCATCTGGGACGACCCCTCGGCGCCGGCTCCGCCCCCCGGAGCCTGCTCCTCCCCTCCCCTCTTCTCCCGCTGTAGGCGGCTCAGCGCCACGTGGCGCCTCCTCTCCGTGCGGGTCCAGTACTTCCCCTCCCACCCCCTCGCCCCCCCGCCGCCGTCCTCCTCCCCCTCCTCCCTGCCACCCAGCTCCTCCCCCTCGTCCGTGGTGACCTCGCTGCGTTCCCGGGCCAGCCGCGACGCCCGCGCCCTGAGCAGCTGGTTCCGCGCCAGCTTCTGGTTGTTGGACATCACCAGCTTGGAGCGGGGGGAGGTGGGCGAGCGAGGAGGGGTCACGCCGCCGCCCGCCGTGCCATGACACTGCAGCGTGGCGTAGAGGAGGCCGGGCGACGACACCTTAGGGTTGCCGCCGGGTCGATTCCCCAAAGACTGGAGGTTGTGCCAGTCCAAGGTGCCGCTGCTGGACCCCGCAGCCGCCGGGCTCCTGTTGGAGAGAGACTCGTCCTCTCCTCCCGTACATTTCTCTCCCTGGCGTCTGGTTCCCTGGTTGCTTTGTGGCACGTTGGGATAACCGGGACTGTTTCTCTCCATGCCGATGGCATGACCGGGGCGGTCTAAACTGGGGTGACTGGTTTTGGGGAGGCAGTTGCTGGGGTAACTGGACCTGGTCCTGGGTCGCATGGCGTCGCCGACGGCCACGTCGTCGGCGTGACTCTGTCTCAGCTCTGTGGTGTGCGCCGGGTGACTGGCCCTGCGTCGGCGTCGGCCGTCGCTCAGGTTCGTCACGGTTTGGCTCCGCCACGGGGCCTCAAGAGCTCCGCCTCCTTTCTGCTGCTGCTGCTGCAACCACAGTGCCCTCCGCTGGCACGGCTCGGTGTGGCACCCTGCACGCACACAGATGGGAGATGTAAACGCGACAGTGAGAATAGACCCAGTTATTTGTTTACACACATTGAGACTGAACCGTTTGATAGGTATTTTTGGTGTTTGGTGAATGAAGGGGTCATTGGCCATGTGTAGATACTGTAGATATAGTAACTCTCTCTCTCTCCCCTAGCCTGCGGGAGATAAATAATTGTTTTGATTTGACTGCTTCCCTCTGTGAAACAACATGTTTTTCGACCTTCGCCGCGGCAGACACTTCGTCTTGCTCGCTGCTTTAATTACGTCGGTATAATGTTATTTTAGTCTCCAACACTGTCCTCCCAACTTAAGGTGCCGCTGTAAGTCACTGTTTGATAACCTCTGAACTTTTATGGTTCACTTCCCATTCGTCATACTTCCTGGGAATTCCCAGGAAGTGTGAGTGGCCACGTCAGCTAAGGAGACCTCCCCGGCCATAGGGGTCGCCAATATTACAATTTTATTAGCCTATGAACCCAAAATGAATTGCTTCCTATGTCATTCTTGTTTTGTTTTGCCAGTCCTATATAATGTAATCCCGGACATTGTCCGGGGGAGACTTTTTCACGATGCTGTTCTGTAAAGTCCGTTCTGCTCCCCAGCTAATATACATTGATCCTTGGAAAAGTCTGCGTTGAGTGTGTGTTGCCTCCGTTCATTGTGTCATGTCTTGGTATTTTTCCTGCTGTAAGTAATTCTACTCTTTTCCTTCTTAAGTATGGTATTGCAGCTCTTACCCTAAAGTATTTTTCTGTAAAAGGTTCATTTATATAGTATTATAGTTTATCAGTTGAACCTTATAACATTGAATATAAAGTTTAAATATGCTCCTGGTCTAAAAAGGTTTACAACCCTTTAATCCATTACAATCTATATATAGTTTAATTTGGACTTGAGTACTTTTACTTGAGTACATTAAATATGCCTCTCCTGCTACGGGAGTATCAACGATTTATTAGCCTGGAATTCAAAGGTTATCTGGGCGAATATGCACAGCCACTTTTAACCCCGTAGCTACCAAATGTTAGCATAGGAGGCTGCATGTCTCAACAATTAAACCTATGGCTATTAGACTTTAGCGATGTCAATTTTGAGGGTCTAAAGACCCTCAAAATAAATTTTATCCAACAATTGGTCCTTCGATGCGGTGCTTTTTAACAGGGTTTTAATGCTCTGACAAAGTTTAAACGAACTAGCGTAGTCCAAATAGCCTAGGTTTTCCGATCTTTTTCTTATCTCTCTTTCCCTCTGACACCACTTGGAGCAATGAACGAGAGACGCAGACACCATTTTTTCTCAGCCATAACTTTTCATTGGAACAATACCATATATTTTCTGGAATGGACGAAGACCTGTTTAAGGACAGGACAGCATCCATTTTTTTATTTTCTTTTATTTGATTCACCGCAACCTGGAAGAGTTTCGGCTGGCTGCGTTCAGCGAACTTCCATGAATCCTGCTTGCCTCTCCTACACATTCAGTTAAGTAAATCAATGCTGGATGTCTTTCTCTGTCTTAAATTGATTATACTGTCATTATAACTATGTTCTTCTTTGTTATCCAATTGTGTAATTTGCTTTATGCCAACTGTATATTTCTTTTTGTGTGGTAGAAAGGATATCTATGCCTTTTTCGACGTGCGTGGGTCATTATCGCGAGTGATTTACCGCTGCGTGGGAGGGGGTCCTATAGATATTAACGTTTTTGGTGTCTCTAACTTCGACGGGAGGGACGAGGGTACCAGGAGGGGTTCTTTTTATACCAAAAAGGGTTTTTCTTTTCACATGCTTAATGTCTACGTGCGTGGGGAGGGGAGGCTCTCTCTCTCTCTCTCTCTCCCTGTTTGTGATTCGTCAATGTCAGTGTGTGTGTGTGTGTGTGTGTGTGTGTGTGTGTGATCTGCCTCTCCTTCTC
Source organism: Protomyctophum parallelum (assembly GCF_964188405.1). Classification (NCBI taxonomy): domain Eukaryota; kingdom Metazoa; phylum Chordata; class Actinopteri; order Myctophiformes; family Myctophidae; genus Protomyctophum; species Protomyctophum parallelum. Next base: position 2,678,818 of record NC_139705.1, read on the forward strand.
TCGCTCGGTGTGTGTATGGGCCTGTTTTGGGTCTCTCTCTGTGTGTCTCTGTCTGTCTGAGAATGTTGGCGCTTACGAGGTTTCCATTGTGAACGCCTGCTCTGTGTTTCTGTTTACTCATGTTAATGAATGTTTATAAATTTCAAGATCTCGTTTCTGCCTTGAGTCGACACGAGGAGAGAGATGTAGATTTTGAATTATGATCATTCTTAGTGAGGATAGTCAAATTAGTTCATATTTTTTTTATTATCTGGCATTCCCTCCTTTTTGCCATACAGTACATAGTATCACAATAATCTGAATTTCGGGTGTCCCTTCACCATTTCTCAGTCTCGTAAACATAACATGTGTCGTTTAGGATTCAACGGTCGGCAAAACCTGTAACTGTCTGTATATCATGTGCGATGTTGCCCTGTAGTGGCCCACATGTCTGTAACTGTCTGTATATCATGTGCGATGTTGCCCTGTAGTGGCCCACATGTCTGTAACTGTCTGTAACTGTATATCATGTGCGATGTTGCCCCGTAGTGGCCCACATGTCTGTAACTGTATATCATGTGCGATGTTGCCCCGTAGTGGCCCACATGTCTGTAACTGTCTGTATACCATGTGTTGCCCCTTCATTAGTGGCCCACATGTTTGTCGAAGTTGAAAATCTGAAATACGCATACTTTTCCTCTCTATCTAGCTCTGTCTGATACTATGTTATTATTATTATTTTTGTTAAGAACCAGTTTATTCATGATTAATGTGGTTTTTCATGTCATTCACCAGTTTGTTCTTTGTTTTTTTTTTCTGTTTATCTATACAGAAAAGGACTGCTGCAGGTGGGAGTCGCGGTCGGGTGGACAGGCCGAGAATTTCAAAGCCCACAAATGCGATGGAGTAGAGTTCTCTCTGCGTCAAGTCTCTGAAAAGTGTTTGTTGATTGTGGACTTCGAAATTCCATTCTTGTATACAAGGTTTGACCCCAGACCGGACCCCCCAGCGCAGATCCGTCTAAATTCACTATGGTTAGGCCCAACCCCAGAACAGTCTGCCCTAATCAGTTGCCCATAGATTTCCCATATGGAACAAATTTATTCCACTCACGTTTCACCAGACATTTTTTGTTTTCGTTTCACCAGACATTTTTTTGTTTTCATGTTGTATGTGGTTTATTAAATGTTTTTCTTTTCTGTTTGCTAATTTCTGCTTCCCAAGACATGTTCCCCTAATATTCCCTTCTCCCCACAATTAAATAAATATTAGGTAATTTTGATTTGATTTGATTTAATATTTACTGTTATAACCATTCCCTTTCATCATAAGATCTGAGAGCCCATTACATAGATTATTTGAACTGATTTATCCCATCTTTGGGACCATCTAAATTTCATTCCATTATGATTCATTATCCCACCTCATCATATTTTGATTATTTTAATTTCATATTGGATTAATATTTCCCCTAAATTGGAATATCCCCCCTGTAAACAGTTAACTTTATTTTCCCCCATAACATAACCTATTATCCCAGAACCACCCCTTTCACCTTAAATTAAGTTTAATATAGGAACACCTACCTCTCCATTTTATTTTTTTGGTTTTTATCATCATGAGTTTGATTGGACTAGGCATTAATCTCCCCAGAATCACTTGATTCTATATTTTGACCTTTATATGGTACTAAGGGACTCCCAAAGACATTGTTGCGACCTCGCGCTGGAGCGCATGAATAATATCACCATCGGAATACCCCGTTTCCCCTCTCCAAGCTCTTGAACCATGTGACGCCATATCAGTATCGCCCACATGGCTGTTTGCAGAGAATGTATCTGTGAACCTGACATTAGGGGGGGGGGAAGGGGCGAAGAATCAGAAGAACTAGGGCATGCAGTCCGCTCCGACTACGAGCTGGCTGACTGTCAAAAAGAACTCTCGCAGATTCAGTTCTGACAACGAACTGATGGCGAACCAGAAGAACTGCTCTAAAAATGAACACTCATGTGGTCAAAAATGACACATCTCGCCGGCCAGGCCTTGGCTGCAACGGTTTGCTGGGTTGGTTGCCAACTCCGAAGATATCTTCATCATCAAAAGAGAAAAGCCATTCTTTCTCTTTCCCACAGTACCATCTAAATAAGGATTTTATGCCTAGTAAAGTTGAAATCATTGTGTTTTTTATTATTTTTCATTGTTCCTGTTGCCATCCTGTTCCATTTTGATCCATAGTATAAAGTAAGTTTTTCCCCTGAGGATTTGATATTGTCACATGTCATATGACCCTTCACTCACCAATGCGATGGAGTTTGATAGGTATTTTTGGTGTTTGGTGAATGAAGGGGTCATTGGCCATGTGTAGATACTGTAGATATAGTAACTCTCTCTCTCTCCCCTAGCCTGCGGGAGATAAAGAATTGTTTTGATTTGACTGCTTCCCTCTGTGAAACAACATGTTTTTCGACCTTCGCCGCGGCAGACACTTCGTCTTGCTCGCTGCTTTAATTACGTCGGTATAATGTTATTTTAGTCTCCAACACTGTCCTCCCAACTTAAGGTGCCGCTGTAAGTCACTGTTTGATAACCTCTGAACTTTTATGGTTCACTTCCCATTCGTCATACTTCCTGGGAATTCCCAGGAAGTGTGAGTGGCCACGTCAGCTAAGGAGACCTCCCCGGCCATAGGGGTCGCCAATATTACAATTTTATTAGCCTATGAACCCAAAATGAATTGCTTCCTATGTCATTCTTGTTTTGTTTTGCCAGTCCTATATAATGTAATCCCGGACATTGTCCGGGGGAGACTTTTTCACGATGCTGTTCTGTAAAGTCCGTTCTGCTCCCCAGCTAATATACATTGATCCTTGGAAAAGTCTGCGTTGAGTGTGTGTTGCCTCCGTTCATTGTGTCATGTCTTGGTATTTTTCCTGCTGTAAGTAATTCTACTCTTTTCCTTCTTAAGTATGGTATTGCAGCTCTTACCCTAAAGTATTTTTCTGTAAAAGGTTCATTTATATAGTATTATAGTTTATCAGTTGAACCTTATAACATTGAATATAAAGTTTAAATATGCTCCTGGTCTAAAAAGGTTTACAACCCTTTAATCCATTACAATCTATATATAGTTTAATTTGGACTTGAGTACTTTTACTTGAGTACATTAAATATGCCTCTCCTGCTACGGGAGTATCAACGATTTATTAGCCTGGAATTCAAAGGTTATCTGGGCGAATATGCACAGCCACTTTTAACCCCGTAGCTACCAAATGTTAGCATAGGAGGCTGCATGTCTCAACAATTAAACCTATGGCTATTAGACTTTAGCGATGTCAATTTTGAGGGTCTAAAGACCCTCAAAATAAATTTTATCCAACAGTACACACCAGGTGCCGCTGGCTAAGCCTGTCACAATTATTACATACTTTAATAATTGATAATCGCAATTATTTTTACATAATCGTCAATCGTTTCCAGGCTGAGAAGTTGAGAAATCTCAACATGGAAATATTGAAGCATTTTTCAAAAATAATAATAAAAATGTACAAGCTTACAACAAGTCACTTTATGACATGGTGTAAGCTTGTATAGCTTTTTTGTACATTCTTTGGAAAGAAATTACACAATTATCACAATTATTTGTGTGATGATTGTATTAATCGCCAACGTCAGTCATTTTGGCGGCACAACACCATCACGCTACAGGTACAGAGGATAAATTAGGTGTCGTAATCACAAGACTGGAGGCGGGTTTTTGCGGACAACTGGTTTGAGAATCGCTGGTTATATGGCCTATACACACAACAGAAGTAAAGCCTTCTTCCTCCACACTGGGGAGGAAAACTGCAGCTGAGAGACTGATGGGATGCTTTTTTAGATGCGAGTGCCGCGACCACTTTTTCATTGCATCTCGTGGGGGGGCCCGGTTGTTTTGAAGCCAGCCTGCATATGCTGGTTGCTATAGCAGTGTGACGTTGTCTGATAAGGAAACAAGACCGTGACACATTATCCAGTTGAGTTGGGTAAAAAAAAAATGGTTTGTATCATTGCTGTCGGGCGGAAAACCTCTTATCTTATTACTTTTTGTGTAAAGTGGTGCGACCACTTCATTAAGGAGCTTTGTGTGTCTCTGACTGCCTGGCTGGGTCTGTCCCTGGCTGCTGGCTGTGTCCGAGCACGAAAATAGCAGTTTGTTGGTTTACAAAACCAAGTGTCACTGTTGTGCAGCCCAACACAGTACAGTACAGTACAGTACAGTACAGTACAGTACAGTACAGTACAGTACAGTACAGTACAGTACAGGACCCCCTCAACTCAACTCAACTTTATTCATATAGCACATTTATCATGACCAGGTCAACCAAAGTGCTGTACAGGTTAAAAGAAAACAAGAGAGCAAACAGTGCAATATATAAACAAACATCAAGACATTCAAACTTAAGCAGGCATTTGAGGTCGGAAAAGAATCAATACGATGTATCGAACCGGGAGCCAGTGAAGCAAGGCTATAGGACTGGAGTGATGCAGCGGCGTTTTGCATCAGCTGTAAGCACCTGAGCAACGATTGGTCGATGCCGATATAGAGTGAGCTGCAATAGTCCAATCCAGATGAGATGAATAGCGTGGATGACCGTGGATGACCCTCTCCAGGTCATTATGAGAGAGATATGGTTTCACTTTAGCTAGCAGTCTTAAGATGAAAAAAGCCGGTTTTGACGACCGAGCCGACCTGTTTATCCAATTTAAAGGCTGAATCGCAGATGACACTGTCCTACTGTACAAGCAACATCTGGATGAAGTGAAGGCCAAGGCAACAGCAAGGGTCTCGCTCATCCGCCGCCTGGCGGGCTCAACGTGGGGAGCTTCCCCCCCAGACCCTACGCGTATCAACACAAGCCCTGGTTCTACCCGTAGCAGAATACTATGGCCCCTGCCTGGAGTAGAAGCCCACATGTGAACAAGGTAGATCTGTCATTAACAGCGCCCTCCGGATAGTAACTGGTTGTCTGAAACCCACACCCACGCCAGTCCTGGCTGGAATTGCTCCAGCCAGTCTCCGACGGGATGCGGCTACGCTAGCCCTGGCAAGAAAAGCCCAGAAGTACGACGGGCACGTCCTGCACAAAGCCACAACAACACCGGCACAACCAGGCAGGCTCAAGTCTCGCCATCCTTACAACAAGGCAGCTACAAGAGATGCTACAGTCATAGCATCCTGGAAACAGTCGTGGGAGACGGCCGGGCCCTCCCGGATCCAACAATACATCCGGGACCCAGCAGGTGGCGTAAAAGGAGAGGACATGCCACGCCATCTATGGACCTCGTTGAACCGTCTGTGCTGTGGCGTGGGACGCTTCAAGTCATCCATGAAGAAGTGGGGCCTGTCGGGACAGCGCGACATGCAAGTGTGGCGAGCCTGAACAGACTGCCGAGCACATCATCACAGGCTGCTCCCTATACAGCTCACCCTCAGAAGCTGTCCTTTTTTACTTAGGACCGGAGACGAGGGCATCTGATGATACACGAAAGAAGAGAAGCAGATGACACCAAGGTTTTTGACTGAGGAGTGGATATAAGAATTGAGGGGACCTAGGATGTTGGGGGGAGGGGTGGGAGAGTCGAGGCCGAAAATGATGATTTCTGTCTTGCTGTCGTTGAAAATTTGAGGCCATCCAGAATTTGATATGTTAGGCAGTCCTGCAGTAACTGTAATGGATTATAATCAATGTTATTTTTGTTTGGCTTGAGTGAAAGAGGTAAATAAACTTGAATATCATCAGCAAATGGTTATGATATCTCCTAGGGGCAATATGTAGGCTACAGTAAAAACAGGACCCCCACACGGTAACTCTGTCATTTCGGACGCGGGCGGCTCGCCCGAACCGGGCCAGTACCCTGGGCGCGTTTCTGCGGGTCTGGAAGTTCCGGAGACCCCCACACGGAGTTGCACCACTTACTTCACACTTTTTTTTCGTAAATTAATGCCAATTAATTCTTACTACAGCGTCCCAAAAAAAGTAGCAGATCCTCAAAATGTGGCACGAAGCGACGTGTTTAGAGCCTGTAGCATTGTAGCTGCTACTTTGGAATTTGAATTCTAAAAAGTAATGGTAAAAGTTGAGGTCCCCCCCCCTCCGACCACAAGCAAATCAAAGATTGTACCTGTGATCTGTGAGGGAGGGGGACGTTGGTGGGTGGGGCTTCTCTCGGCTCTGTGGAACTGAACGGTCGCCATCGTGCTGCTGCCCACAATGCACCTGGAGGACTGGGGGCGCTCTGGGGGCGGGGTCATGGGTATGAGGGTCATCTCGGGGATGGACTCCAAGTCCCAGCGTGCTCTTTGCTCCCGGGGGGAGTGGCCACCGGCCGGTCGTGTCAGGGTTAGGGGCGGCGCGTGGGCGTGGGCGTGTCTCGAGTGAATCTTCTGGAACAGGCGGAGTTCCCCGGTGCTGACGCTGTGGAAACCAGAGTCACTGGGCTCCGACGACACCAGCGACTCAGAGGACGGGGAGGAGCCCGGGGAGGACGCGGTGTGGCCCGGGAGCGAGGACACGGCATCCGTCTCGGCCTCAGAGAGCGCCACCCGGTGGCGAGAGCCGCCGGTCCCACAGCCCAGGTCGGTGCTCATGTTGCTGTAAGGGATGTGATAGGCCAGAGGGGGGCGCTCTGACATCCAGGGAGATGGATACTCAGACTGCAGGAACAAAAGGAAGTCAAGTCACGTTTATTTATATGCCACATTTCATACGACAAGTGCACACTCAATGTGCTAAAAAAAACACACACACAATTACACTCATTCATAAGAATTGAAGAAGTTGTGAAAATAGCAGATCCACAAGCTCACAACGCAGAGCGAAGTGACGTTAAACTGTGACCTTTCTAAGACGTTTCCAATGTCCTCATGTAATATGGGAAAACAACATCTTGGCTGTAATAACTTGCTGTAGACTAATTGAAATTAAATCTTCTTTTAAGGGTAGGCAGGGGTTATAACACTTTTGCCTCCGAGCTTGTAGATTGGCTGATTTCAGCACATGATAGGCTACTGGCGACACGTGCAACTAAGAATAAATCCACCGTTAGCATGGGTTTAATGCAGGGGACAGCAGTCAGATCAACTCAAATCAAATCAAATGCAGGGCGACATGCTTAGAAGTCTTTTATAGTAGGAGAGAACGGTTGACAAAGTAAGGAGCTAACCGCTCCTCCCCTCCCTTAGGGAAACTGGATTCACATTACGGTATGCTTTGCCTGAAATCCAGGGATTAGGCCAGTGTTTCTCAAATGGGGGTGCGTGTACCCCTAGGGGTACGCTGGGGAAAATAGAAACATTTATTTTACGGTTATGTTTAATGATAAAACACTGACAAATGTAAACGTGCTGCTCTGTAAGGCTTTAAACAAAATGAAGTAAGAATTTTGACTAGCACAACTGTTGCTCAATAAAAAACAATAGGCTATACTTACTTTTATTTTCAACATACGGTAATCCTATTGACCTACTGACCTAACTGGTCAGTATTTTCTAATCAAAATGTTTTTTCGATTAAAGGGGGTACTTGGATTCAGCAATCAGGAAAAGGGGGTACAGAAGGCCAAAAGGTTTGAGAACCACTGGATTAGACGATAATCGTTTGTCGCAATAAAATCGCTTACAATAATTGTATCTTGGAGATTTTAATTTATCGTGAAACTGGGAACTGGGAACGAGCTGCATATCCGGTCTGGACCTAACCCGAGTTGGCTCTGTTAAAACAGCAGTTTACGTACCTGTGTGGGAAAGTTGTTAGGCTCCGCCCCATCTGTGTTACAGCAGCCAATCAGACAGCTCTCTGAGTTAGGCTGGTAGGGGAGCACCTCCGAACCCTGCAGAACATTAGCAGACAATATGTAAACTGTAGAAGACAACATATAGATATTTATAATACATCAAACTGGGGTCCTTCACTGGTTATCTTTTACATATTGAACATAATAAAGCAGTGGTTCTCAAACCTTTGGGGGTGCAGTACTTAGTTTAGACAGTTTTTGGTTTAGACTAGTCATTGGTTAGACCAGTCATAAGTCCTACAACTACAACCTATCTCAAACCCTCACCCTAAACCTAACCTCCCACGGGGCAGCACACCTAAACATAACCTTAACCCATGTCTAACTAATGACTAGTCTAGGGTGTTTCAATATATCGGTATTCATAATGTCTGAAATGTTTTTTTTAACATAGCTGAAATAAATTTCTAACTGTGTTTGCTGGACAAAGTACATTTGGGTATCACTATCAGGATACCGATCAGAGTAGAACCAGTGGACCAGATGGATAGTTAAAAGTTCTTATTTATTGGTGGCATTAATGCCATGGGAGTGAAACAAGGTTGATGATGAATAATGTGATGGTGATGAGGCATGATGATTTTAACTGAACAAGATAATGAAACAGTGACAATCAGTAGTGCAAAACTGGACACAATCAAACTTAGGCATAAACAACTGAAACAAATCAAATACTCAAAGGGGCATTCCGGTAAACGGAAAAAGGAGCAAACTTACAAATAATGCATCACTAGGCACGTAGTGTAGCCCCCCCCCCCCCCCCCCCCCCCCCCGCTATTCATGTCAGTGGAAGTTGCTCAGTGGCGTTTTGAAGCACCCGGAGGGACCGTCTATTTCCGCATTCAGCGCTCAATGTTAAAGCCCAGCTGCACGGGCGCGTTTCCTCGTCATGAATCCACAGGTCCGCCTGCAGTCCTTCCTCTTACCACTAGGGCCCAGCGCTTCAACGTTGGAGTGCCTAGCTGGCCCCTTGGGCTAGCCTCCTACCTATAGCCACAGCACAGGTGTGCCAAATTAGTAGCCACATGAAAGAGTTTTGGCTATAGTGAAAGGAGTCTGCATTATATACACACACAGGTGAATCTCAAAGGAATTGAATATAATTAAAAATGTAAAACTTTCATATATTCTAGATTAATTGTGCATAAAGTGATTTAGTTTTGTTTATCTTGATGATGATGATGCAGGCATAGGCCTACAGCTCATAACAATGCTATCTCAAAATATTAGAATATTTTCTGAGACTACTGAAAAAAACATTTATAACATTTATAATACAGAAATGTCGACCATCTGAAATGTATGCACTCAATACGTGGTCTGGGCTACTTAAACAAATTATTGTATCAATGGGGCGTGGCATGGAGGTGATAAACCTCCTGTGGCACTGTTGAGGTGTTATAGAAGCCACTTTGATAGCAGCTTTAATCTCATTTGTATTGTTTAATCTAGTCTAGTGTCTCACATCTTCCTCTTGACAATAAAACATAGATTCTCTGTGGGGTTCAGGTCAGGCCAGTTGACTGGTCAGTTAAGCACAGTAATACCATGGTCAGTACACCAATTACTAGTAGTTTTGGCTCTGTGGGCGGGTGCCAAGTGCTGCTGGAAAAGGAAATGTGTATATGTAGCACTCTGAATTGAATTGAGAATTGAATTGAACTATTGAGAATTAAATTGAGTAGGAGAATAAACTGTTCACTAATGGAGAGGTCCTAACAACCTCCTGCCAGTAGGGGGCGCCTAGGCTGCAGGGAACTACACTAGCAGCTACACACCACACTCACAGCTAAACAGGAAGTGAATACTTCGGATGCTACTTTGGAGACAACGTGGTGTTCTGTGCAAGTGTGCAGCAGAGTAAACAGTGTGCCCTTTTTCAGAGCAACAGGTGGTGGAGACCACAGCTACAGAAGGCTCCGAAGTCAGACCAATGTTGCGAACTATACAGAACCAGCAGTACCCGACGATGATGACCACGACTATGGCGGTACTGATCAGGAGACATCCGCACCTCAGCCAAGTAAGTGTGCATTCCTTCTGACGAGGAGTCTGAGCAACAGGTGGTGGAGACAGAAGCAGCGTCTACCAGCTACAGAAGGCTCCGAAGTCGGACCAATGTTGCCAACTATACAGAACCAGAAGTACCCGCCGATGACCACGACTATGTTGACAGTGAGCGTGAGAGCCATGAACCTCCTGAGTTCTTAGAAGACAGTCCAATACAGCAGGAGACAACGTGGTGTTCTGTGCAAGTGTAAACAGCAGAGTAAACAGTGTGCCCTTTCTTCTGTTTTTCAGACCACCCCCGACAGTTCCCCCCAAAAGAGATTTTTCCCTTTATCTCGTTCGACCCGTCAAGGCTGCCCCTTTTTTTTTAAAGACTGACTCAATGATTTCTACGTTTATTTAGGGAGAAAAGTTTCTACGCTAAAGATATGGTTACAAATTAGGAGACATTTCAAATGGGATTCCTTTTCACTGACTGCACCTATCTGTAACCAATCACCTTTTTCTACCAGCTAGACTCGACTCCAGGTCCGCCGACTGGAATAGGAGAGGCCTCTGCCATTTTAAGGACCTGTTTATTAACGGTAATTTTGCAAGCTTTCAAGAACTCCGTGGAGGGGACCAGCCTGCAGGGGTGTGCCTAGATGAGGAGGCACACCTGACTCCAATTTGGCTCAGCCTATTTAAGCAGGCTGGTCAAGGCCATTTTCCCTCTCTCTCTCCTGCCTAGGGAACAATGTATATTCTTTACTCCTTTAAGTTAGTTTTGACCTGAGTTGCTGCACTTGCACATTCACTACACTTTCACACATCCACACATGCACTACACTACTGATCCAACTGATGACTCACACCTCACTTCAACCGTTAAGTATGCTTTGTTTGACTAGTTTAAAATAAATACATGTTTTTTTTGGCATTTACTCCTGTGTGTCGTCTCCCATATTTGTCATGGTTAAGTCCGTTCATGACAATAACCTACCCCAATCAGACCAATTTAGATACCTTCAAATCCGGCACTTTACCCAGACTCTCATTCCCACGTTTCCTGTGACCCCACCTCCATCTCTAATTGATCACATCCTCAAAGTAATTAACACTCCAAACGGCCACATCTCATCTTTTTTATAATCTTATCTCACCTGAGACTGACCCTGGACTGCACAAAATCTAATCTGACTGGGAATCAGAACTTGGAATTATCCTTTCAGAGCAATATTGGGAGAAGGCTCTCAATGCCATTAACTCCTCGTCTTCTTGTGCTAGACTCGATCCAGTTCAAAGTACTACAGTACCACTACAGTAAAACTAGGCTTGCCAGAATGTTCCCAGACCTAACAGAAGCATGTGACGAGTGCCATCAGTCACCAGGGACACTGTCCCACATGTTTTGGACATGCCCCACAGGCTCTCACATTTCTGGGAACATTTCTTTCTGCGGTACTACAGATCAACGTAACCCCGTCTCCCCAGATAGCCATCTTCGGAACCCCTTGCCTCTGACCTACGCATAACCTCTAAACAAGCTAGTGTGATCGCATTCTGCTCTCTCATCGCCCGCCGCCACATATTATTTAACTGGAAAGGTAGCAAAGCACCGCCAACCACATCTTGACTACAAGATGTCATGCTATTTCTGAAATTAGAAAAAATCTAATTTACAATCAGGGGCTCAACCATTTTTCAATCATTACCAGCCATTCATCACTTACTTTAAAAACTTTAATTCAATCTGACACTGACACATCCCCTATTAAAACCTATTAAAACCGTTTCAGTACAAATCCCCTATCACCCTTTTCTTTTCTGTATTTTTACAGTCTTTGTCTTTTTATATATATATATATTGTTTTATTACTACTTCTTTCTGTTTGTCCTGTTTGTGTTTTTATTTATTTATTATTATTATACTTACCAATACTTTTCACAACACGCGCTTATGAATAATTTGTGTTGTCTAGTGGAAAAAAACGAAAAGAAAACAACAACATTGACACTTAAAAACTCACCATGTCTACGAAATCCCATTTGTCAATAAAATATAATATAACATACGGAAGCACACAGTGCTGTAAAATATCCTAATAAATGGTTGTGTTGACTTCACGAGATAAAACACAGTGATGATTTGGGACCATGTTATGTGAATGGTGTCTGTCCACTGTCAGTGCAAACTTTACATTGGAGTCAACACAGCCAACTACCAGGATATTTTAGAGCACTTTGTGCTTCAGTATGTTGACAAGCTTTATGGAGATGCTGACAGAGCCAAAACTACTAGTAATTGATGTAGGACCATGGTATTACTGTGCTTAATTGGCCAGCCAACTGGCCTGACCTGAAACCATTGTCAAGAGGAAGGTGTCTGACTCTAGATTCAACAATACAAATGAATTTAAAGCTGCTATCAAAGCAAAACTGGGCTGGGTAACACCTCCACAGACTTATCACATGCCACGCCCCATTGATGAAATACTTTGTTTAAAAGTAGCCCAGACCACGTATTGAGTGCATAAATTAACATACTTTTCAGATGGTCGACATTTCTGTATTACAAATATGTTTTTTAGTGGTCATAAAATATACAAATAGGCGTACTGCTGGCAGGCCGGCTGGGCTAGAAGGTACTACATGGGCCACTGATTGGGTCTGATACTGCTGGGTTGCAGGTTGGACCTGGGTGGCTGATGCAGTAGCAGCTATCATGTCCCCTGGCAGCCATTATTATAGCCATGGGTAGCCTGGGCTGTAGGATAGCCATATGCTGGCTGTGCATGCAAAGTCTGATCAGAGTTCCAGTCTTGTTGCCATACATTTTTCCACATTTTCATCTGGTCTGTTTAGTACAACTGGTTTATGCCTGCTGGCAAAAAATATTCCAGGTTCGAAGGACCATGAAAGAAATTGCTAACTGTGTTTGCTGGAAAAAGTATATTTGGGTATCACTATCAGGATACCGATCAGAGTAAAACCAGTGGACCAGATGGATAGTTAAAGTTCGTATTTATTGGTGGCATTAATATGGCAGTGAAACAATGGTTGATGAGTAATGTAATCAAATACCTGATAGTCCATTCTGTCCAGGTGGTCCAGGCTGTAGGAAGCGCCGGGCAGGCACCGATTGGCTGGATGGAGGTCAGGTGACATGCTGGGCAAGTAGCCATTGGCCGGGTACAGGTCAGACGGCATGATCATGTGATTGTTGTTTGGGTACAGGTCAGGTGACACAGTCATGTGACCACAGTAGGGCCTAGAGAGAGAGAGAGAGAGGTGGTCAGGTCACATAATTAGAATTGAATCAAAGATATTAAATTATTACTTGCGCGAAAAGAGCGCGCATGTCGGTGGCGTCGCTCGGCCAATCAGGGATTGTGTATTGTTGGTATATGATGACGTAACTATGGTACGTTTCATTGGCTGGGTGATCGGCTTTGTATGTGTGTTACAGTTTTTGAGGGGCACCAGCCCCTCCTATATACAGGTTTAATGTTTGTGTTTAGTTCAACGTTTGTTTTAAAAATCACACCCGTGATGGAAGCATGAGGTCATTAGCAATAAAGATAATGTAATGTTTGTTTTGACACCGTTACATCACCTATATGATAGCAATATGAGTTAGACTTTAATATATTTAGAGCATGAAATAAAAAATGAATTGGTTTTGAAGGAAAGATAGAATTTTTGTATTTTTTTATAAATATGCAAAAAAAATCCAAATTAGTGGAAAGTTAATTAGTTGCAATAATCTATTAATTATCTAAAGTGTTTTTTTTTTTGTAGGAAAGGAATTTTGTTTTCTATTGGTGTAGGTTTTATTTTGTTTGTGGCTTTATTTTTTTAGAGGCACTAGCCCCTCCTATACAGGTTTAATGTTCGTTGAGGGCCTCCTACAGGACTAATGTTTGTCTTTAGTTCAATGTTTGTTTTGTAAACGCCATTGGCAATGAAGGGAAAATTGACATCTGCCTCATTACGCACATTGTGTCTTTATTGTTATTGGCGTTTAATGTTTGTGTTGGCACCGTTTGTTTTACATCACCATTACATCACCATTCGACTTTAATTAGCGCCCCTCATTTCACACAGGTGTGATTTTTTTTTACATTTTAAAGAGGGGCGGGCAGTAAGTTGACACGAGTCAGCGGTATACGTAGTTACGCGCTTTGCTTGTGCACGAGTAGGCCATTCATGCAGAGCGCAAGTTTGCAGCTCGACAGAGTGCATTTCTAGATAAATATGCGCCCGGCATGCAGGAACAAACAGATACCTCGGCTCTTACCCAGTACCGTATCCTTCTCGCTGGGGCTCCTCTTCCTCCATCATCCTCATCGTCAGAGTCTCCCAGTGTCTCTCCGTCGCGTACTGAGATGGCCTCTTCCTGTGGCCCCGCCCCTTCCTCCGGTCAAGCTGCACCGTGACTGGCTGGCCGTACTCATCCAGGAAGTGAAGCTCCTCCTGGCGGTGTTGGTGGTGAGAGGGGTCGTGACCTTTGGTCTGAAGATATGGTAACAGTATAAATGTTAGATTTACATTTTGGCATAATGTAACATATTTTTTTACATGACACAGGTTCAGAATCCAATTCTTCAAAACCCTTCTCTTCACATGAACAAAGCACTAAACGGACTGGCCCCCTCCTACATCTCTGACCTCCTCTCATATTCCTCCGCCATCAGGACCCTCAGGTCAGCAGACAGTCGACTCCTAAATGTCCCAGCGACATAGGCGGAGCTTGAAGTTGACGCTGGGGGGTGCGACTGCTTGGCCAACGACACATTTTTTTAACCTTTATTTTATTATTTTAGCGTTTTTACAATGCCCTAACCCCTAAAAATTAGTTATTTAGGTAGTACAGCAGCTCACACACATGCACTACAGCCATACAGCGAGTCATCATATCATGATAAGAGAGATGATTACAAACTACAGTCAGAAGCCAGAAGGTATTAAAGTTAAAAAAATTAAAAAAGATTTTTTTTTTTTTTTTTTTTTTTTTTTCAGGGGGTGCAGTGCACCCCCTGAACCCCCCCAAGCTCCGCCCATGCCCAGCGACAAGGAAGAGGCTCAGGGGCGACCGAGCCTTTGCTGTCGCAGCCCCCAAAATATGGAACAGCGTCCCACTCACTGTTAGATCTGCCCGCTCCACTGAGAGTTTTAAGTCTAGGCTCAAAATGTTCCTCTACTCTCAAGCCTTCCAGTCCCCCTAATTTTACTCTTGCACTTCATAGGATACGTTCTACGTACTGCCTTTTAACTGCTCTCTTTTCTCTTCTCTTCTATTCTGTTTCACTGATGTATTGTATTGCACTGTATCGTATTGTTTTCTTTGACCTGTGAAGCACTTTGGTACGATGAGAGTCGTTTTTAAATGTGCTATACAAAATAAAATTGATTTGATTTGATTTGACATGAGTGTAATGCATATTAGGTTTAAAATGTCCCATAATGTACAACATCTTTCCACATGAAATGTATTTTCACTTAACACTGAGTGTAATGTATATGGGTTTAAAATGTTGTTGCCACCAGCCAGGCCGAAGGCATATGGGGGGAGCATGTTTTGCACTATAGCCATCTGTGTGTGTCTGTGTGTCACTATAGCCATCTGTGTGTGTCTGTGTGTGAACCGCTAATCTCTGGCCCCGTCGGCTTGATCGCAGCCAACCTTTGCACACACACTCCCTGGATGCCAGAGCTGAACCCATTCTGACCTGAGATCAGATTCATACGAGGTTTCCACTGGACACACACTGGTCTGATTAAACCCATTCTGACCTGAGATCAGATTAAAAAAAAGTCAGTCGCTCTTCGATTTAAAAAAAATAGCAGACCTACAAGCTCGTATCGCGCCACTCGGTGGCGCGATATGAGCTTGTAGATCTGCTATTTTTCAATAGATAAAGCATAACATGATGCCGACACCAAAATGGGTGCCCGGTCAGAATGGGTTAACCTATATGACCCAGATGTTTTCACATGGTCCTGTTATAGCGCCACCAGGAGGCTGGTTTTTGCAAAACACATGCACGTATTTGACAGTACATTTACAGATTTTGTCCAAATATCACGCGAATCGGTACACAGTCAAACTTGAGTAAACTAAAGACCTGGAGGCGTGATCAATGCCATTTGGCTATTCGGAGTGGCCAAAGAGCATTGATCACGCCTCCAGGTCTTTAGTTTACTCAAGTTAGGGAATAAGACCTGGTACTTAAGACACGCAAAATACAGCCCTTTGTATGCACACTCCCTAGAGGCCAAGGAAAAATGTCTGGCGTGCATTTTTCAATTATGCCTTTTAGAGCACCACCAGGGGACCGACTTTATATGTGCAACGCCTTTTTAGTGTCCAGATTTGATCAAAATATCACGCAAGTCGGCGCACATGATCTTTATAGGCATAGTCATGTATTCAAGACAGATCTGTCATGTATAATGTATGCCAGCCATTTATTGAAAACACGACATGCATTCACCTTTGACCTTTATAACATTACTAAGCATTATTAATATACTGTTATGTGTTGTATCTTTATAATTTCCCTGTTATAGAACCACCAGAACATCGTTTTACATAACACTGCATGAGTGTAATGCATATAGTGTTATCTCATTGTTTCTCAACACCTGGTCTGGGTATACCACCACCAGGGTCCAAATAGACCCTTATACGGGTCTGTAACTAGAAAAAGAATCTATGAAAATAAAAATAAATGGCTGAAGAAGATACGCGATACGCGCCGAAAGATGACGTCACCAAGATGTCGCTGATTGCGGGAATTCTATAACACGGCAACAGCACACGCTAAAGCAGCTGGGCCAGAGGGGGGAACTGGAGTGAGTGTTTACTGACATACCGTCTCTGTCAGGCTATACTTTGAGTTTTGCTCTACTTTTGTGTGACGCTCTAGTTTGATCAAGTAGGGCAGGGGTTCTCAACCTTTTTGGCTGGGGATCCCCAGAAATGCTTTGGCCATGTCTCGCGACCCCCGCCCCGCCTCGCCCCCCTTTTTTGCAGGGGTGACTGACGTTTTCGACTTTCATCTTCCTCATCTTTACGCTAATTGGCAGTACCCGGGATCGAACCCAGCTCTATATAAGAAAATAGAAAACATTCACAGAAAATAGCAGATCTATAGTAGCCTGTCGTGGCCAGAATAATATCACTCGCTGTGAGGGTTAAAGTGGTCAAACAACTGACCCGGGGTGTAGTGCTACTTTCAAGTGGGGGAGCGAATCTATATTGCCACTTTCCCTCTACACCAAATAGCCTATCTTAAAAATAGCCAATATAGAGCTTGTAGATGTCCTATTTGGGCCAATGTCGACAGTGCTTCAGTAAACGTAATTAGTGACTTTCCACCTCTGGTTAACGCCCACACTGTACACCCACCAATTTGATTTTTACTGGCAAATCAGATCCACAGATGACACCATGCCATACATAGCCATACAACACTTCACACCGCGCTCACCCAACTGGAGAAGAACAACTGAGAAAGATGTTTATAGACTACAGTTTTCTATTTACTTAATTAAATGTATCTATTTCTTTCGAACATATTAACAGCTCAGATTCAACAACAAGATGGGTATAGGTGCATATAGGACTCAATGGCTGCGTGGTTGGCAGGCAGGCAGGCAGGCAGTCAGACAGACAAGGGGTACAAGGGGTAATGCATAAGCGGATGGGCATGGAATGCTTTGTCTCTTTCTCTCCGAGTGTACTAAAACACCCACAATGTATAGAGGCTATAACAAATACAGAGTATATCTGCCATTCATTATCTCACGCCCCCACAGCAATTATACAATGAATACAGCCATTGTTGTTAAGATACAAAACGATAAAAGCATGGAGTCCCACTGGTGTGCCGTGAGGATATTGCAAGTGGGACCCCGAATAATTGCTTAAAACAATTAATGGAAATACAACATTGGGGCATTATACAAAAAAAAATTTTCCTTAAACCTAACACATTCCTTGCCATCATAAATTCATAAATTCATCCGTTCTGCTCGCAGCATTTTTCCGTGAAACCCTTATTTTGAAGGATCCACCGGAAACGCAAAATAACGGAACCAGCTGTACACTAACGATGTGTGTAGTGATGGACGCTATATAGGCTACTTTCACTCGAAGAAGACATAGTTTTACCGCGATCATCAGTCATTTGGCTGTGGGCCGTTGAATAAAGCTTTTGACCAGGGGCGCAATCTGGGAAAGGAATCCGAGATAAAGGAAATTATGTTTACGAGTGGATGCATGCGGCAATCTTCCTTATGGTACATTTTCAGTTTACTTCATTGCCTAGCCACCCAATGCTAATGTATGTATAGCATTAGGACGGCGAGCTATAGTAATCCACTAGGAGGATCATTTGACGCAGATCTACATCAACGGCAAATGACACAACACAACACAACACAACACAACACAAATGACACAACACAACACAAATGACACAACACAACACAACACAACACAACACAAATGACACAACACAACACAACACAACACAAATGACACAACACAACATAGCACAACACAAATGACACAACACAACACAACACAACACAACACAACACAACACAACACAACACAAATGAACATGCTCTGGCATGTGGACGCTCCTCCTCCCATCTGACCTGGCTGTGTTTGCTCATTGCAGTACTACCACACTGTCCCCCTATAAGGTTTTTCAGGAGCATGGCTGTGTTTGGTCATTGCAGTACTACCACACTGTCCCCCTAAGGTTTTTCAGGAGCATGGCTGTGTTTGGTCATTGCAGTACTACCACACTGTCCCCCTAAGGTTTTTCAGGAGCATGGCTGTGTTTGGTCATTGCAGTACTACCACACTGTCCCCCTATAAGGTTTTTCAGGAGCATGGCTGTGTTTGGTCATTGCAGTACTACCACACTGTCCCCCTATAAGGTTTTTCAGGAGCATGCGCGCACGCACATGCATCGGTTAAAAACAAGTAAACTACCTTAAGTTTACACCTCAAGAAAGTTTACAAAGGCTGCAGAGTGCCGAGTGTAAAACCAGCGTCAATTGAACGTATAGGCATGAGCTTGTATGCATATTAAGGGTTCATTGTGTGACCAGTTATGTTAAAGGGACACTTCACCCTTTTTTCAAAAATATATATGTTAATGATGTTTAGAAGCTTTAGAACACTTTCCTGGGGGTCTTTATGTGTGTAATATGTGGTTTTAGATATTTTAGATTGTTGCAGTGAGCACAGTGTCTCTGATGTCATGGACACTGGGCTCACTTCCTTCCTGGACTACATCAAGAAAGCTTAGAGAAGGAAAAGACACCAGCGTCATGGTGTCACGTGACTGGACGCCGGGGCTGCGCCATGACACCCCACCACGCCCCCATGTGCCAAAACTCACACTGGAAGTTTGATGAATACATGGGAGTGGATGGGAGACCGCTGGACATCTTGTAAACAAACATTATTTATGACCGATAGCGACCTTTGTCATATAATCGGTCCAGGAATATAATAGAAGACATATCACAGATTGTTTTCCGACTGGGTGTTTTTCGACTTGCTAACTGTTTAATTTTACTCAGGAATTTAAAGAGCACAGTACGGCTCTGGGCTGAATGGGCTTATAACCTGACTCCGCCAGCTGGTGGCAGTATTGGGTTCACAATCCTGCCTTGAAACCCCATACCTATATTGTTTTTAATTCATCAACATTACAAACTAAATAACGCTTAAAAAAATGTTGAGAATAAAGGATTTTGCAATATTACAAGTCAGTGGTGTTTGATGAAATACTTTTTTTCATATAGCCTTAGGACCAACCCGCCTAGTATAATACAACAGTAGTTTTAAGTAGTAGCCTACACAGTGATGAATCTGCTGCCGAAACTGCTGGGAATGTATTGGAGTGAATGGAGCAAAGTATAGACAAGCATATAAATAAACACTTTCTGAATGATTGAGACCATTGTAAAATAAACGCTTCTGTAACATAACATCACACATTACTTTCTACTGTCTTGAAGTCACCAACAAGTGCCTAGTAGTGGTCTAGGTTTACTGGCGCCCCCCCCCCCTATTTTCACACCGTGTAAAGTACCGTGCCGAATTCAAATAGCCACTACTTTGCATAACAACAGCTTTAACTGTTTATATACCTGAGCTGACTGTGAGCGCACGTAGCCGGTAAGCATGCCATGCACACTTGACTTACAGGAGTGTGGACTGCATGGCTCCAGTAGGCTACTGCTGCTGTGTGGTGTTCTCCTCCATCAAATAACAGTTACAGATATATTCGTCCAAAGCAAACCTTTTAGTTTCGCTAGTGTCCAGTAAGGATGTTTGTCTGACCATTTTAAGTCTACTTTTGTGTTTTAGGCTTAGGCTATACAGCTGTTCTGTGTGCATGCCGCGATGCGTGCGTGCGCGTCACGTTCCGTGGTACCAGTACAATTTCATTTAGCCAGTCATTCATTCATATTTAACTTGAAACTGAATAAGGCAATGTCTGGAGTTGATAGAGCAAGCATTAACTTCAAGGCATGCCTATGCCTACTATATTTTGAGGGACACTTAAATCGTTTAATTACCTCTACATTTCACATGCAAATATTATACTTTCACTACAATTATTAGTTATTACTAGACTACTATTACGTTGTATTGTACTACTTAAAACTACTGTTGTATTATACTAGGCGGGTTGGTCCTAAGGCTACTGTTAATTTGCGTATTTATTCTGAAACTTAACCACTTGTAGAGCATATTGTGATAGGCTACTGCTAGTCAACTTTTACTTTAGTGAAAACACCACTGACTTGTAATATTGCAAAATCCTTTATTCTCAACATTTTTAAAGCGTTATTTAGTTTGTAATGTTAGGCTTTTGAAGGCAGGATTGTGAACCCAATACTGCCACCAGCTGGCGGAGTCAGGTTATAAGCCCATTCAGCCCAGAGCCGTACTGTGCTCTTTAAATTCCTGAGTAAAATTTAACAGTTAGCAAGTCGAAAAACACCCAGTCGGAAAACAATCTGTGATATGTCTTCTATTATATTCCTGGACCGATTATATGACAAAGGTCGCTATCGTTCATAAATAATGTTTGTTTACAAGATGTCCAGCGGTCTCCCATCCACTCCCATGTATTCATCAAACTTCCAGTGTGAGTTTTGGCACATGGGGGCGTGGTGGGGTGTCATGGCGCAGCCCCGGCGTCCAGTCACGTGACACCATGACGCTGGTGTCTTTTCCTTCTCTAAGCTTTCTTGGACTACATGTTGTCTCACTAAGACAGCTCTCCCCCTATCCACAAGGAGGAGCAGTGCACCAAAGAATGGTGGGAATTGTAGTCCAGGAAGGTAGTGAGACCAGTGTCCATGACATCAGAGACACTGTGCTCACTGCTACAATCTAGAATATCTAAAACCACATATTACACACATAAAGACGCCCAGGAAAGTGTTCTAAAGCTTCTAAACGTCATTAACATATATTTCTTTGCAAAAAGGGTGAAGTGTCCCTTTAAGCAACGTGCGCGTGGCATTGTTTAAATAGCATCCCACCAGAGATCAAATCACCAATGCACACTGACACTGCATCTGACCACTTGACACGGCAGCCGACAGGCTAAAAAGAAATGTTTATAATATTTTCTACTGTACATGCTATCAGATATACAATACGAGCTTGTGCATCTGATATTTTTGAATATATATATGTTTTTCTTCTTTTCTGGCGGTCCCTGGCACGAAACATCTTCAGATGGGGGTTGTCACACAGTTGTTGGCACACAGTTTGAGAACTAGTGATATTGAAGGTATTTGTAGAATCGGCCACGGGTCGAATGACTTCACCAATTTGCAACCTTTCTTCATGAAATTGGTCCTCACTAATGCTCATTCATCATCATCATCATCATCATCATCATCATCATCATCATCATCATCATCATCATCATCATCATCATCATCATCATCATCATCATCATCATCACCTTTATTTATACTCGGAAATACAGTTGAGAGCAAGCCCTCATTTTCAATGTAGCCGAGGTTACATTACACAAAATACAGTAAAAAAACAACTTCATGCAGAACAACCAGTCAGTAAAATAAATCAATTGAATCAGGGGCAATCACTGTGATTTTCTTTCTGGAGCATTCCTTTGAACGGGGATGGCAGGGAGCTCAGTTTCAAAGAGTTTTGGAGTTCATTCCATGAAGTTGGGCCATTGACAGAGAAAGCTGTCTTGCCCAACTCTGTAACATGGCATCACTTTTGCCTGTGGACATTTCAGAAACCTGCCTATACCAGTAGCATCATCGATGGGGAGGTGAGGACCAATTATAGGGAAATAGGTTGACAATGGGTGAAGTCGACCTTTAATGGGTTCAGACAAGGCATGGACTCAGCCTGATCTCGTCAGGCTGAGCGTTCTTCTCCTTGTGTGTTTAACCTGCACCTCACAATGCAGAACAGAACCTGTGCATTGCCCGAGGAGCTATCAGGCTATACACGTCGGCTCATAGGGGGAGAGTATATCAGAAATGTATAGGTCGGCCTGGCCTGTAACCAGTAAAATGTTTAAATCACTTCTAAATCAGCCGAGATAGCTGGACAGCCCGTGTAGGGCTATGCTCTCTAATAGGTGACAGGTCATAGTTATATTTTCTTCAGTTAAAAGCTGAGATGCAGCATTCTAAAGTGTATACAGAGAGTGGCGGTATAGGCGTGATGAGAGACAATAACTTTCATCACATCAGAGATGGAGAGAAACTCCCTCAAGGACCCCTGGGGGTCTTCTGACCTTAATTTGAGAACCACTAGTGTACCACATGGGCTCTGAAAGCGTGTCCCCAGCAGGGCGGCAGTGAAGCCAATAATAGGCCCTTTCTGAAACCAGTCCCTTGACTTGAAGTGCTCTCGGGAGGTTCCCTCGTCAGGAAGTGCCCCTCCAGCTGAATCAAGTTCCCTTGATTAGGGTGCTGGGTATAAAAAACTGTTTGGAAATACACTCGCCCTCCTTGTGCAGAAACAGGAAACAGACACCATTCGTTGCCATGGTTACCGTCATGCAATTGTGTTACCTGTTATTTTGTTTGTACAGTTATATTGCATTGCATTGTGTATGTTTGTGTGACATGTGGATTTCATTAATATGGAAAAAGGAAATACAGCGTGACTGTCAAAAATGACAATTTCATACACATCCCATGGTGTTTATAAATCATTGTTAAAAGTTGTTTTGTTTGTGTGGTTTCATTTATAGTTTTTCACGGTGGGGTAAATAAATAGCCCTTGTGAACATCAGTTGGAGTGTTGTCTATTCTGCATCAGATGAAGATTGTTTAGGAGGAGTTTATTTATAATTTATTTGTGGTACTTACATGACTGTGTAGATCACTACTGTGTAGTTTCCATGCGGACAGAGAGCAGGGCTGTATTACCTTAAAAAACATGGTCATGAATATACTTTCTGCTTCCAGTCACTAGTTTAAAGTCTCATTTCTCATGTCATAATATTCTTTTTGGAAAATGATGGTCCCATTTATAAAATAAATGACCATAAAGTCGAGTATGTTCTGATCTAGAAAGATGGCGACTTACAATTCAAGGACTGACAGGCTTCATCTTACGTCCATATCAGACCCGGAGAACGCTTTGTCCATATTTCTTTACAGTCTATGGTCCCCGGTTAGATTCCTGCTTGACCATGAGTCAGACCGTTTGCATTTTAGTTTTATCATGAATATAAAATTACCGTGCCTATAGGGCTACTATGTTTGCATTGCTGTAATTAGCAGCCTATGTGAGAGAGAGAATAATTATAATGAATGTGTAATTGTTTATACTTTTAATGTCTGATTCTTCAAATTAGGGGAAGTTCTCGATAAGCCTCTTGGTTTTTATCTTCTCCCGCACAATAATGTACTGATGTATGTATCTTTTATATATGAGAGAGAGAGAGAGAGAGAGGCAGGTGAAACTATAGTTGAGACCTATCATCTTTCTAGTTTTCTGTTCATTAGAATGATGACAGGAAACATAATGTGGGAGTCAGGTAATAGGAGCTAGAAGCCAGTCTCTGGAAATTGTGTAGATTATATTGCATATTATCGTTGCTGTCAGGCAGAAACCTCTCCATGTTTTAACATTTTGGTGGGTTTTTTTGTAAATGGATGCCCTACTTCACACTACAGCGTCACACAAAAATCATTGCGGCACAAGCAAAAAAAAATGTGAAGTGAGTGCTGAAACTCCGTATGGGGGGTTCCAGACCCACAGGAACGCACACAGGGTGCCGGCCCGGCCGAAACGGTAGAGAAATGACAGAGTTACCATGTGGGGGTCCCGAGGGGAGTGTGTGTGTGTGTGTGGGGGGGGTTTCCAGACCCCCAGGAACGCGCCGGGCCGGTTCCGGGGTGCCGAAATGACAGAGTTACCGTGCGGCGGTCCCTCTACTGTTCCCTCTACTCAGTCTACTGTACTGTACTGTACTGTCACTGTACTGTACTGTACTGTACTGGCACACTCGAAAGCATCATATATACAGGTAATAATATGTGCGTGTGTGTGTGCGTTAGGTTGTGCACAGGTGGTGAAAAACAACCATGTTGTCTTCGTGCTCATACCCAGACAGACACCCACCCAGCCAGCTACCCAGCCACACACATATCTCCGTAAGGGAGTGGTTGCACCACTCAAAAATAGCACAAACATACTGTTGAATTGGAAACAAGCACAGGTTCCCACTCACACTACACTTATGAAAGATGTTATGCACTACTTGCAATTGGAAAAGATAAAGTTTGAATTGAGAGGGAGTGAAGATAGATTTTACCAGACATGGCAACCCTTCATTGACCATTTCAATAGGTGCACGCTAACCCCTCCTACACAATAGATAACATATTAGAAAATTGGAAAGAAAAGTAAAGAAAAAAAAGGAACTGAGTATTTTATTTTATTTTATTTATTCTCATTTAAAAAGAAATGTCTGTAATTCAGTTAATTTACAACAACGTGTTGGGAAAGTTTTGAGAGCAAGAGTGTCTGTCCTGTGGTCTTTGTTTTGTTTGTCTGTTCACATTTGTTGTTGTTTAACTGTTTTTTTGTTTTTTCGTTTTTATCACATTTATATATCTTTTTTATTATGTATTGTATGTGGAATTTACATCACCTGTCTTTATCTTTCATTTTATATAACTGAATAACTCATTATTATTGTCAAAGATTGTCATATAAGTTGTCATATACAAAAAATGCCTAATAAAAACAGTATTAAAAAAGAAAAAAAATAGCACAAACAGCACGACAAGCTCAAGATGCGTATCTTGAGCTTGTCGATCTGCTGTTTGTGCTATAGAGCACCGAAGTCCTGACGTAACTCGCTCATCCCGACGATTCCCCTGGTTCGCGGAAGTGATTTCTCTATGGAGAATAACATGGGGTGATCTTAATATCGTCTACTATAAGCGTTGTGGTCCAAAAATAAACAAGCTGTCTCGGCGTTATTGTCGGGAAGGTGTCTCTGTATCGTTTGCAACAGTCAGTCACTCATATATGATACAGTCTGCTTCTAGCGAAAATGTAACTAATTCAGTAGCAGTAACATTAGCGTTTTCTCTCAGTCAGTTGATTCTTCATATCCATATGAGTGAAGCGGCCGGGGTGACATGTTTATTTTTCAAACACAGTTGTTATATGAGGCGATCTCAAATCGCCTCAATGGGGATTTCAATGCAACTAAACAAATACATGAACCTGGGGACTGACGCCCTCTACTGAAAGTGACGTCAGACTTCGGTGCTCTATTCTTTTATTTGAAAGTATCCGTTTTGGACCTATGAGGTTTCCACCCAACAGAGACTATTGAGAACGGTGCTGCAATTAAACGTTATATTACGTGTGCTTGTTTATCAATCAGCAGTGTTGGGTATATTACTTTATATTTTTAATATATTATACTTATTCATTATTACCTTCATTTTAAAGTAATATATTATATTACATATTACTGTCTGAGCAAGAGTAATATATTAATATTACTATTACAGTTACATATTACTTTTTTTAAATGCTCAAATTGAACAATTAAATCTTTTGTATTATATATTGGACAGAATGGACACAGATGTGCATTGTGCAGGCAGATGAATTATAAGATTTTTAATTACATTAATTAATTAATTTTATTTTTTGGTAATTTTTCATATATGACACACAATAGACTATACTGTATACCTTCTAGCCTATGATGACATCACAAGACACAAACCACGTTCTATGTCTTTTATTAAAGTCCACATACAGAACAGGGACTGCCTAGAGTTCTCATCGGGCCTGAAAATGAAGGCCCGGACCTATACCCTACCCTAACTCAGGAAAAAGAAAAATGCCATATGAACCTTGCGCCGTGGTTCAAATGTTATTGAAGGGACGGACTAATATGTGAACGGACTAATCGCCGAAATAAAGGATTTATGTAACTCACGTTCCATTTCCAACATTCTAATGGTTTCCAGCGATTTCCAGGGGTGAGTAAACATATTTGAATCAAAGTAGCAGCGATCCTCTGAAGTGACGCAGCATGTCTAATACTGTCCTCGTTAACAAAGTGCAACTTTTTCATCACCAATCACCGTTGGCTAACGTTGTGCAACAGTCCAGAACAGAGCTATACAATATTATGACAACTGTCAACTTGGCTATAATCTACTAGGCTACTGTAGGCCTACATTAATCATTGCCTCTCAAACCCACATACAACGCGTAATGTGCGTTGCCTAACCAAAATAACAGACATACAAACTATCAACATGCCGCTCGATTGCGTGTCGACAGCTTGCAGATCTGTTCTTTTGGGCACACACTGCGCTGCGATGCGGAAATTAAATTGCTGTAGTCTACAGCGCTACGATTTGGAAACCAAATAGCTGTAGCCTACAGTGGACTGTAACATTGCTTGGTCAACTATATTACGTGTATGCAGTGAACATTAACATTAGCGCTTTCATAGTTATATGGAGCATTTACCGTGGTGACGTTGATTAGGTAATTTGGTTATTCACCCAGCTGGGTTCAACGAGACAGCAGTGTCTCGTTAAGCCCCGACGCTTCTAAAACGAGCTATTGCGGATGAATCGATGGGCGTATAAAACATTTAAGCATATGGCAAGTTAACTTAAGTTATATACTTTGATGCTGAACACTAAGCAATTAATTTGGTTCGCAAACCAGAGGCCAGACAGCGGTAGCAAGTTCAACAACCACCGTTCTAATCTGTCACTTCTCTGGTGCGCTGCTGCTGCCTCCTGCCTACAGGTGACTGTATAGTGTCTGACGCTGCGGCTATAATGCGTTTTTTTTTGGTGGATGGATTCTAAGTTTGTAACACGGATATAACGCGTCAACGGCGAATAATTTTACATTACATATTACACATTTTTTCTTCAGTAATATATTATATTTCACGTTACCGCATTTCGGCAATATATTACGTAATATATTACGTTACATAACGTCCGTTACCCAACACTGTCAATCAGTATAGATTTGAGTTGGGCACTTCATAAACCAACGCTCCGTTCGACAGTTCAGCAGTGGTGATTCCCGCGAGTCGATGGACCAGTATAGATCTCACAACGGTTTAATGCCACGGACCCCCAAATTGATTTGCGTCTGGACCCTCATCTGAAATGATATTCGTGCTGCCAGGGACGAGATGAGCTTTCTGACTGACAGCGAAAATTATTTATTTTTTAACCCATTCTGACCTGAGATCAGATTCATACGAGGTTTCCACTGGACACACACTGGTCTGATTAAACCCATTCTGACCTGAGATCAGATTAAAAAAATGCCAGTCGTTCTTCGATTTTTCAAAAATAGCAGACCTACAAGCTCGTAGAGTGGCGCGATATGAGCTTGTAGATCTGCAATTTTTCAATAGATAAAGCATAACATGATGCCGACACCAAAATGGGTGCCTGTTCAGAATGGGTTTTAAGGCATAGGCTACTATAGAATCCCAGATCTAGTCCGGAAGCCAGGCTTCTTTTGTTTAAAGTGGGACATTTGGTATATAGTCTTTTTTTATTGGCCTAAAATATTGTCTATATACATACATTCATTTTCTTTATGATTTGTACTTCATTAATTTTCTTTTATATATATAAAACATTGACGTGGACAAGACACAACCCAAGAAATACAAAACAAAACAAAACTATATTACAGATGCACAGAAATATCCCGCAGTCCACCCCAGCCCCAATTCCAGACATATTTCTTCAATGTATTTTTCCAACGTTGCAGCCCGTTCAGAGCTCACTCAGAGCCAGTAACTAATCAGAGTCCTGATACGTGCATATGGTAAAAGCCCCATTTTAAGTCATATAGTCATCCATTCTATTGAGCAGCCTGTATGACAGTCGCTCGTAAGCGGCCAAATAGTCCCATGGAGGCGTCCCAGAGGGACGGTGCAGGTGCAGATGGAGCCTTCCAGTCCTTGACCAACAGCCTCCTTCCTACCTGACACGATGGCCGTTTGTATCCATTCAGCTAAAAGGAGGAGCAACGTGCCTCAATGTGGCAGGATCCCCCAGAATGAACAGACTGGGTGAAAAAGGAATGTGTAGGCCCGCCAGCCTTTCAGGTATAGCGGTCCAATAATCCTGCATTTTGGAACAGCCCCAAAGCATGTGTATAAGTGTGCCGTCTCCATCCTGACACCTCCAGCATTCAGGACCATCAGTCAAGCCCACTCTATAAACAGTCTCGATGGTGTCCAATATATCCTATTTATAATTTTGAATTGAATCAACCTCGTACGTAGTTCTCTTGACATTTTCTTTCCATTCCTAAGAATTCTAACCCAATCATTTCTCTTCAGCGATTCCAAGCGATTCCAGCGAATCGATGTTATGTTCAAGTAAATTGGACTGTGGTCAGAGATGATTCCGTTGCCAATTTCCGTTGAGAGTACAGATGATACTAATGATTGTGATACAAATAAGTAATCAATTCTGCTAAATGAGCCATGGCGGGGGCTATAATAAGTGTAGTGTCTTGCTGTTGGGTTCTGTATACGCCAAATATCTATCAGGCGCATCTCCTTCGTCATGTCCTTTAATGCAACCTGTGCCCTGGATGAACGGACCAACGCAGAACTACGATCTAGAACACTATCCATAACTTCATTAATATCCGAACCCAGCAAGATGGGATAATCCCCCATTTCACCTAACATCCTCTCAAGGACACCAAAGAATGAGGGATCATCGACATTTGGAGCATATAAGATATTTGCTAGAATTACATTATTACCCTGAATCTGACAAAGCATCAACTACATTCTCCCCTCCTCATCCATACTTTCTTTAAGGCATTTAAATTGCAGGTATTTACTAATTAAAGTCACCACCCCTTTGCTACTACTACTACCACATGGCAGCCCCCATAAAGCCCACCCAATCTTTACAGAGTTTCTTAGCTTCCTGTAACAACAGGTGAGTCTCCTGCATGAATACAATGTCACATTTTATTTATTTAATGAAGGTCAAAACTTTCTTTCTTTCAACAACATCGTTGAGACCCCTGACATTCCAGCTCATGAGCTTCAGCCCCGTTGAGCTACTACCTGTAATGGTATCTGTCGTATAGAGCCAAGGCCAGACTGCAGCTTCTTATCCTGTGCTTAAACATACTATAGAAGACACGAAAAACAAACAACAAACTACAAAAACAAACTAAACCCTGTCTGAAAAAACAGACGGTCCCCAAACCCTTAGCTTGGTCCGTGACTCTCTAACTAACAGCTGCTGAGAACAACCCTACACCCTCCCCACCCTCCGCTATCCTAGACCTATAACAGACTGGGATGAGGACAAAAATACCCTCAACCCGTCATAATATATATATTTATAATAAAGAACTTTTGTTTCGGAAAATGATTATAGACATACATTCATGAATCCACTTGCTGCCCAGCTGTTAGTATTGGGCAATCTTTTTCATAGGGGTATCTTGTGACCCTACCATTAATATCCTATGACTGGCAAAAATGTCAAATTTTCCTTTTGCTTTAAGTAGCATGTGACATGTCAAACCAGGGGTTTTTCCATAGACTGTAAAAAATATGGACAAAGCGTTCTCCGGGTCTAACATGAACGTAAAATGAAGCCTGTCTGTCCTTGTATTGTAAGTCGCCATCTTTCTAGATCCGTTTGGGCCCAGCTGGCCATTGGCTGGCCCAGACAACGAGGCGGGACTTCCCCCCTTCTTCTCCGTTGGTTTTTATTTTGACTCGAGTGGGTGGGGGATCCCGATCATAGACTGTAACGGTAGCCACGCCCCTCAGAACATACGTGACTTTATGGTCATTTTTTTAATTAATGGGACCATAATTTTCCAAAAATAATATTATGACATTAGAAATGAGACTTTAAACTAGTGACTGGAAGAAGAAAGTATTCATGACCATGTTTATTAAGGTAATACAGTCTAGGTGAAGTTGGGCCCAAATACATGGACTTCTACTATGGGGCTATGGGTTTTTCTGGGTCCAATGACAGCGCCACAACAGGCCATTATATGAATTTTCAGGAAATCCCGATTTCCTCAGTGGCTTCACAAAATATCTGTCTGACTGCCCCCCCTGGGTTTTTCATGATTCTGAATCCATTCCAAGCATTCATTTTGCACAAAATACACTCCTTGGGCTAAAAGCAGCCATAGCCACTTGCCGAAATGTGCCCAAAATGTGCTGACCTCATCACATTTGTCATGATGTCTATGGCCTTTTTTTTTAGCCCAGTTTGACATAGGATGTTAACGATAGGGTCACAAGAAAGGGAAGCTGGAAGTACCCTCACTAAAAACGCCGGGACAACGCTCCACACGTCCCAAACTCTTCTCCCTTCTGGCTCCAAAACTGTGGAATGCACTTCCCATTGCAGTCAGAACTGCAGCATCACTCCCAATCTTCCGCCGTAGTCTGAAAACCCACCTTTTTAGACTCCATCATGGCCCATAGCACTTACCCTACCCCCTTAGATAGCATTTCTGTAGACTTAGATAGCATCTGATACAGACTTATAGCATGTTATGTAGACGGCACTATAATTGCATTGTATATAGTCATAGCACGCCATAGTACATATGTATAGCATAGTAGTATAATATAGTTTATATGTATAGTCTCATACTATAGATATTCCACTGTTACTTTCTTAGCTTACGCATGTTTTATGATAAATGCTTTTTTGTGATGTATTCCCATGCTTTTGTTCTTGCTTATTGTAAGTCGCTCTGGATTAAGAGCATCTGCTAAATGCCTAAATTGTAAATTGTAATTGTAAATTGTAAACCCCTGTAAAATAAATTGCCCAATACTTTCCGCCGGTCAGCAAGTAGATTCATGAATGTAGGCTATGTATATAGACAATATTTTAGGCCAATAAAAAATACTATAATTATACCAAATTTCCCACCCCTCCACCTCGGCTGCCGGACTAACGTGTACATACACACGCACCCCCTTCCCCTGTCTGACAGGTATCAAATTGATTGCCGTCTTTGACGCATTCAATGATTAGAGAGAACGAGTTTGACACTTTTATAGCCCAAATGTCTTTCTGCAGGAAAACACCCCAGCATAAATACATAGTGGCTGATAGAGGGGGGGGGGGGGGGGAAATGCAAAATATACCGTGTATATTTAAAAGTGTATAGGCATGAATGTTGCATAGGCTATAATGCCTTTAATCAAGTCATTTTTAAATCATCATGATGTGCGTTTTGACGTTGGTCCCATTCATTTTAAATAACGATAAAGTAGGGTATGTTTCTATAGGGTTTCTACTGGTTCTACCGAGTGAAGACC
Organism: Protomyctophum parallelum; assembly: GCF_964188405.1. Classification (NCBI taxonomy): domain Eukaryota; kingdom Metazoa; phylum Chordata; class Actinopteri; order Myctophiformes; family Myctophidae; genus Protomyctophum; species Protomyctophum parallelum. Next base: position 2,710,530 of record NC_139705.1, read on the forward strand.
CGCCCTCGCTTGCGTTTGCAGCCAATAGCATTCATTTACTCCTGCCACTGCCCCTTGAGCTTGTGTGTGTTGTGTGTGTGTGTGTGTGTGTGTGTGTGTGTGTGTGTGTGTGTGTGTGTGTGTGTGTGTGTGTGTGTGTGTGTGAGAGAGACTGCCACAACGGCTGAGTCCGCTTCCCGCGTTCACGCGTCTTACTTGTCTGTATATGGTTGCCCAGGCGAAAAATAAATATATTTAGTATACTTTTTTAAAGTATACTAAATGTACTTATTTGTACTTGAAACTATTTGAATTTTAATTGTGCTATTTTGAAACTACTTAAGTTGTACTTTTTATACTTAAGTTGCACTTAAGATGTGCTAAAACATATCTTAAATATATTTTTTCTATACTTTTTAACCCTTTTGTGACCAAAAAAATAGTGTTAAATTGAAAATATACTTCCAGTATCCCAAGTATACTTTTGAAAAGCATACTTATATTATATTTATAGTGTATTTTCGAATATATCGAGTGTATATCAAGTATTAAATAAATGCATTTAAAATATACTACCAATGTGTTAATATAATGACATTATGAACTAATGTGCTTAAAATATACTTTGTTATCTCGAATACACTATCAGATCTACTTAAACATATCTTAAATATATTTTTTCTATACTTTTTAACCCTTTTGTGACAAAAATAGTGTTAAATTGAAAATATACTTCCAGTATCCTAAGTATACTTTTTCCGATGAGTGAAAAGCATACTTATATTATATTTATAGTGTATTTTTAGTGTATTATAAGTGTATATCAAGTATTAAATAAATACATTTAAAATATACTACCAATGTGTTAATATAATAACATTACAAACTAATGCGCTTAAAATATATTTGATAGTATACTTGAAACTAATACAAGTATACTTCAAATTAATGACTTTTTTACTCCAAATAAAATTGAAGCATTATATATAATATATATGCAAATATATGCAAATTTATACTTTTCCAAAGTATATATATATTATATATATACTTCGGAAAAGTATACATTTGCATATATAACTCTTAATTGTAGCAACCATGTTACTATACATATGAATGGGAAAAGGGGAGAGAGACTGACTAAACCAACAGACATTTAGATTCATGGTTTTACTAACAAATCACATAAAACAACATAAATCACCAAATAACTCCACAACAAAACCCTAAACACAATTACCCATAACATAACTCCAGTATACATTCTAATATTCAAATAATAACACAAATAAGAACAATAACACACGGTCCTTGGCGCCCCAGTGTATGCTGGGAAATGGACTTCCTCTAGCCACTCCCATTTCACCTGGCAGTATTTATAGCACATTAGTACTTAATATACTTAAACTTAATATACTGAAAGTTTAGACTTGTATTGTATTTATAATGTATTAAAAATACAATCTACAAATATATTTACTTAAAATATGCTAAGAGTGCATTTAAAAATACAATCTACAAATATATTTTTAATTATTATATTAAAGTACATCTTACAATAAATGCATGTTCAGGAGAACTCGCTATGAATATATTGCTAATGGACTTAAACTATAATAATCACAAATGTATTTTTAATTATTATATTAAAGTACATCTTACAATAAATGCATGTTCAGGAGAACTTGCTATGAATATATTGCTAATGGACTTAAAATATAATAATCACCAATGTATTTTTAATTATTATATTTAAAGTACATCTTACAATAAATGCATGTTCAGGAGAACTTGCTATGAATATATTGCTAATGGACTTAAACTATAATAATCACAAATGTATTTTTAATTATTATATTAAAGTACATCTTACAATAAATGCATGTTCAGGAGAACTTGCTATGAATATATTGCTAATGGACTTAAAATATAATAATCACCAATGTATTTTTAATTATTATATTTAAAGTACATCTTACAATAAATGCATGTTCAGGAGAACTTGCTATGAATATATTGCTAATAGACTTAAAATATAATAATCACAAATGTATTTTTAATTATTATATTAAAGTACATCTTACAATAAATGCATATTCAGGAGAACTTGCTATGAATATATTGCTAATGGACTTAAAATATAATAATCACAAATGTATTTTTAATTATTATATTAAAGTACATCTTACAATAAATGCATGTTCAGGAGAACTTGCTATGAATATATTGCTAATGGACTTAAACTATAATAATCACCAATGTATTTTTAATTATTATATTTAAAGTACATCTTACAATAAATGCATGTTCAGTAGAACTTGCTATGAATATATTGATAAAGTGCTTAAAATATAATAATCACAAATGTATTTTTAATTATTATATTAAAGTACATCTTACAATAAATGCATATTCAGGAGAACTTGCTATGAATATATTGCTAATGGACTTAAAATATAATAATCACAAATTTATTTTTTATTATTATAATTAAAGTACATCTTACAATAAATGCATGTTCAGGAGAACTTGCTATGAATATATTGCTAATGGACTTAAAATATAATAATCACCAATGTATTTTTAATTATTATATTTAAAGTACATCTTACAATAAATGCATGTTCAGTAGAACTTGCTATGAATATATTGATAAAGTGCTTAAAATATAATAATCACAAATGTATTTTTTATTATTATAATTAAAGTACATCTTACAATAAATGCATGTTCAGGAGAACTTGTTGTGAATATATTGATAAAGTACTTAAAATATAATCATCACAAATGTATTTGTGATTATATGTATTTAAGTACTATTTGAAATATATTTCTCATTTAGTAAACTTATCACAAATGTGCTAAATCACAAATTAATTTATGTTCACTTATATTATATTTAACAAAAATGTACTATTAATATGATTAGAGACACTACAAGCATATATTTAACATACTTTCTGTGCTAAAAGTGTACTTAAGTATGGAATAAATATATTTATTTTTCGCCTGGGTGAGTATGTTGATACAATCTGCATGGTAGATTAATACAAATAACTATACAATATGTACTGTATATGGTAGAGTATGTTGATACAATATTATAACTATACGCTTGGGTTAGTATTGTGTTTAGTTGTGGTTGTGTATTTGTGTTCTTCTATTGAAGCATTTCCCTACATTCGCTTCACGTCTCGGGTAACGGTGGACCATGAAAATAAGGGTTTCACTAAAAATATCATTGGCGGTCTTGGAAGAATGAATGAATGAATACATGGCAGTGAATGTGTTTAATACTGTTTTGTGAGCAACTTGGTGTAGAATTGTCCAATATTAATGATCTTGCTATCAAAGCATACACATACATATTTGACCACAGAGAAGCCAGCTGTATACCTCTGGAGAGGCTTAGAAACTTCATCCAGCCATATGCTAGGCCAGTGGTTCCCAAACACACACACACACACACACACACACACACACACACACACACACACACACACACACACACACACACACACACACTCCCTGGTTAGCCCATAACCGGGGATGTACATGGTGTGTGCAAACTTGAGAATTACAAAGACAGTGTAGCCACCTTCCATAACTGTTCATCAAAAACTGGATGTTTAACAAAAAAATAAAACTTCCTCCAGCTCAATGACAAAACATCTCAGGTTTTAGTGTAGAGAAACCGGAACTAGGGTGCTCTTGTGCAATAAAATACACTGAGCAAAAACTGCAGTCAATTTATTGATGAAGTAACAGAACACTGAACCAGCGTGCGTGCGTGCGTGCGTGCGTGCGTGCCTGAGTGCGTGCCTGCGTGTGTGTGTGTGTGTGCGTGGAATGAACTCAGCTACAGTAGTGAGGTAATTTGCCTCAAGTGAAGCGAGGTCCAAAATGCCACAAGAAAAAAAAAAAAAGATATCTTGGGTGACAAAGATTTTCAGAGCTAGCTATAGGTTGTAACCAAATTGTAACAGGTTGGGGTCAGAGTTGGAATGAAGTCTTTGAAGCTCATCCTCCCGCTTCTCACTTCACACCGCGGATCGCCGCCCCTCATGTTCCTCACGCGAGGATATCACGCTCCACGTCCTGCCGACTATATGCCAGATTGTATAGCATTACGCGGAAGCGGGTATTGAACCCGAGGCTCCCACTCACCAGACCAACTCGCAACCTGTCGTGCCAATAGGGCTGAGCCCGATTGGCAGGGCTGTTGAGGGGTTGGGTCTTGGCTGGGGGCTATGGCTTTCCCAAACTACGTCATAGGCCAGCCAAGTCTATGGACTTTTAATGTTTGTTTATAGAGCTTGCTCGCTCGCTCACTCACTCACTCACACGGAAAGGGGTGAAAACAACATAATGCTAGACAAATTATGTTCCACAGATTTGTATTCCATCGATGCAGTAAGGTGTCCACTGATGCTTCCTACCATTTTTCTGTCCTGTGATTGTGAATGAGCTAAATACAGTCCGGAAATGAAATAGTCTCTCTCTTATCTGTCCTCATCCCTGCTGTCATTCTCGTCAACATCGGAAAGTACTCCGAAATAAGTATTGCGAC
>NC_139705.1:2717578-2722578 GCF_964188405.1 Protomyctophum parallelum
TTTGTGCCTTTCTCATTCCCTTGGTTTGAATATTAACCACTTAAACCCTCTAGACACCTGAGTTGACTCTGTACTATACCCTCTACACCAAATCTCTTCGACAAGTTGTGAGCTTGTAGATCTTTACTCTATAGCCTATTTTTGAGGGCCCTCCTATATACAGGTTTAATGTTTGTTTTTAGTTCAATGTTTGTTTTAACCCATTCTGACCTGAGATCAGATTCATACGAGGTTTCCGCCGGACACACACTGGTCTGATGAACCCATTCTGACCTGAGATCAGATTCTAAAAATGTCAGTCGCTCTTCGATTTTTCAAAAATAGCAGACCTACAAGCTCGTATCGCGCCACTCGGTGGCGCGATATGAGCTTGTAGATCTGCTATTTTTAAATAGCTAAAGCATAACATGATGCTGACACCAAAATGGGTGCCCGGTCAGAATGGGTTAAAAACGCCATTGACAATGAAGTGTCACAAGAACATTAAATGCCATCAATAAAGAGAATTGAATGTTTGTTTTGTCACCGTTTGCTTTACATCACCACTACATCACCTATAATCATAGTAACATGAGTTGGACTTTAATATATTGGCGCCCCTCACTTCACACAGGTGTGATTCTTGGATAATGTTCCCAAAAGAAATGGGTAATGGATAATGATTCATTGATTGATTGAAGTATTTATTAACAGTTTGCAGAATTACAGTACATTTCAAGTAAACTCAATACAAAAACTGTCAACCGTGTGCAGAGTGGACGACACCATAAAGTATTACACTTGTTTACAAGAGGGTGCACCATTTTGAATTCATCCTAACATTTAGAGACATACAAAATATACACTTATTATAAAATGCTCGGGTTCGAATGGTTATTTTTTTTAATCATTGCCAGGTGAGATTCTGTTTTCGTCTGTGGCTCTCTGTGTGTGTGTGTGTGTGTGTGTGTGTGTGTGTGTGTGTGTGTGTGTGTGTGTGTGTGTGTGTGTGTGTGTGTGTGTGCTGCTGCATGGCGGCCCTCCCATGAGCAGCTATGGACCGGGAAGAGAGGCGGAGTCTTCTATAGCGATATGTCCTGCCGCTGTCGGAACAACAGTGGTATAGAGTTTTTGTGAGGGTACCTACCCTAGAGGACACAGGGAGAACATGCAAACTCCACACAGAAAGGCCCTTTCCCCGCCTTCAGGTATGGGCACTGATGACGCAGAGGAGGAAACACGCCGCCAGCGCCCACAACGCCCCGAGCGTGAATCAAACCCAGGACCATCTAGCTGTGAGGCGACAGCACTACCAACTGTGCCACCGTGCCCCTGGGCTCATGGTATCTTGAACAAATAAAGGTGCTATAGAGTTCACACATCCCGAGCTCCACCGGCGCTTCTCTGTAGGCCATTGAGTTGTTCAGGATCGCCCAGGCTGGTTCTGCGCTGTAGGAGGTGACATGAAGGAGGTCGAGCAGACCATTCAGTGACTGTCAAAGGGTCCAGGTGGTCACTATGTAGTAGGAGCCACACACAATGCAAATGATGTGGCAGAATTTGAGCTCTTGTTCCACAAGATTGGGTCAATCACCAATGTCCTCAACCTTCTCACCAACAACCACACCATGAAAGACACAGAATGCCATCTCCCACATGCACTGAGCCTTACATTCAATCGTAATGTGGCGAAGCTGATGGACTTTGTGCTAGAGCGTCAGAATCCATACTCGATAGCGGTCAATGTGCCTGTGACACTGCACAATCTGCTCGCAAAGCAGGCTGTTGACCGAGGGGTCGCTGCACGCTTGCTAAACTGTCTAAAAATGGGAAGCGTGTGTACTGCTCATACAGACAGGACATGTTAGTGGGGATGACTGCAAGACATTGAGCACAACCATACCAAAGCGGAAGATACCTCATTTCAACGAGCAACCACAGAAGACACCAAGAACCATTCTGAAGGAGTAGAAGTTATAGTTTCGTCCAAATACATGGCCCGAGGCACATAGGAGCATGGACATTGCTAAGGAGCGGGGCATGAATATCCAGGAGATACCTACTCATGATGTGCTCTCAGCATCTCCGCTGCTTGATGGTGACGTTCCAGCTCATGTCGACAAGTCAAAACCTGCCAGTGAGATTGAGCCTGAAATTGACCTCACCCAATGGAGTCCAAAGTCTACTCTTGCCACTCATGTTGTACGTAGTAGACTTCATGGCGAAAATGTAGCAGATGCCACTAGCACAATTCCCTACTTTTAGGTGCTGTCTTCAATACCATCATCAGGTCAACATCATCCCAGAGTTCATCCATATCGTCAAGGAAGGGCTGCGCATGCGGCGCACAGATTCAAGAACAGGAATCGACACTGTTGGCATGAACAGAGACTATCCCTCAGCAACTTGACAAATTCAGGGTGTCTGAGGAAAACGAACGGAATCTCCAGCTGCTAGTTCGGGATATGGTGTGCCATCAAGTCTATGGCAAATGTGGCAATGCTACCATCATTGTCAGCTTTGTTGTCTGTGAGGATGAGGTGCTCCCAGCAAGAGATCCCAGACCTCTTGAACTGGATTGAGGAGGCTGACACCAGATTGGTGGTGCACGTGGAGTGGGCTGTTCGAGTGAAGCAGAGCAAGAGAGTTGTCATACAGACCACTCGCCCCGTTTCTGTTTTCCTCCCAGAATTTTCCCCAGTGAGGGGTGGGAGAGGCTGGACAGCAGACGGCTGGACTTTGAATTTCTCTAACTATAAACTTTCATGACAGCAGACAGCCTAAGTACAAATATAATTTATGAAAAGCTACTACATTGAAGTCTGTTCACAGAAGTTGTTGTAGGCTATGTGGGGATTATCTGACGAGGTACCATATGAGTGTGCAAAACCTTACATATACTAAATAATACTAAATTGTTTATAGGGTCAATATAAGTAAAATAATATAGCCTTTCCACAGGAGTATCTTTTTATATTTTTCCAAAAAGAATACAAACAGCCAATAGCATATTACAAAGTCATCCCCCTCACTGGTGACAATTCCGGGAGGAAAAACGGGCAAGCACCGAGGCGAGTAGTCCGGTATTCATACAGACACCTTCGCATTACGGCTACACTACACCCCATACGTCCAATCAATCACTGGGGTTGAAGGAGATCTGGCAGCAGTATTGCACTGGCGTGAAGCTGTGCATGCTTCCACTGCATCAAGCAGTCTCTCGTCTTGGACCACCACTAGGCAAAGACAGTGATCAATGCACATATCCTGACATGGAGAAGACTGCATGTGCAAGGCGGGGACCAAACATGCAGCTATGGCTTCTGACCCAGTAAAACATTTAAGGAGAGTCAGACACCTTGACGTTGGCAGAGAAGTACTTGGTGCGTGTCTGGGCAGGGGGGGCCAGGTCAAGTACAACTGCTGAGACATTTGATGACCTCAGGGTGGAAAGCTATACCAGTGCCAGTGCTGGAATTGATGCTCTCCCTCCCACAAGTAGTGTGACCAGTAGGTCACTTCCAACGAGGTGCTTTCTGGTGGATAGCAGTGTTGTTTTTGGCAGCAAATTTCTATTTTAGTTTAGTCATAGTCTTTGGACTGAAACTTATTTTAGTTTTAGTCACATTTTAGTCACCTGGAATGTCTTAGTGTTAGTCTACTTTTAGTCGACTAAATGTCATAAGATTTTAGTCGACTAAATCTACAGTTGATTTAGTCGACTAAAATGTATTTTGGCGGGTCTTGATGCCGTCGTAATGAGTGTTTTTACACTTGCTGAAAATAGCTGATCTACAAGCTCACAACGCGTCGCAACCAAGTGTAAAATGACTCATACTGGATCTCTTGTCCACTAGTCCCTTCCTAACATTTTAGTCTAGTTTTTATTTGTCGACGAAATTGTCAGTATATTTAGTCTTAGTTTTAGTCATCGTAGCTTCATTTAGTTTCCATTTGATTTTGTTAGTGAAAATAGGTAGTCGACGAACATTTTTCGTCTTAGTTTTAGTCGAAAACAACACTGCTTGCCACCTGCTTGAGACAGCAAAGGAACCCAAGTCAAGACTAGAGCCAATGGAACATGGACGGGAGGAGCACTTTGGTACACTCCTGCCATCCAAATGTCTGAAGCCCTCATACCACCCAGTTTGCTCACAGTATGCAAGTGTGCAGGGAAGTGACACTCGACGATGTGGCTGCTGTGCTGATGGAGTTCCATGCGTAATATTTTGCAATGGAAAACCGCTCATGTAAAAAGTAAAAATCCGTCACACTAACTTGCATGCACACAATGGTGCACTTTGTTATATTTCTAGGTTCATGTCTTGTTCTAAATAAAAACTAATTGTGGAAAAAATACAATAAAAGTGACAGTAATGACAAAAATCGGAATTGAATTATTGAATAAAAACATTTCTATTGATATTTCAATGACAAGATGATTCTTAATGGTCAAAATAGTATCAGAAATTAATTGAAAATGTCACAATTAGTTGCATTCGACGTATTGCACCTGTTCTTACTCCTAACAATGGCCAGGTCATGGCCAAGGTCTTCGGAATGGCAAAGTGACCATGACCATGACCTTTCAAGGTCAATAACACCCAGAATGGTTAAAATACTATCAGAAACTAATTCCACGCACCTGAATTAGTCAGGGTGGAGGTATTACATGCGCAAATACACCCAGAAGCAAAAAAGTTGTATTTTCACTCATAGCCGATGGCGGCCATATTTGAGTGTGTGAGTGTGTGTGTGTGTGTGTGTGTGTGTGTGTGTGTGTGTGTGTGTGCCATCCAGAGCGGACGTAGAATGCGCACATCGACAGGCTGGGTGCTGGGCTAAAGAGACTTTAGCATGGAGCCCGCACACCATATAGGTACAAGAAGACTTTCTTTATTGAGCGATCTGACATCTGCGTGTGCTCGCTCACTCACTCGCTCACTCACTCACTCACTCACTCACTCACTCACTCACTCACTCACTCACCCACCCACCATTCACTCACTCACTCACTCACT
>NC_139705.1:2727578-2893633 GCF_964188405.1 Protomyctophum parallelum
GGTCAGAATTATTCCAACATATGGTATGAAACATTTGTTCAAGTACCACAAAGTGTCACAGTATCTGTCATTTTACATCACCGAGCCTGTGGCCTTCGAGGTCGCCGTGGCGGCCAAATATTAACATTTGAACCAAATGTCTATTTCATGTTATTTGACCATTACAAACACGTTGGAATGCATGACAAGTGGGTGTGCCTGGAAGCCTAATTTGCATATTTCCAAGATGGTGGTTATGTAAGAACGAGTTATAACTTAACTTTTGACACTTTTGGCAAACTTGGAGTCGATTTTATGTTTTCTAATCAGTAGAAATACATTGGAATGTTCCAATTCATGATTAAATCTATCTAGAAAACTCTAATATGAGCCAACCAATATGAGCACTCTATCGCCCAAAACAGATCAGTTGTTGATGTTATGCTGTGTCGTGCTACTCTGTCAAATGTTGCTCTGTACGGTAAAGCTGCGAGTAGATCCAAACATCGTCTGGGATGTCGCTGTGGCGGTGGGACCCACCGTTGTATGCCTTTGGAGGTGATGATAGTGACCAGATGAATGTGTACGTCTTCAACGCAGTGTCTCTGAGATGGACGACGTTGCCACCAGTGACAACTACAAGAGGAGAGCGCCCCCCCATGAGGTGCCCTGTAGTCGCCATTTTCACACAGCTGTGCTCATTGAAGATATTGTCTACGTCCGGGAGGACACGTATGAGCTTTTCAACAACATGCTTTATGCATTTGACGTCGACACCCACAGATGGATAAATACTGAGGTTTCTGGGACTATTCCAGAGGGGAGGTGGGGCCACTCAGCCTGTGTCTTGGGGAAGGTTCATGTATGTCCATGCAAGGAAGTGTTATTGAGTATGTAGATAATAATGACATCTACAAGCTGGACACCAGCACAATGGTCTGGTCTCTAATTAACACCAGAGGCACCCTGCCTCCTGCTTCGACAGGTCACTCTGCCACCATCATCGGCACAAAGATGTTTGTATATGGTGGAGACGGGGAGTGGAAGGCCGCCTATACAACAACAGCAGAGTGTTTGACACAGAGACTAACCACTGGCTGAGCACACCTTCTACACAGATTCTTCCAGAAAGACGCTGGTGGGATTCAGCCTTTGCCTACAATGGAGAGCTGTACATATTTGGTGGTACGAAATGACAATATAGTATTTGGAAATTCAGCCCAGAGACCTTCTCCTGGAAGGAGGTTAAGCCCAAGGTGAATGACTCGTTTTGGATGAGTGAAGGCTGCTGTTGCATTGCGGGAGATCGTGTCATCATCTTTGGAGGATATAAAGGAGACATGCGCAGTGATGACCTGTACATCTATAGACTTGAGTCCTAGTCTCAAGACACTATGGAAGCTAGCGGTTATTCAGTACAGTGTAGACATGTGTGTGACTGTGTACACGTACCTTACACGTATACACATGCAAATCAGAAGGATTTCAGTACTGTATTATGTACTGGCCATATAAGGAGCATGTCTTGAGTGTACAGGGTTTGAAGGCCAGATCAACATATGGAATGTCAGAACAGCTCCATACAGTATATGGAGATCTAAGGGTGGCAGCGGGGGACATTCTCTTGAGTGTACAGGGTGTGACGAGGGCCCAGGTAGGGCCGGGCCTTTTTCAGGCCTATAGAGCGTCGCAGTCGCAGTCCCCTTTCATGACGACGCCTGGCCCAGGAAATGAATCACAATGCATTTTTCCCATAGACATTTCAAAAAGTATTTATTCAAAGACCTTTTAAGCGTCGTACGAAGCCAACTCGAGTCGTGACAAATCATGACAACACACACAATATTTTGGACAAAACAAATAATTACATAGAAGAAAAACAAAACAAAAAAAGTGTTGTATAACCTGCCGTTTTCTTTCTACTTTCTAATTATTTGTTTGGCCCGATAAATTGCGTTTGTTGTCATGATTTGTCACGGCAAGAGTTGGCTTTGTCCGCAGCGTAAACGTCTTTAAATAAATACTTTCTGAAATGTCTATGAGGAAAATGAACGGAGAATCATTTCCTGGGCCATGGTAGGGGGCGGGACATGACGCTCTATTGAGAACTCTAGTTTTCGCCGGCTGCCGGGTGCGGCTGCACTAATAACTTTGGGGCGGTCCCGTCTAGAGTTTGAATGGACGGGTATCAGTCAAAAGGGAGACATCGAAGAGGAAGGGTGGATGGGGAAGGATCAACATAATGGAATGTCAGAACAGGTTCTGACATATACCCATATATGGAGATCTAAGGGTTTGATGTCAGATGTAGAGTTGCTGGCCAATATGGATGACATCAGGGATCTCCATATATGGGCTTAACTGCGACGGCAGCTCAAATTTACTATGACGTCAGTCCATCCCTGATGATGTCACGGTGACCTGGGCACCATATAGGCCTATGGGGGCTTGCCTGGGGTGACCAACGAACCAACACATGCGCACACTGATGGGAAGTGCAAGATTCCATAGTTGTCACAACTAAACAGCAACCATCATATTTCTACAAGGACTTAGTGAAGGTTTATAGCCTCTGAACCACACAACCCAGTCTCTGTATATTGGGGAAAAGCTTTGGCAGAAACTAGCAGATCAACAATCGTTGTCCATAAGGGCTATTTTCTGCGATAGCTTTCCCCACACAACAAAAGGAAACGGGGTGTACAAAAACAAATAATAATTTCATCCCCCTGTGAATGTGAAGTGACGAATGAAACTGATTTAGAGCTTATCAAACATACAGTATGTGAATTAATTATACTACTGTAATATATGGCACCCGCCACCTACAGTACGCTCCTTCAAAACCGCCATAAAAGACCACCTGTCTGCAACTGGTGGAAAGTAAGTACATTTAAGTACTTTAGTATTTCCAATTTCCAATACTACCAGTCTACCACTACATCTCAGATCCAAATATTGTACTTTTATTCCACTACGTTTATTTGAAAACCTTAGTAGTTACTTTGTAGATTTTAATTATAATTCCAAATAAATAACGGTAGTGGGTCGCTGCCACACACCAATATTTATTTAATTTCTGTACAGGGACAGATTATTATTCCATTATTCCAAAACGAAACCACTTCAGCCCTATACATTTCGGCCATTTGAAAATAGCCGATCTACAAGCTCACAATGCATCGCCATGTGCCGCATCGTGAGGTTGTAAATCTGCTATTTTCAAAAGATTTGTATACATTTGAAAACTTGTCAAACGGGACATTCTGCATAATGAGTACATTTATTTTTGTACTTTTAGTACATTTTGATACCAATACTTTTGTACTTTTGTACTTTCACATTTTGAATTCCAGGCTTTTACTTACAATATTGATACTTTTACTTAAGTGCAAAATGTGAGTACTTTTTCCACCACTGATAAAGCTCTCATTGTTTTATCATCCAGCTGGCTGGAAAGCCAAACACCTATTAATAACCTACAGTAGGATCCGCTATGAATAACCTACAATAACCTACAGTATGTCTGGACCTCCTGTCAACAAAGAGACCTGGTTCCCTCACAAGAAAATAACAGGATGAGACAAAACAGTTGAACCTTTTTGATGTCAGCCATGCTGACGAACTCAGTGTTGATTGTGTCGACTAAAACTATGATTGATAGATAGTCTTATTAGCCAATCCTGTTGTGATCCTTGGTTAATATGTATTTGTCGTGTTTTAAAGTGGCAGTGCTGACATTTTTACAAATCCATGTCAGATCCTGTCTATAGTTGAGACATGACCTTTGACACCATCTAAATGTCTCAATAGAGTGTCACAGTCCCGCCCCCTACCCAGGCCCAGGAAATGATTCCCCGTTCATTTTCCTCATAGACATTTCAAAAAGTATTTATTTAAAGGCCTTTTAAAGCCTCGTACAAAGTCAACTCGAGTTGTGACAAAACATGACAACAGACACAATTATTCGGGCCGGACAAATAATTTTTGTTGTTTTCCTTCTTTGTAATTATTTGCCCCCAAAATGTTGTGTTTGTTGTCATGATTTGTCACAACTCGAGTTGGCTTTGTCCGCAGCGTAAACGTCTTTAAATAAATACTTTTTGAAAAGCCTATGCACATCTTGTTACCGGGGCGGACCGGGGGGGTTTTCCAAATCACCCAAATCACTGAATGCTCCTTTAAAGTACAATGAGAATCACTACTACACGCTGAGAAAAGACCTCAGAGCGGAAGTAGGGGTTGTGGCCTGGAATATTAACCTCTATAGACGGTTTTGACAGGAAGTTCTCTGGTTATATGAACAGTGAAACAGTGAAAGGGAAAGCAGTAAAAGCAACAGAGATTGTGAAGAAGATGTTTCTGCTCTTAATGCTTCTTGAGGTGAGTATAGAACTATAGACTTCATAGATAGGCGCTGGAAAGCATTTAAATAACGTTGTATTTGTTCATTTTGACCGGAACATGAAGCAAGTTGATGAAGTAATCATAATATAATCGTATTTATCATATTTTTTCTTATGATCGTCTGTCGGGTGGAAACTTCATACAGTATGTCCAAAACTGTTACGTTTCAGGACTCAAATTAAAAAATAGCAAACAAGCCTTATGAGGTTTTTGCCCGACAGCAACAATGTAACTGGTCCCCGTAAAATCTGAACCTTTTTCCCCTCACTGTATGTTTCTTTTTCATTTTTACCTCCGTCTTTTTTTTGTTGGCTATATTTAAGTGTCTATTTGTACGTCTCTAAATGTTTTGATGATTTGAACAAGGTGGACCCTCTTGTAAACACGTGTAATGCTTTCTTTATTGGGTCGTCCACTCACAGTTAACAGTCTTTGTATTGAGTTGTGCTTGAAATGTACTGTAATTCTGCAAAGTGTTAATAAATATTTAATAATAATCAATCAATCAATCAATCAATCAATCAATCAATCAATCAATCAATCAATGTACTGATTAAAGCTCAAGTCCTTTTGATGTGTTTGTTTTCAGTTGCTGGTGTGTTCAGTCACAGCAAGTGTTTCACCGATCCAAGCGGAGTGCAAACAGGATGTCGCTCTGCAGTGTGAAGGAAACCCATACACCAGCTACCGCTCTGTCACCTGGTATAAGGTTAGAAATGTGTTTGTTTAGAAAGAAATACGGTGTTCTCCCACTGTTTTATTATCTTTTTCATTAAAGGACCATACTGTATATCCGTGCATTTCTGATAAGAAGCCAATTAAGTTTGTTCCCTAAATGAACCACCAACATATAGTATAGGCTACATATAGACCTGTCACATATTGTCTAATCACATTCACCATTGTTTGAGATAATCGCCATTATTTTAGCATTCACGAAGTGACACATATCCTGGAAACCCCCCAAATCATGTTTTCATCACATTGGGGACCCCCATGCAGAAGCAGATATTTGAGTAAAAAATAAAGAAATGAATAATGACATTGATAAAAAAATCTTTTTTGGGGGGGTCACAGTACAAAAGTAATCATATTTGACCTCTGACCTCGAGGCCCTGTAGCTCTCCCTCGCTGATGTTACCAAATGCCAACCACAGAATCAATTAGCAACCATTCTTCCTTATAAATACTTTCATAAATAAGCCCTTGCATAAAAGCCTAAACATTCTTCAAAGATGCGTTACAATTAAACAATAGCTTTGGGTGCAAACTCAATGACAATTGAAATCAACACAATACTCTGACACGTGTAGGAAAGACCCCTCTCGTGCACAGCACTTGGCCCCTTCCTAATCAAGGGAATTTCAATATAAACGTTTAAAACATTAGTCATTGCATGTTAGTTAGTTAGATAATAAGTTTAATTTATTGTCCACAATGTGGAAATATGTCAACAACAAAACAGCAACAACACTTAGTTACACACAATTATCTTCATGGCAAATGTGATGCAGGACAACAGTGACAAGTACATTAAAAACAAATCTAACGAGACATGGTATCATTTAGTGCCTAATGGCATCAGGAATGAAGGATTCTTTAAAGGATCACTTCACCACTTTTCAACCTATCTTCATATAATAGGTCCTCACTAATAATCATGAAAAAAATGGCGCAACTTTTTTCTACTCGGTCTGTGTCTCATTGGAGGGCTGTGGGCAGTTCAGAAACCGTCTTCCAGTGACATCATCGATGGGGAATCCAAGCTAATAGAAACTGCAGGCTTTCTAGTCCTGAAAAGTTGCAATGCGAAAATGGAAGCCATCGTTCTCACGATAATGAAAATCTAAACATTTTTGTAAAAAAGATATTGTTTAAAAAAATCTGCCTAATGATGATGTCACTGGAAGACGGTTTCTAAACTGCCCAAAGCCCTCCTATGAGACACAAACTGAGTAGAAAAAACCATGCCATTTTATCATGATTATTAGTGAGGACCTATTATGAAGATGGGTTTAAAAGTGGTGAAGTGGTCCTTTAATGATGTTATGGTTAGCTGTTTCTGGCCAAAAGAGTTGCATTAAACTTTTACACCATTTCTGAATTACTACTCCATGAGCAACACAAAAGCCATATACAGTATGTTGTTTTGCAATAATTATTGTGAACCCACAGAAAGTTGTTCTCTGCTTATAAAGACTATGCCACTTTATTTTCTTTTGGAGATATAGAACTAAATTAGCACACACAACATATTTCCATCATCCGACAGTCGTGAAAAATGTAATACATTTGTCAAAGGTAAATAAGGACAATTATATACAAGAAACAAAAGGAAAGAAAAAGAAAGACATCCTCCTGACACCTGTCACATTTCCCTATTATGCTTGCTCACTCTAAAGGAGTTGAGCTTGCGTAGTAGGTGGAGGCGTTGGTTACAAGTCTTTCTGGTCAGTAGTTTCACTGAAAAAAATATAGAAAGCAGTTTGATGTGTGTTTGTATTATAGGGCACGGGTTGCCCCGCGACCCCGACCAATCTACAGTAGGCTATATGAATGCATTTGTTCTGTTCTTATTCTCCACGGCAGTGCGATAAGGAGGACTTGTCAAAATGTCCCAGTGGAATAAAGAAAACGGGCGATGACCTCCAGACGTTTCCGAACTCTTCGCGGGTGATGGACATCAGAGACGACGGTGTACTGGTCCTGCCTGCTGTGACCCGGGAGGACTCGGGCTTCTATAAGTGCAAAGTTGTAAAGATAGGACGACAGAACCACGAGAGCTACACCAACCTGACTGTTCTAGGTAATACCTAGACACAGTATGGCATATTTTACTAACATTTTTGATTGATTGATTGAATACTTTATAAGACAAAAATACACTGGGTCTAAAAGGATATACCCCAAAAGGTCCCACTGCGGGGGTGGCATCGTTTCCCAAACAGGGAGACTCGGGACGCCCCATGTTTGGGTCGTGGACCCATTTTTATGGGTCCCTTTTTTTCCCCCGTTCACTCTAGGCCTATACTATTTAAAAACATGAAAATAAATCCCAACTTTTCGTGAATTAAAAACATTTACAGCATTTATCAAAAGTATTTCATAAATACAAAATATAATCAAATCATTTCCATAAATACATTAAATTGACCACAAACCACTTTGAAAGAAAAAGTGCTTTACAATGGTTCATTCATTGGGAGGCGAAGCGTCCTCACTTCTTACATTCACACACAGTGGACAGGAGGAGGCGGGATTCGAACCTCCAACCTGCTCTATCTCCTGAGCCACAGCCGCCCTTCTGCCATGTCTGCAGAATGTTCACCTAATAGTAATGCTAATGTTGTTGACTTTCATTCTAACCCAACTCTATCTTCCAGCTAGTCAACAATCTTGTCCCTGCAGGTCAGTGAACAAACATATGCTGACAAAAGATCTATCAAAAGATCATCTGATAGCAGATCTACAAGCTCACAATGCGTCACATCGTGACGCATTGTGAGCTTGTAGATCGGCTATTTTCAAATGGTCTAAATAGCCTATATAGCTGAAGGGTTAATGTGTGAATCCAAAATCTATACAAAGTAGTAACATTTTCAAATAAATGTAGGCCTACAATATTTGCCTCTGAGATGTAGTGAAGTACTAGTAAAAGTATTTGGTATTGGAAATACTCAAGTACAAATACCTCCAAGTACCTAAGGAAATACACTCAGTTATACTTTACACCACTGGCCATTTAATTTGGAAATGCCTTCAAATGTGCACTTAGTTGTTTTTTCTGCCTTGTGAATGCGTTGCAGTGTGTGTGACCCCGGCCCCCGTGACAACAGTGGTCACGGAGGTGACAGGCGTCATGGTCAACGTCACCACAGTGCACCCCGCAGCCTCCAGACAAGACGAGCCACTGATGAAGGGCGATGAAGACGAGGGGGTTCCTGTCATGTGGTGGGTCGTGGGTTGCGTAGCTCTACCGCTCACCAAGGTCATCTCATCCGTCGCCACCCTGGCGGTAAACCATTTATCTTTGTCTCCACCAGGCCGAAGGCATGGGGAGAAAGTATGTTTTTCACCCCGTCCGTGTGTGAGTGTGTGTGTCTGTGTGTCACTGTGACCGTCTGTGTACAGCTAATCCCCGGCACCGTTAACCTGGTCAATGCCAAATTTTGCACACACACTCCGTGGATGCCAACGAACCTCTGCCCCACATTTTCCAGAACGGCCTGTTATAGCGCCACCAGGATGCCGACTTTTGGAGAAAGAAAATGTTTTATATTACTCCTCCGGATTCTGTCCAAAAATCCCGCAAATCGTTACACACTATCTCTATGGTCATGTGTTCAAGACTGATCTGTCCGATATTTTATATTCCATCCTAATTGGCTAACATTGGCTTTCAAAGTTTGCAGGATTTGCCCGTTTTGAACAAAAAGCCTCAAATCATGAACGCAGTGTGCAATTTACGTGAAATCTTTCACAAACTTTTCTACTAGGCTGAGGAATATATCCCACCCTTTCCACATTGGCCTGTTACAGCGCCACCAACAGGTGGAGTTTTGAAAAACACTTTTTTGGAACAAAATGCCTCAAATCATCCAATTGCCATCCAAGGCAATTTTCACATTGGCCTATTATAGCGACACCAGGAGGCCACAACCAGAACTGTGCCCCGAGGGGCACTTTTTCTAGTTTCATCTGTTTGCATCAGGTGTCTTCAGCCTTTTCAGGCCAAGGACCCCTATAGCTCAAAGGAAGAAAACAGCGCCCTCTGCTGTTTGTTTCCTCTGGAGGAGCCGTCCAATAGAACGTGGATAGCAGGATGTTGACCCACTTGGTCCGCCCTCAGCCTTCCTCTTCCGGGGCGCTTACAGTTTGTTTTCATTCCACTAATCCCCAATGTACACATGGTCTGAATGACAGATTCAGTTGCGCAGCTGGGAATCTGTCCTTGAGAGATTGCATTTATAGTGACTCATTTTCACAGATAAATATCGTGAAAATGAGCGAACAGGCTCTATTAGCTCAATGGTAACTAAAACTAGTCAGCTCCTAAAGTTAAAACAAAAGCTAGGCTATTTATATCCTATACCTGAAAACTGAAACCTAAACACTATAGCCACTGGTGTGTGTGTGTGCATGTGTGCGTGCGTGTGTGTCATGTTTTGAAGTGTAATTTCCTCCAAGTAGCCTATACTGCCCCGGTACATGTCATTGGTTCGACCTCCCGTTAGATCGACCATTACTAACCCTATCTCTAACTCTAACCTAAACATAACCGCAAGCACGGGAGCAACGCATCCCTCACCAACCTTCATCCGGTAGAACTAACGAGAGGGTCGAAACTTAAGGGCAGCCCCCACTGCCCCAAGGTAGGGGTGGTGGTGGTGGTGGCGGGGGGTTCTTTTTCCCAAGTAAACAACTTATTTTGTTATTATTGTTATCCCTCCAGATTGTTGGAGCCATTTCTGAACGGTCCTGGAGAAGAAGAGACAGACTGTCATGTTAAAGAGCTGAAGAGACATGGAGACTAGCTGTTACTGAACACTCTGAGGCCTGACGCAAGCTTCCCAATGCATTTCCAATGGAAGTCACATGGTTTGACACAACATTTCTGTTGTACGGCTTTCGGCTGTGTTTCGACTGCCCACCTCCCCCTCATACACAGGGCGACTGTGGCTCAGGAGTTAGAGCAGGTCGTCCAATGATCCATGGGTCGGCGGTTCGAATCCCGGCTCCTCCTGTCTACATGTCGAAGTGTCCTTGGGCAAGACACTGAACCCCAAATTGTTCCCGTTGTGCTGGTTGGTGAATGTAATGCACAATCTATGTAAAGCGCCTTGTACACTATGCTTGTACACTACGCTATATAAATGCACCATTTACCATTTATACAACAAAAATGATGTGTCAAACCATGTGACTTCCATTGGAAATGCATTGGGGCAAGATGTAAACAAACCCTTTCATACATCTAGCATGCATCAATGTTGTATGCTAGATCGAAAGGTGTGAGTGAAGCCTAAACTTGCACAAAAAAATAGCACTTACCCTACCTTTGATGTTTTATTTGATACATAATAAAAATAAAAATAATAATAATAATTCCCTAGAGGGGCTTCTTGTGAAAACAATTAGGTTAAAAACGTAAGGTATAGTGATATAAAACAATGAATGAGTTTCATGTGTTGTTTTACTGGATGCCTGAGTGGGTCAAAATCTAATCATACAGAAGTATACTTGCACCATCTAGTGGTGTAATACATGTACAACAGACAGATGACACTGTGTGTGTGTGTGTGTGTGTGTGTGTGTGTGTGTGTGTGTGTATGTGTGTGTGTGTGTGTGTGTGTGCGTGTGTGCGTGCGTGCGTGTGCGTGCGTGTGTGTGTGTGTGCGTGCGTGCGTGCGTGCGTGTGTGTGTGTCACGTCAAACTTCTCTGGACTCTTCAACCCAGTGCCTTAGATATAGACATATTCATATATTATATATATATATATATATATAGGCCTATATATATATATATATATATATATTATATGTGTGTAGCCTTAGACAATACCGTAACTCTTCTATTAGATGGCTCTGCTTCAACCACACCATCTGCAGTACAGGTACAGGTCTATTAGCTGTCAAAAAGATGTATAGATGTCTCTGCATGTATTATCACAGCCAGATCACAGCTATCACATGAGCGGGTGAGGGCTGCTGTGTGAAACGAAACCATAAGTCACAAAGGGAAAAAGGGATATTTCACAATAAACATTAAACAAGTAAAAACTAAATGAAATAAGTAACCAAAACACACATTGGATTAGCAATTTAGAATGTCCTTCCATTAGAGGGTATGCGAATGCTAGAAATGGACCCATTTGGTTCCATTTATACACTTTCTTATATAGGCCTACCGTAGTTACTTCGTATTGATGGACGGAAAACAGCATGGGCATTTTTTTTAGTAGAGAGCCCCTCTGGTGGAGGCTTAGCCTCTAGTTCTGTTCTTTAGCTACATAGAAATGTCTATTTGTATATGTCTCTAAATGTTTGTATGTCTTTAAATGTTTTGATGAATTGAACAATGTGGACCCTGTTGTAAACAAGTGTAATGCTTAATTGGGTCGTCCACTCACAGTTGACAGTCTTTGTATTGAGTTTGTGCTTAAAATGTACTGTAAATTCTACAAACTGTTAATAAATATTTCAATCAATCAAAAAACCCTACACCCCCCCCCCCCCCCCCCGCCACCTCTAAACAAGCCAAATTGACTGACTTCAATGTAAACCAAGATTCATTAGCCCCCCCTCTAAATAGCCAGCTGGGTAGCGGAGGGTGTGGTGTTGTAGAGGAGGTTTCCCCGGACATGTGCATATGTCACACAGTACTAGTCGATACATAGAAGGGATTTTTGTCCAGCGTCCACTTTAGTCTGGAAATGTGAAGTTCTTTTTACCTCTGACCTCATGCCAAATATTTTTTTACACCTCAGCTTGCATTCTGTGTGCACAGTCTGTGTTTTGCTGGTGAATAATTAGATGGCTTTTATTTTATTTAAGGCAGTGATTACTGTTATCGGTGTGATTGGCAATTAATGAATTGTGTGTATTTAAATGTTCTAAACACAGAGTTAAAAATGTCATCCGCTCTTCAAACAGTTCCACATGGATTCAGATGAAGCTCAGTGAAGCTGTTGAAATAACTTTGAGGACTTTAAGGACCAATAGAATTCTATTAATTATTTGTAATGGTTTAATTCCTGAAGGTCATAGTTCAGTTACAGTTTTGTGTAAGGGTCCATTTGGTTCCATGTGTATTGTGTTACACTCAGAGTTACAGACCTGTAAGGTTATATTATATTAAGGTTTTTTTTTTTTTTTTTAAAGCAAGTAAATAATTAGCCTACATGTATTCCAAGTTCCACATTCCAAAAACATAATTTCATGCATGCAATACATAAATGTAAGAAGTTTAAGAAGCTTAGGCTAAAACGAACGCAAGAGAACGTTTGATAAGAAAGAAGGAGATGAAAATAGCAGATCTACAAGCCACTCAGTAGGCGTTCCCGCATAACTTCTGGGTATGATGATGATGTCATACGCATACCCTCTATTCTGTTCAGGGGAACCTTCAGCCAAAAATAGCAGATCTACAAGCTGTAGGATAACTATGTTTGGCTACATTTGGTGTAGACAGAAAAGAAGCGGTCCAAGTACAGAGACAACTAGTACAGAGACAACTCAGGTCCAGTTTAGTAAGTCTAGAGGGTTTAAGAGTTTAAATAACAAGCTGTATTATAGTGTATATATGAATTAATTTTAACAACCTGTATTCTATCTACTATATATTTATATACATGAATGTATTTTAACAACCTGTATTCTACTATATGTTTATTTGTATATGAATGTATTTTAACAACCTATACGCTACTATATGTTTATATGTATATGAATGTATTTTAACAACCTGTATTCTACTATATGTTTATTTGTATATGAATGTATTTTAACAACCTGTTTCTACTATATGTTTATATATGAATGTAATTTAACAACCTGTATTCTATGTTTATATATGTTTATATGAATGTATTTCAACAACCTGCATTCTATGTTTATATATGAGCTGTTTGAACTGATGTTGAAGGATGTGTCATTGATTGATTCCATCAATTGGTTCATTAATGACATGTCTTTTACTTTACGAATAAGGAACAAAGTGTGTCTCCTATCAGTTCAATAACGGACATGTCTTTACTTTACGAATAAGGAACAAAGTGTGTCTCCTATCAGTTCAATAACGGACATGTCTTTTACTTTACGAATAAGGAACAAAGTGTGTCTCCTATCAGTTCAATAACGGACATGTCTTTTAGTTTACAAATAACAAAGTGTGTCTTATTGTTGTTTCCAAACAAGGGACGGTTCCTTATTCCTTATTCAGTTGGCGACCCAATATATGGCTATTTACGTATACAATAAATTACCAAATTGACCCAAAAGTACAAATGAAACAAAGGATTTCATTGCTTACGGTATTGAAAGAAGTCCATTAGGCCATTGGTTCCCAACCTTTTCATACTGAAGTACCACCTCAGAAAATGTTTGGCTCTCCAAGTACCACCATAATAACTGATGTTAGATGTTAGGACAATTAATGGGAACTGACCCATGAGTAAAAACAAAACAAAGGTGGATTTCATTGCTTACAGGAATGAAAGAATTCCATTAGTTTATGCCAGGTGAGTCCAGTGCAACGCGCCTCAGAAATCAACGGGAAGTGTTGGAGAAATAGAATCAATATCCGGTCAGTGCGTTCAGTGTCTGTTTCTCGCTTCAAATGTATTCAGAAACATTCTCGAGAGAAATGTTTAGCTGTAAATGACATTGTTTGTTTATACATGAAATAATAACGTGTGTTCCGATTGGATCCAACGTAGTTCTTATTGTGGACATGTTGTCACACTATGAATATTAATACACAGGAACAACGACAGACTGTCAACAAATAGCGGTGCACGATTATGAAATCATGCCCGATATCCGATTATTTGCAGGGTCATATCTGCCGAGACCGATTGTGACTGATCATACAACCACAATGGAAACAAGCCTAGGCCCTATAGGTGCTTGGCCCAAAGCCTGTTAATAAAGTATTAAAGCAATCAATAAATAGCCTATACTCTTTTCCAAGTGTCTGTTTTCACAACTGAATGACTGAATGAGATGAGTACACAAATTAAATGTAGAAAAATGTAAAGTTTATTTTTACTTCAGATTTTACATCATATTTCATGTGGCTTTTGTTCTAGACTAGTGGCCGATTCCGATTCATGCTACCGATTAATCGTGCATCCCTATCAACAATCAATGTATTAAACAATTATGACTTCTACACATGATCATACAATAACATGTGAAGAATGAGAATGATATCAAATGAATATTCAATGAAACACAATAATGGAACGAGTGAGGAAATTATGATCTAATAATGAATCAATGAATACACTGATTGATTTGAGTTAATTAACAACACATTTAGTAGATGTGTGAATCCAGAGTGATTGACATGAAGTCTAGTCAACAACATGATCACAGCAGTAGGAGAGCAGACGTTAAGTCTAGTCAACCATTTCTCATGATTCTGAAATCATTGCAAGAATTTGTTTTACACGTTTGTTACGACACATTTACAAACACATTGAAATCATTACAAGCATTTGTTTTAGAAAACTTTCTTGTGAACACCGCACTTTGACTTTGAGCGTTACCGGCTTAAATCGACATCATAAAAAAGTAGAGAGGTCGCCCACACCAAGAAACAAATTCAAGCTGGTTTAATTCTCTATTTCATGGGGACAAACGTTTGGGCTAACAGCCTTCTTCAGTGTGAGGAGTTGTGGGAGTCAAGTCTCTTTTGAAGGAGTGGTGACGTTGTGCAGGTGCACACCATCACTAATTATCACCTCACAGTCACACCCAAGGTGTGATTACAGACGGGATAGATACAAGATATCAGTATCTATTAACAATGTCAATACATTTGCCCAATATATAGAAATATCAAATATACAAATATACAAATATTATACAAAGATTAAACACTAATGAAAGTGGCTGAGGACATCGGGCATTACTGCCGGTTACAGTCATTAGAGGAAAACGATTACTGTTTGTTCGGGACCTCCTTGGACTCCCATTCCTTTGTCCAAGCTGATTGGACGGTGAAGTCAGCTGGTGGAGGGTTGGTCTAGATGGAAGTGGAGCAGTGGGGGGTGTAGATGTCTGCATGGTAGATGACTGAAGACAGGGACTGTGTTCCTCCACCTCACAGCTGCCTTTGATACCGTCTGGCACAAACACCTCACAGTGAAACTCACAAAGACCTCACAGTGAAAGTCACAAATCTGCTGACCAACCGGAGGTTCAGAGTTCACCTCGGACAGAACACAGGCACACAGAGAACACAGACAAATGGAGTGCCGCAGGGTCCAACCCTATTCAACCTCTACGCAAAACGACCTACAATCCACCAAATCCTGCAAATTAATCTGTGCAGACGACATCTGTTTGGCATTCCAAACCACCAGAACTTGACCCACTGGAACAGGTGCTCACTGAAGACCTTTACAAACTGGACCAGTTCTGCAAAAAGCCCAGCTTCCAGTGTATTCCATCTCCACAATGCTAAAGCTGCCAGAGAACTGAACATCCATCTGAGTGGACTCAAGATAAAGCTGTCAGAGAACTGAACATCCATCTGAGTGGACTCAAGATAAAGCTGTCAGAGAACTGAACATCCAACTGAGTGGACTCAAGATAAAGCTGCCTCTAATCCAACCCACCTCGGTGTGACCCTCGACAGAATCCTGTCCTCCAAGGAACACCTAAAAGGGAACGGGACAGTGAAGGTGAAGTCCAGAAACAACCTGCTCTGCTGCAGCCTCCACACTGAGCTCTGCTGCAGCCTCCACACTGAGCTCTGCTGCAGCCTCCACACTGAGCTCTGCTGCAGCCTCCACACTGAGCTCTGCTGCAGCCTCCACACTGAGCTCTGCTGCAGCCTCCACACTGAGCTCTGCTGCAGCCTCCACACTGAGCTCTGCTGCAGCCTCCAAACTGAGCTATGCTGCAGCCTCCACACTGAGCACCAGCAGTTACTCAAAGGATGCTTCAAAAGGTCAAAAACTCTCCCTGTCTACCAGGTCAAAGACTATCCCCATCTACCAGGTCAAAGGTCAAAGACTCCCCATCTACCAGGTCAAAGGTCAAAGACCATGGCGACCTGATGATGTCACCCTCACATAGAGCCTCTATCTCTGCTCACACAGACGCACTGAGGGGGAGGAGGAGGAATAGGACCATAACCAGAACCCAGCATAGAGACGTTGAGTGGGCCTGGTCTGGAAGGTGTACAGGTGTCTCAGTGAGTCAGAGCACACTGTGTAGAAGGACAGAATCCCAGCGGGACGGTCCACATACACTGATACTCTGTTGGAGCCTCTAGAGGCAGAGACAGGGAGGACAGTCTGCTGTCCGTTGTGTCTGACAGAGTACCTGGAACCATCATCACCTTCACAGTCCAGAATCCAGGACTTGTCATTCCGTCCAAGCTTACAGTCAGCACCATATCCTTTCCTGCTGATTGTTCCGTCAGCTACTCCTATATGAACCCCTCCACTGCACTCTACCTCCCAGGAACAGCGTCCAGTCACACTCTGTGTACTCAGAACCTGATACAGGACATCAAACCTGTCGGGGTGATCAGGAGGATCCTGACCCCCTGACCCCCGTGTGACCTTCCTGTTGTCCTCAGACAGAGAGAGGTCTCTGTGTGCTGTGTTTGTGTCCAGTGTGAGACGCTGGAAATCTGATGAGAAAACAACACAGGAGACATTAAATACATCATTCACTGACTGACACACACACACAAATGCACATGCACGGTCGGACCCTTGCGCACGCGCACACACACACACACACACACACACACACACACACACACACACACACACACACACACACACACACACACACACACACACACACACACACACACACACACACACACACACACACACAGTTGCACACACACACACACACACACACACACACACACACACACACACACATGCAGGGTTGCACACACGCACAGTCACACACACACACGTGCGCAGTCACACACACACACACACACACACACATGCGCGGTCACACACATATGCGCGGTCACACACATTCACAGTCACACACACACAGTCGCAGTCACACACACACACACACACTCACAGTCACATCCACACATGCGCGGTCACACACACACACACGCACCGTCACACACACACTCACAGTCACACACACAGTCGCAGTCACACACACACATGTGCGGTCACACACACACTCACAGTCACACACATGTGCGGTCACACACGTGCACACAGTCGCGGTCACACACACATGCGCGGTCACACACCCACACACGCACGGTCACACACACACACATGCGCGGACTGTGTACGTGTCTGTCTCTATTTGTACGTGTCTGTCTCTATGTGTACGTGTCTGTCTCTATGTGTACGTGTCTGTCTCTATGTGTACGTGTCTGTATATGTGTACGTGTCTGTCTCTCTGTGTACATGTCTGTCTCTATGTGTACGTGTCTGTCTCTATGTGTACGTATCTGTCTCTCTGTGTACGTGTCTGTCTCTATGTGTACGTGTCTGTCTCTATGTGTACGTGTCTGTCTCTATGTGTACGTGTCTGTCTCTCTGTGTACGTGTCTGTCTCTATGTGTACGTGTCTGTCTCTATGTGTACGTGTCTGTCTCTATGTGTACGTGTCTGTCTCTCTGTGTACGTGTCTGTCTCTCTGTGTACGTGTCTGTCTCTATGTGTACGTGTCTGTCTCTATGTGTACGTGTCTGTCTCTATGTGTACGTGTCTGTCTCTATGTGTATGTTTCTGTCTCTATGTGTACGTGTCTGTCTCTCTGTGTACGTGTCTGTCTCTCTGTGTACGTGTCTGTCTCTATGTGTACGTGTCTGTCTAGCGTACTTGTCTGTCTCTATGTGTACGTGTCTGTCTCTATGTGTACGTGTCTGTCTCTATGTGTACGTGTCTGTCTCTATGTGTACGTGTCTGTCTGTGTACGTGTCTGTCTCTATGTGTACGTGTCTGTCTCTATGTGTACGTGTCTGTCTCTCTGTGTACGTGTCTGTCTCTATGTGTACATGTCTTTCTCTATGTGTACGTTTCTGTCTCTGTGCACGTGTCTGTCTCTCTGTGTACGTGTCTGTCTCTATGTGTACGTGTCTGTCTCTATGTGTACGTGTCTGTCTCTATGTGTACGTTTCTGTCTCTATGTGTATGTTTCTGTCTCTCTGTGTACGTGTCTGTCTCTCTGTGTTCGTGTCTGTCTCTATGTGTACGTGTCTGTCTCTCGATGTACGTGTCTGTCTCTCTGTGTACGTGTCTGTCTCTATGTGTACGTGTCTGTCTCTCTGTCCGAGCACGGAAAGCTGCAACGCGGTAACTCTGTCATTTCTCAACCATTTCGGACGCGCAAAGGCTTGCCAGAACCGTCCCGGCCCCCTGGGTACGTTCCTGGGGGTCTGGATGTTCCGGGGACCCCCACACGGTAACTCTGTCATTTTCAAAGTACAGCATAGAGCACAGCCCACTACAATACAGTACAGAGCAGTAACTATACCAATAAATGTATAGTTGCACCGCTCAGTTCACACAAGTGTGATATTTATTTCCAGTTGTCTCGTATGGTGTCAAATGGAGCGTGGAACAATGCAAATGATCAACACGGAGAACACTTGTGACTTTCTAACAAAAACGAGACACACCTGTGATCCGCACACATCACGGCTCTGCACCACCTTTCATGCATCGCACGTCAAAATTGAACTCATGCCAAATATAGACGAAATACATGTTATTTACGACCAGGTTAGTGAATGAGGCCCATTGTTTCTGTCAAACCACATGACCTCATCTTGGTGGTGTTAAGGACCAGGCCAAGAGAACAGAGTAGAGAGCACAAGAGTTTTCAGGACAACATCAACCAAGTATACAACAGTGTATAAAATTTTAACGTGTGATGTTGACACAGACAGACAGATACTCACGTTTTGAAATGAGTGTAGAATTAAACCCATCTTCTCCTCCATGTTTCACTCTGTAGGAAGTAGAACAACAATGCATCAATGTCTGACTGTCTAACACAACGTCTCCACTAGCTGACACTACAGTGTTTCACTCTGTAGGAAGTAGAACAACAATGCATCAATGTCTGACTGTCTAACACAACGTCTCCACTAGTTGACACTACAGTGTTTCACTCTGTAGGAAGTAGAACAACAATGCATCAATGTCTGACTGTCTAACACAACGTCTCCACTAGCTGACACTACAGTGTTTCACTCTGTAGGAAGTAGAACATCAATGCATCAATGTCTGACTGTCTAACACAACGTCTCCACTAGTTGACACTACAGTGTTTCTCCTATCATTATCTTGGCCCTGCAGCTCATCCAGACATACTCACTGCTGCCCAGTTTGGATCTCATCACCTCCTCAGACTCCACCTTAACCCCTATAGCACTCCATTCTCCTTTTATACCTTCTTGATGCAACTTTACTATGCACATATATCTTGGATATGTCTTGTTCTTAATTTAGATTATTTTTGTTGTTTAGAGTACACATTTTTAGAGTTTCTTTGAGGCACTGCATTGTTCTCTCTGCATGCATGACGTTGTGTCAGAGTGAATACACTGTAAAGGGAAACATTGCACTGTCCAACATGGACACAGCCCAAGTCTACTCACTTGCAGTTCTCCAGGACTGAATCATTCACCACGTTGAGGCTCAGGTCCAACTCTCTTAGGGAGGGATTAGAGCTTACAGCTGAGGCCAGAGCTTCACAGCATCTCTCTGACAAGAAGCACTGAGCAAGTCTAAAACACCAGATGGAAACATACATGAATGAATGAATGAATGAATGAATGAATGAATGAATGACACATTTATAATATGCATTATTCCTGGATTTAAAACCTGCCTAAATGACTCTCTTGTCCCACTTAGAGTGCCTTCACACCTGGATGTTTTAGTTCCATTAAAACAAACCCTGAACCCCCAACATAATCCTATTTGAACTGGGAACCCCCAAAATACTTATATATTGAACTGGGAGCCCCCAAAAGACTTATATATTGAACTGGGACCCCCCACCCTTAGAAGCACTTGGAATTGTAGGCATTAAATTAAAGGTGTAGTGACATAGCCTTTTGTGCATTTTATTTTGAAGTTTCAGCCTCAGATGGCAGGATCTTAGTTTCTGAACCAATCAGAGCGTTGCATCCCTCCAGGCTATGACAGAGAGACCTGCAGCAAAGCTAGGGGGTTATCTCTAACCTGTACACATGACCATATACATTATGTTAGCGTGATGATTACGTTTAAAACGAGTCTGGATGTCATCGTGAATGAGATTAAAAACGGATGATTTCTGTAATCAGTAGCAGCTGTGTTTGGACGGACGCGCAGGAATGGGACTCAAACGGGTGAGCTTCATTTTTATTGGCTTTCATTGATGTGTATCTCTACATGTCATCAGTCATCACGCAGCACGTTTCAGTTTTAAGTAAGTAATTACATTTTTATGGACTTGATTTGAAAACAAACACAAATGAGAATGAGAAAGTAAAATGAGAAAAGTAGCCTATACATTTGCCTTAAAGGGATATTACCCGTTCAATATCAAGCTTATTAATACAGTCTCACCACAGCATTCATATTATTCACATAATCAGTGTTGGGCATCGTTACTTTCTAAAGTAACGTCGTTAGGTTACTAGATTACTGCCCATGAAAATAATCCCTTACCGTTACAGATTACCTTCTGAGAAAAGTAACAAGTTAGATTATTTTCCGTTATTTTCCGTTACCAGACAATTAAAACCCATTTTTAATGCTTGCGCAGGTTGTTTACATTGTAGGCTATTTATATTAGGCTACTGCCTACCGTCATTGCGCCGCATTATTACGGCCCTAATTAACTCTATGGTTAAAAACGAGAATGATACACACCATGAACTGACCATAGACAATATCCCCTTTACAGCTCTCTCTTTATTAACGAATATAATTCGCTACAATCGCCAGTCTATACACGTAGGACTGGACAGAAAGGCTGTTGCGCTGCGCTCCAACCAGCCAACAGCGCACACAGATGCCCTCTCCACGGCGCGCACCGCGGCACATGAACAACACCACCACCACCACCGTGGACCCACGTATGAACTAGATAGTTTATAAGAAATGGCACGGCGGCCATCCTTGCAGGCAGTGACAGACAGTAACGGAATGAGAATCCTGTAACCTGTTATTTTTTTTTTTGGGGGGGGGGGGCATTGATGATGAATGTTACTATTAAACTTAAACAATTCATAGTAGGCTACTCACCTAATGACGCAGCCACGGAGGATCTACCATGTATAACGTAATTCCAAAGTGTTTAGCCTACATTGTTTAAGTCAAAGACGCATGCGGTTTTTACTTTGGCTTAAAGCATGTTGTTATTATTATTCCGCATAGAGTATATTCCACCACCACCACCGGCACTGTCATAGTAGCTGGCTACAACCGAAACAACTTCCTCTTCCTCTTCAAAATAAAAGCTTTTTAAATCTTGCACACAAAATGAACAGGGACACATTATAGTAAGGGACTGATCGTTATTTATCAAAGGTTGGTATGGTGCAAAAAAGGGGGGGGGTCATTAAACTATTTTTTGAGCCTGAGGGGGGGATATGTTTTCTTTTATTTTGGCTTGGGGGAGGTTGTACAACTTTATTTTGCTGAATTTTGTATTTAAAAAAATGTTTAGATTATTTTGTTTTTCATAGTGTTTTACTCCTATCTATATAAAGTTTACCCTGTGTGGCGAGTGTACTTGGTATCTTCCATGTGTGCGCAACTGCACATGCAAATAGAACAGATCTACAAGCTAACAACGCGTTGCTTGGTGGCGCGTTGTTAGCTTGTAGATCTGTTCTACCAGCAAAGGTCTGACTCAGTAACTGACGTAACCACTTCAGTTCAAAACAAGGTGGCGCGAGATAGATTGATTCTGCGCCGTTCATGTCTCATGACATTTCCAGTAGAATAATGCAAGCGGAAAAAAATTGAAGTTATGAACCACGGTGTTTGCACTGAAAAGAGCGAGTGTTGTCGGTGTCAGAGAGGAGGAAGATGTGGAAAGCAGACTGGCAGCACCAGCGCTGCTGCTGGTGTTTCGGTTTCACCCAGCGCCGCTTCACCGAGTCAGGAGAATGTCAGACTGAGATGATAATAATAATAATGTCGCGGCTGAGGTCGTGGATGACGTAACGATATAACCTTAGAAGGCTTCTTACAAGTTACTGTTGGTGACTCAAGTTGCTTGTGAACGTCAAGTTCATCCAAATAGAAAGTAGAAAAACATCACAGAAACACCTTGCCTTTATGTTGATGGTATATGGAATATTTTGATGGAAGAGACGCAACCGTCTTTGGACAACGCATCGTCGACATGGTGGCGGAGAAAAGCACAGACGAGACAGACGCTCATTGATTTAAAAGGTAGGGCTGGCTGGTCGTGATGTGCATCTTTGCGCACTGTGCCCCTTGCAATGTTGGTGTGAGTCAGAGAATAGTACTTGGCCGGTGCCAATGATGTAGCCTACTCTTGTCTGCGTACTGGTTATATAGACTATAAAGAGTTAAACTATTCGGTGGTGCCTGGCTGGCTAAATGAGCCGAGCAGGCAGTTGATGCCACGCATGGTGTTGCGCAAATTGTGCTTTTCTCTGTGGAGTATGACGCTGTAGTATTATGGTATGCGACTGCGTGACATACATGTATTTATTTAGCATTCATTCATTTTCATCATCCTGGGCTTGGGCACAGAGGCGAGGGGTGCCCACTGCCTTGGCAGCTTAGCTAGAATTACTTTACGCACGAGGCTCACCTCAAAAATAGCCAATCTAAGATCACAAATTTGCGTCGCGTCATCAGCGTGTTGTTGTGAGCTTATAGGTCTGCATATGCTATTTTGGAGCATATTTAAATATTTAGTTGGAAGAATGCAATGGTATATCAGTGTTGAGTGTTGACCATAATGTAATGACAGATATGGAACCAAATGAACCCCAGACGGCCGCCGCCTAATAAACGATCAGCGTTTACTTTATGCTGCTATACTGTTGGTGTGAATATAAAATGAATATAGTCTATGGTGTTTGGGGGGGGGGGGGGTCATATATATTCTTCCAGTCCCTGAGGGGGGGTCCCGAAAAAATATTTGGAGGCTGGGGGGGGGATGAGGAAAAATAAAAAAATTAAATCACATCTGCACCACCCCCCCCTGGTGGATAAATAACGATCAGTCCCTAACGGGACTACTGTTTTGGAAAAGTAACTAAGTAACTAACTACTAAATTGCAAAACTAACTAGTTAGTTTATTCCGTTACCAATAAAAGTAGTCCCTTACATAACGCCGTTATTAATAGCGCCGTTACACCCAACACTGCACATAATACAGTACATAATAAAACAGAAGTGATCAAAATAAATGTGGATTAATGTATCTTACTTTAGAACTTCCAGTCTACAGTGTGGGCTCTTCAGTGAAGCACAGAGTCCTGAGTCCTGCAGGTCGTTTTCACTGAGGTCCAATTCTCTCAAATGGGAAGGATTAGAGCTGAGAGCTGAAGACACAGCTTCAACGTCTGTCTTTCTGAGTTTACAGCCAGCAAGTCTGTGAATGCAGATTAAATAAGAGAAATCAAAACAAATTATACCTAAATACTCATATCTGAACTTGGGAGACCCCTACCTGACAAGTACTTGGAATTATAGGCATTACTTTCAGTTTCACTGATACATATTATGAAAATCGCCAAACTACAAGCTCACAATGCCTCACAGTGAGCTTGTAGATCAGCTATTTTCACAATGTTTGCGACTTTCTTCTGTAATATTTGACAATTTGGTTTTAAAAATGTTTTAAAAGTAATTTAATTGTACCTTAAATCCTAAACCACACCAAAGGGTCGGGTCGGGACAAAACCTTTTCATTCTTTTTGTTTTTACATCAACCACACCAATGCAACTCAATGAGTTTCATTGGTGTGGTTTATCTTAAAAAAAACACTTTGTCCCGACCCAACCCTT
Organism: Protomyctophum parallelum; assembly: GCF_964188405.1. Classification (NCBI taxonomy): domain Eukaryota; kingdom Metazoa; phylum Chordata; class Actinopteri; order Myctophiformes; family Myctophidae; genus Protomyctophum; species Protomyctophum parallelum. The sequence continues at coordinate 2,751,693 of NC_139705.1, forward strand.
TGGTGTGGTTTGGGCTTTAGAAATGTACAGATACTCTGTATACTGTACACTTATACTGTTGGTTTGTCTACTGTTCAGTGAGAAAACAATGCTGCACATTAAGCTAATCCTCTGGGGACCCCCTTGGGGGTCCAGACCCTCAGTTTGGGAACCACATACCTAGACTAATATAATGATCATTGATTAGTACAGTAGGTAGATGCAGACTATTGATTATGTATTAATGCGTACCATGGTAAAGCTCAATAACTGTGGCGTAGCTACAAGGGGTTGAATGTCGAAAATAGCCGATCTGCAAGCTCACAAGTGTTGTGTCCTCGCCGCGCTGTGATTCAATTCAGTTCAATTTTATTAAAGTGTCGACTCACAATAAGTTGTCTCAAGACACTTTACATGTAGAGCAGAGAACCAACATAGATCCCACCCTGAGCATTAAGACATTTGGAGACAGTGAGCTTGTAGATCAGCTATTTTCGGTGCGCAACCATGTTGTATGTCGAAGTAGCCTATACATTTGCCTTGAAGGGATATTACGCGTTCAATATCAAGCTTATTAATACATTCTCACCACAGCATTCATATTATATTCACATAATACAGTATATAATAAAACAGAAGTGATCAAAATAAATGTGGTAAATGTATCTTACTTTAGAACTTCCAGTCTACAGTGTGGGCTCTTCAGTGAAGCACAGAGTCCTGAGTCTTGCAGGTCGTTTTCACTGAGGTCCAATTCTCTCAAATGGGAAGGATTAGAGCTGAGAGCTGAAGACACAGCTTCAACGTCTGTCTTTCTGAGTTTACAGCCAGCAAGTCTGTGAATGCAGATTAAATAAGAGATTATCAAAACTAATTATACCCAATACCCTGACAAGCAAGAATTGTAGGCATTTCATTTAGTTTGACTCGGCTGCACAGATACATGTTGTGTTTGCGTCTTCCGTAATATTCGCCAATTTACCAAATTGGGTTTAAAAATGTTTTAAAAGTCATTAAATTGTACCTTTAGAAATGTGCAGATACTAGTCTGTATACACTTAAACTGTTACTGTTGAGTGAGAAACCACACTAGTTAAGCTAATCATCTGGGGACCCTCTTGGGGGTCCAGACCCTCAGTTTGGGAACCACAGGCCTAAACTAATATAATGATATTTGATTCGTACAGTAGGTAGTAAGCATGTGAATCTCGTCTCATCTTACGATTCGATACGCATCTCGATGCACTGCCAGCGATACATGGAATCTCCTGGCGATACGATGTGATTCACCCCTCTACCGATACGATGCGATGGCGATTCAATTCGGATTTATATTAAAGCTCTATTAATTTCCCAAAACATGTAAAAATGCATTACATTTAAATTCAAAGCAATTTATTGTTTTACTGTAGGTTAGTATTATAGCTCTGCATCTCAAACAACCCAACTTATAGAATTCTGTAAGTAAACAAAGGGTCTGCTCTCTGCTGGTTATTGTGGAATTGTTAGATTACTAATAATCATAGGCTATAGTATAATTATTATATCTCAAACGTCAATTTGAGGTTTTGAGTATAGAGGGTTCAAGAGATTAAAATGTAATATCGTTCATCAATAGAAAATAAACAAATAAACAAAACAATAATTACAGGTCACACTTGTAGTGCTGTCAAACAAGTCTATATGTCTAGTTTAATCTGCAACACAGTTTTATAATATAATTGCCTATGTATAGTGGGGGTCCCTGCTTGATCTCTCACTCTCAGCTAAGTGGTCCTTGGCTTGACCTGAAAAACATTGAAGACCCTGGCCTGCATGTATAATTAACGTTTTAAATACATAGCAGATGTACAAGCTCACAACGCGTCTCATCCACGCCCCGCTGTGAGCTTGTGGATCTGCAATTTTAGGCGTGCGACACCGTCTTGCTGCAGAATATAAATAAGGCTTCTATCCCAGAGAACAGCAGGGGAAAGCTGGACAGTGGAAAGTTGTGAAACGGTTGTAAACGACTTTAAATGCAAGCAGTACACCCTGCTGTGGCGTTGTTGTACACGTGTGTGCAGACTGCAGATGCTTTATTTAATTACAAATTGATGATCGCGACGCAGATTTGCGCCGGATAATCAGCAAGAACAGCTGTGTAGTGTGGATCATTACCAGCACGCAGCGCTACAGTGAAAAGTCAACTGATCGACGGACAAAGCTACTCGGACAGCTATTTTATAAAGCTAAAGGTGGTGCTTCTCTTGTTTAATGCATGGGGCTCACTTCTGTTAGTCGCGGGTGCTATTTATAGTCTGTTTGTTGTCTCACAGTCTCAACGTGTCTACTCTGCACCGTCGTACGGTAGCTTCTGTTCACTGACTGTGTGTGTGCTGCCTGCTGCGAGAGACCTTTTTTTCTCCTTCCTTTTCTGATGGTACGTTCAATGCGCCTCGGAAACACAGGATAGGGTGAAATTTACCATGAAATAAAGGTGCAACCATGGATTTTACCGATGCAAGCACTCCGCAAACGATGCAACGATATTTCACCCGTCAATTGTATCCGATACACAGTGAATGAACCGATGCACTCGCATCACGCACGTCTGTATCGATGTATCAATAGTATCGATTATTTTCCACATGCCTAGGTAGATGCAGGATATTGATTATGTGTTGATCTGTTGCGTACCTCGGTAAAGCTTGATAACTGTGGCGTAGCTACAACGGGTCGCACGTATAAAATAGACAATCTACAACAGGGTTCCCCAATTAGCGGCCCGCGGGCCATCTGCGGAGCGCCCCCTTGTGGCCCACGGAAGAATTTAAAAAGAAAATACATAAATTGGGGTCAGTAGCCTCTGCATGTCAAACTGGGGGTCGTTTTCAAATGGGGTCTTGCCCTGAACATTAATTTTAGGGCAAGACCTCGACCTTGCGCGTGCCGACTCGGCCCCCAGCCTGGTACGGTAGTCAAAATATGGCCCTTGAGGAAAATGTATTGGGGAACCCTGATCTACAAGCTCACAAGCGTTGCGTCCTCGACGCGTTGTGAGTTTGTACATCAGCTGTTTATGGTGTGTAATCCAGTTGTATGACGAAGTAGCTCAGAATTTGCCTTAAAGGATTGTCAAGGAATTTGGGGTTAAACATTTAAGAAGCACCTCAAGGCAGCTGGGAAACACAGCTGTGGTTTACTGTGTTTTCTTCCCTCTTGTTATAGCTTTGATTATCTGTTGTAAATCCTTATTGCCTTAGACCTGTGTTTTCTTCCCTCTTATTATAGCTCTGATTACCTGTTGTAAATCCTTATTGTCTTAGACTTTCTCATGAATGGGCAAGGGGTTGGACCTTCTCTTGATTATATCTACACTGTCTTTTCACATGTGTGGTGTGACACACGGCTGTGGGTTTCCATTACATGTCAATTGTGGATACATTGAATGTAAGTTGTGTGTTCTCCTTGATGGTACCTCAATAATAATTACTCAATCTTTAAAACGCTTCTTTGCCTCAATTGATTGTCTCCTTCTCTTTACTGACTGAGTTCCCGATACAGATTTCATGGACAGGATTATTACACTTTCAAACCTATTTGGGTACTTTTAACATCTACTCAGGCCCATAAACTTGGGTTACCTGCATGATATCAAGCTTATTAATATTCTCACCACAGCAATCATATTATATTCACATAATACAGTGCATAATAAACAGAAGTGATTACTTTAGAACTTCCACTCTACAGTGTGGGCTCTTCAGTGAAGCACAGAGTCCTGAGTCTTGCAGGTCGTTTTCACTGAGGTCCAATTCTCTCAAATGGGAAGGATTAGAGCTGAGAGCTGAAGACACAACTTCAACGTCTGTCTTTCTGAGTTTACAGCCAACAAGTCTGTAAATGCAGATTAAATAAGAGATTATAAAAACAAATGATACCTAGTTCACTGTCATTGAAGTTAACTAAAACATCTCCTATCTAGTTATCCAGAGATATAGACACCACTTGACAACACATTTTTATATCAAAGACTTCAACCAGCAGTTGAAGGAGTGAAATGAAGACTGAACAACAACATTGGATATTTACTGCCTAAACGTTGTAAAAGCTTTACAAACAAGCTGCTGGAAACCAGCATTCAGTCTCTATTTCTGTTCCCTGTCTCCTCAAGCTGGGCCACAGCTGTAGGCTTTACTGTTAGTTTGAATTGACCCCAATATTATAATATTGCATAACCTACAATATTATAACATTTCATAACCTACAATATTATAACATGCATCATGACCTACAATATTATAACATTTAATAACCTACAATATTATAACATTTCATAACCTACAATATTATAACATTCATAACCTACAATATTATAACATGTAATAACCTACAATAGTATAACATTTAATAACCTACAATATTATAACATTTAATAACCTACAATATTATAACATTTCATAACCTACAATATTATAACATTTAATAACCTACAATATTATAACATTTCATAACATACAATATTATAACATTTCATAATCTACAATATTATAACATTTCATAACCTACAGTATTATACCATTTCATAACCTACAATATTATAACATTTCATAACATACAATATTATAACATTTAATAACCTACAATATTATAACATTTAATAACCTACAATATTATAACATTTCATAACCTACAATATTATACCATTTCATAACCTACAATATTATAACATTTCATAACCTACACGATGTTATAAGTCCAGTGTTGTTTTTGGCAGCACATTTTGATTTTAATTTTAGTCATAGTCTCTTGAATAGCTTTCATTTAGTTTTAGTCGCATTTTAGTCACCTGAAATGTTTTAGTGTTTAGTCTTAAGTTTTAGTCGACTAAATCTACAGTTGATTTAGTCGACTAAAATGTATTGTGGCAGGCCTTGATGCCATCATAATGACAGATTTTTGCTGAAAATAGCCAATCGCAGCATTGTGAGCTTGTATAAGAATTATGAAAGAATTATCCTAAGTGGTACATTTTTCTTTTCTTTTTTGCTAACCCAAGAAAAGGAAATGAGCAGCTCCAAACGTTGCACAGATATAAGAAGTGTCTTATATTATTAATATTGATCCTTTTCACAAGCAACAACTGTTAACTTATGCTCCTTTAACGGAGTAATTAAAAGAACCGTGGTAGTTTAAATATCATTATTGAATCTGGAGCTTAGACAAACTATGTTGATTATAACTTAAGTTGTCCATGGATATTCAGCCATTATACAGCATTGATAATTTCATTCGCCAGCTACTACACTTAGGACAACATTATCTTTAAATTATTGCCAGGATGTGTGTTGTGCACCTTCATGCTAGACAGATGATGACACACACATGGTCCCTGGAGGATGGACCCTTCAGATCATATCACACACATGGTCCCTGGAGGATGGACCCTACAGATCATATCACACACATGGTCCCTGGAGGATGGACCCTACAGATCATATCACACACATGGTCCCTGGAGGATGGATCATATCACACACATGGTCCCTGGAGGATGGACCCTACAGATCATATCACACACATGGTCCCTGGAGGATGGACCCTACAGATTAAGTGACTCCATGGCCTTTCCCTCTAGGTCAACTTTGTACCACTTTCAAAAGCTTTGTCTGTTTTTTATATTACATTGCATCGAGGGACTCTCTTTGATAATTAACCAGACCTACAAGCTGTCAATGTGTTGCGATGCAAAGCATTGTATGCTTATAGATCTGTGAGTGACACCTTTCAACTTGTTCTACTGAGTGCTTTCACCACAGTGAAGCAGGTTTAACTTTGGGTATTTTGGCTGTCTTTTATGGTGTTAAAAGGGGTGTGGAACAATGCAGACAATACACACAATACCCACAATACCACACAATACCACTAATCACTATTTGAAATGCAAACCTTCATGCCAACCTTCATTTATAATTATAGTGTTAACTGTAATGGCAGATTGACTCTAGGATGTTTCACTTGACTACTAACCGAGCCTTTCTGCAGTTCCTCACAGCTGGGATCAGTCTTCTTCGCCCCTCCTCTGATGTGTTGTATTTGTCCAGGTCCAACTCTTCCAGAACCGCCTCTGACATCTGCAGCATGAGGGCCAGAGCTGAACACTGGGTCTCAGACAGTTTCTCTGTTCTGTTCTCTGACTTCAGGAACTGTTGGATCTCCTGATGTAATGAGTGGCCGTTCATCACCATCAGACAGTTTGGGAACCACAGACCTAGACTAATAGAATGATAATAGATTAGTACAGTAGTTAGATGCAGACTATTGATTATCTACCGTCTACTCGGAGTCGGGTTGTTTGCGAATGCAGCCCAAAGTTGGTGGTAAACTCCCTCTAAGGCTAAATTCCGGCACGAGACCGATAGCGGACAAGTACTGTGAGGGAAAGTTGAAAAGAACTTTGAAGAGAGAGTTCAACAGGGCGTGAAACCTTTACCATAACCGTACCATGGTAAAGCTCGATAACTGTGGCGTAGCCACAAGGGGTTGAACGTCGAAAATAGCCGATCTGCAAGCTCACAAGTGTTGTGTCCTCGCCGCGCTGTGATTCAATTCAGTAACATTTTATTAAAGTGACTCACAATAAGTTGTCTCAATACACTTTACTGTAGAGCAGAGAACCAACATACATCCCTCTGAGCATTAAGACATTTGGAGACAGTGAGCTTGTAGATCAGCTATTTTCGGTGCGCAACCACGTTGTATGTCGAAGTAGCCTATACATTTGCCTTAAAGGGATATTACACGTTCAATATCAAGCTTATTAATACATTCTCACCACAGCATTCATATTATATTCACATAATACAGTACATAATGAAACAGAAGTGATCAAAATAAATGTGGTAAATCTATCTTACTTTAGAACTTCCAGTCTACAGTGTGGGCTCTTCAGTGAAGCACAGAGTCCTGAGTCCTGCAGGTCGTTTTCACTGAGGTCCAATTCTCTCAAATGGGAAGGATTAGAGCTGAGAGCTGAAGACACATCTTCAACGTCTGTCTTTCTGAGTTTACAGCCAGCAAGTCTGTGAATGCAGATTAAATAAGAGATTATCAAAACAAATTATACCGAATACCCTGACAAGCAAGAATTGCAGGTATTTCATTTAGTTTGACTCGGCTGCACAGATACATGTTGTGTTTGAGTCTTCCGTAATATTCACCAGTTTACCAAATTGGTTTTAAAAATGTTTTAAAAGTCATTAAATTGTACCTTTAGAAATGTGCAGATACTAGTCTGTATACACTTAAACTGTTACTGTTGAGTGAGAAACCACACTAGTTAAGCTAATCATCTGGGGACCCCCTTGGGGGTCCAGACCATCAGTTTGGGAACCACATTCCTAGACTAATATAATATTTGATTGGTACAGTAGGTAGATGCAGGATATTGATTATGTGTTGATCTGTTGCGTACCTCAGTAAAGCTTGATAACTGTGGCGTAGCTACAACGGGTCGCACGTATAAAATAGACAATCTACGAGCTCACCAGAGTTGCGTCCTCGACGCGTTGTGATTCAATTCAGTTACATTTTATTAAAGTGTCGACTCACAACAAGTTGTCTCAAGACATTTTACATGTAGAGCAGAGAACCAACATAGATCCCACCCTGAGCATTAAGACATTTGGAGACAGTGAGCTTGTAGATCAGCTATTTTCGGTGCGCAACCACGTTATATGTCGAAGTAGCCTATACATTTGCCTTAAAGGGATATTACACGATCACTATCAAGCTTATTAATACATTCTCACCACAGCATTCATATTATATTCACATAATACAGTACATAATAAAACAGAAGTGATCAAAATAAATGTGGTAAATGTATCTTACTTTAGAACTTCCAGTCTACAGTGTGGGCTCTTCAGTGAAGCACAGAGTCCTGAGTCCTGCAGGTCGTTTTCACTGAGGTCCAATTCTCTCAATTGGGAAGGATTAGAGCTGAGAGCTGAAGACACAACTTCAACGTCTGTCTTTCTGAGTTTACAGCCAACAAGTCTGTGAATGCAGATTAAATAAGAGATTATAAAAACAAATGATTCCTAGTTCACTGTCATTGAAGTTAACTAAAACATCTCCTATCTAGTTATCCAGAGATATATCACCACTTGACAACACCGAATGACTGTACAGAGGAAGATAGACATTTTGATATCAAAGACTTCAACCAGCAGTTGAAGTTGAAGTTGAAGTCAGTGAAATGAAGACTGAACAACAACATTGCATATTTACTGCCTAAACGGTGTAAAAGCTTTACAAACAAGCTGCTGGAGACCAGCATTTAGTCTCTATTTCTGTTCCCTGTCTCCTCAAGCTGGGCCACAGCTGTAGGCTTTACTGTTTAGTTTTACTTCTCAACTCTGACAAAACGGAAGTTATCGTGATCGGCCCTAAGCCCCTAAGAGACAAGCTAGCCGATGAGAACTTTTCCCTAGATGGCATTACCGTGGCCTCCAAGGCCACTGTAAAGAATCTGGGAGTTACCTTTGATCAAGTTCAGTCAGACAACTCAAGGAGGATGTAATATATATATTTATTGAATATAAGATAATCAATGCAATATATTTATTATGGTTTGGCGATGTATTGGATCTGCTTTTTAGGTACTCAGGTCAAGCGCATCAGTCCCAACCATAGGGACTCTGAATCCCCCGTACCTAAACAGTAGATCCAAAACGACAGGTGGTAGCTGGGGTGGAGGTGGGTGAGCACTTGTATACAGCAGCACGGGTATACAGTATAGCAGCAGCAGAATTGAGCGCAGGTTGTATGACAGCAGCACGCTGATACAGCAGCAGTGTAAGCAAGCAAGAAGGCAGAGGAATGCAAACCTCTGGTTCAAGTAGCCGGTATGAGATGGGGTGAGTGTGTGATTGGCTGAGTGAATCATGTGGATGAGAGCGTGATGCTGCAGTGGCCCAATTAACAGCCGGCGCGCTGACTGAGGTTCCCTGACTGAACTTGCTCTGCGCATGTCTACGACAGGCGCAAATGCTCATATATGTCTTTCAAATCGCACATCAAACAAATCTCAAAGACTGCCTTTTTTCACCTGCGAAATATTGCAAAGGTTAGGCACATCTTATCCAAAAATGACGCAGAAAAACTTGTCCACGCATTTGTTACCTCAAGGCTGGACTACTGCAACTCGCTATTATCAGGCTGCCCAGGTAAGTCTCTGAAAAGCCTACAGCTAGTTCAAAATGCTGCGGCGCGTGTGCTGACAGGTACCAGAAGAAGAGACCATATCACTCCTTCACTGGCCTCCCTACACTGGCTCCCTGTCAAACACAGAATAGAGTTCAAAATTCTTCTTCTTACCTACAAAGCTCTCAATGGTCAGGCACCACAATATCTCAAAGATCTCATTGATCCCTACAAACCAAATAGAACACCAGTGCGTCTACAGTATGCAAAAATGCTTACTGTGCCAAAAATATCAAAAGTTACAATAGGAGGCAGGGCGTTTAGGTCCCAGGCACCTCAGCTGTGGAACCTTCTCCCGGCTTCGGTCCGTGGGGCTGACACACTCTGCACATTCAAGACTAGGTTGAAAACCTTTCTCTACGACAAAGCCTATAGCTAGGGTTGTCTCCAAGTCTAGCTGGATACCATAGTCGTACATTGTTGTGTGGGTCTGTCTCCCAGCAGTACTTGTAATATACACTATATAGGCTCCAGTAAGGCCTGCCACTAATCCAACATCCGGGGAATCTCTCCCCGGAGTCTCTTTTCGTCCTCCCCGTCGCAGTTCTGTGGACCTCTAATATTAACCCCCAACTGACTGCCGAGTGTGACCGTGGATCAGGCCTCTTCATGGAGCCCACCAGAAGTGTGACCTGGACCCGGCCTCACAGAGCTCGACCAGATGTGGACCAGATGTGGACCAGACCCCTCCACGGAGCCCACCTGTCTATTTCTGTCTATTTCTCTCTGTCTATCTCTCTCTCTCTCCCTCTACCCCCCCCCCCCCCCCGACACGGTCGAGGCAGATGGCCGCCCACCCCAGAGTCGGGTTCTGCCTGACGTTTTCTCCTCTCCTAAAGGGGAGTTTTTCGTTGCCATTGTCGCAAATTCGCAATATTGCTTGCTCTGGGTGGATCTTTGTTGGTTGTAAAGTGTCTTGAGACAACTCGTTGTGATTTGACACTATAATAAAAATTGAATTGAATTGAATTGAGTTTGAATTTACCCCATAATATTGCATAACCTACAATATTATAACATTTCATAACCTACAATATTATAACATTTCATAACCTACAATATTATAACATTTCGTTAGCCTCATAGGATAAATGCATAAGTCATTTTTTATGATTTTCGGATAATAAGGAAAAACACATTTTCTCGCAAGTATGTAAGAGTTTTTAATGCAGATTTTTACAATGGTTTCCTGAGGGGTTAACAAAATGTTTTTTACAAAAAGATAAACATGAGAGTCATTCCATAACAAAAAAAAGTGACTTAGGCCATTTTCAAGAAAATAATCTGTGACTTAGGCATTTTTTAATACATGTCTACTAAACACCTGGGGGTCTATTAGAGTAATGTTAACTCCATACTAAACACCTGGGGGTCTATTAGAGTGATGTTAACTCCATACTAAACACCTGGGGGTCTATTAGAGTGATGTTAACTCCATACTAAACACCTGGGGGTCTATTAGAGTGATGTTACCATACTAAACACCTGGGGGTCTATTAGAGTAATGTTAACTCCATACTAAACACCTGGGGGTCTATTAGAGTAATGTTAACTCCATACTAAACACCTGGGGGTCTATTAGAGTGATGTTAACTCCATACTAAACACCTGGGGGTCTATTAGAGTGATGTTAACTCCATACTAAACACCTGGGGGTCTATTAGAGTGATGTTAACTCCATACTAAACACCTGGGGGTCTATTAGAGTGATGTTAACTCCATACTAAACACCTGGGGGTCTATTAGAGTAATGTTAACTCCATACTAAACACCTGGGGGTCTGTTAGAGTAATGTTAACTCCATACAGAACACCTGGGGGTCTATTAGAGTGATGTTAACTCCATACTAAACACCTGGGGGTCTATTAGAGTAATGTTAACTCCATACTAAACACCTGGGGGTCTGTTAGAGTAATGTTAACTCCATACAGAACACCTGGGGGTCTATTAGAGTGATGTTAACTCCATACTAAACACCTGGGGGTCTATTAGAGTAATGTTAACTCCATACTAAACACCTGGGGGTCTATTAGAGTAATGTTAACTCCATACTAAACACCTGGGGGTCTGTTAGAGTAATGTTAACTCCATACAGAACACCTGGGGGTCTATTAGAGTGATGTTAACTCCATACTAAACACCTGGGGGTCTGTTAGAGTAATGTTAACTCCATACAGAACACCTGGGGGTATATTAGAGTGATGTTAACTCCATACTAAACACCTGGGGGTCTGTTAGAGTAATGTTAACTCCATACAGAACACCTGGGGGTCTATTAGAGTAATGTTAACTCCATACAGAACACCTGGGGGTCTATTAGAGTGATGTTAACTCCATACTAAACACCTGGGGGTCTATTAGAGTAATGTTAACTCCATACTAAACACCTGGGGGTCTGTTAGAGTAATGTTAACTCCATACAGAACACCTGGGGGTCTGTTAGAGTGATGTTAACTCCATACTAAACACCTGGGGGTCTATTAGAGTAATGTTAACTCCATACTAAACACCTTGGGGTCTGTTAGAGTAATGTTAACTCCATACAGAACACCTGGGGGTCTATTAGAGTGATGTTAACTCCATACTAAACACCTGGGGGTCTGTTAGAGTAATGTTAACTCCATACTAAACACCTGGGGGTCTGTTAGAGTAATGTTAACTCCATACAGAACACCTGGGGGTCTATTAGAGTGATGTTAACTCCATACTAAACACCTGGGGGTCTATTAGAGTGATGTTAACTCCATACTAAACACCTGGGGGTCTGTTAGAGTAATGTTAACTCCATACAGAACACCTGGGGGTCTATTAGAGTAATGTTAACTCCATACTAAACACCTGGGGGTCTGTTAGAGTAATGTTAACTCCATACTAAACACCTGGGGGTCTGTTAGAGTAATGTTAACTCCATACAGAACACCTGGGGGTCTATTAGAGTGATGTTAACTCCATACTAAACACCTGGGGGTCTATTAGAGTGATGTTAACTCCATACTAAACACCTGGGGGTCTATTAGAGTGATGTTAACTCCATACTAAACACCTGGGGGTCTATTAGAGTAATGTTAACTCCATACTAAACACCTGGGGGTCTATTAGAGTAATGTTAACTCCATACTAAACACCTGGGGGTCTGTTAGAGTAATGTTAACTCCATACTAAACACCTGGGGGTCTGTTAGAGTAATGTTAACTCCATACTAAACACCTGGGGGTCTATTAGAGTGATGTTAACTCCATACTAAACACCTGGGGGTCTGTTAGAGTAATGTTAACTCCATACTAAACACCTGGGGGTCTGTTAGAGTAATGTTAACTACATACTAAACACCTGGGGGTCTATTAGAGTGATGTTAACTCCATACTAAACACCTGGGGTCTATTAGAGTAATGTTAACTCCATACAGAACACCTGGGGGTCTATTAGAGTAATGTTAACTCCATACTAAACACCTGGGGGTCTATTAGAGTAATGTTAACTCCATACTAAACACCTGGGGGTCTGTTAGAGTAATGTTAACTCCATACTAAACACCTGGGGGTCTATTAGAGTAACTGTTGTTTGCTGTGTATGCAATGTAAAAATGCCCAAGTCACACAAAGTGAGTTAGGCGGCAACGTAAAAATGCTCAAATCACACAAGTGACTTAGGCAGATCATCATTTTTGAAGATTGTGAGCTTTGTGATTGGCTGAGGACATAGGCGATGATCCAGAACGATGCAGCAGCCCCAGGAGATCACCTGTATGCAGAAATCTCAATTTCGCCAAAAAATGACTTAGGCATTTATCCTATGAGGCTAACGATTTCATAATATCGTTAGCCTCATAGGATAAATGCCTAAGTCATTTTTTGGCGAAATTGAGATTTCTGCATACAGGTGATCTCCTGGGGCTGCTGCATCGTTCTGGATCATCGCCTATGTCCTCAGCCAATCACAAAGCTCACAATCTTCAAAAATGATGATCTGCCTAAGTCACTTGTGTGATTTGAGCATTTTTACGTTGCCGCCTAACTCACTTTGTGTGACTTGGGCATTTTTACATTGCATACACAGCAAACAACAGTTACTCTAATAGACCCCCAGGTGTTTAGTATGGAGTTAACATTACTCTAACAGACCCCCAGGTGTTTAGTATGGAGTTAACATTACTCTAATAGACCCCCAGGTGTTTAGTATGGAGTTAACATTACTCTAATAGACCCCCAGGTGTTCTGTATGGAGTTAACATTACTCTAATAGACCCCAGGTGTTTAGTATGGAGTTAACATCACTCTAATAGACCCCCAGGTGTTTAGTATGTAGTTAACATTACTCTAACAGACCCCCAGGTGTTTAGTATGGAGTTAACATTACTCTAACAGACCCCCAGGTGTTTAGTATGGAGTTAACATCACTCTAATAGACCCCCAGGTGTTTAGTATGGAGTTAACATTACTCTAACAGACCCCCAGGTGTTTAGTATGGAGTTAACATTACTCTAACAGACCCCCAGGTGTTTAGTATGGAGTTAACATTACTCTAATAGACCCCCAGGTGTTTAGTATGGAGTTAACATTACTCTAATAGACCCCCAGGTGTTTAGTATGGAGTTAACATCACTCTAATAGACCCCCAGGTGTTTAGTATGGAGTTAACATCACTCTAATAGACCCCCAGGTGTTTAGTATGGAGTTAACATCACTCTAATAGACCCCCAGGTGTTCTGTATGGAGTTAACATTACTCTAACAGACCCCCAGGTGTTTAGTATGGAGTTAACATTACTCTAACAGACCCCCAGGTGTTTAGTATGGAGTTAACATTACTCTAATAGACCCCCAGGTGTTCTGTATGGAGTTAACATTACTCTAACAGACCCCCAGGTGTTTAGTATGGAGTTAACATCACTCTAATAGACCCCCAGGTGTTTAGTATGGAGTTAACATCACTCTAATAGACCCCCAGGTGTTCTGTATGGAGTTAACATTACTCTAACAGACCCCCAGGTGTTTAGTATGGAGTTAACATTACTCTAACAGACCCCCAGGTGTTTAGTATGGAGTTAACATCACTCTAATAGACCCCCAGGTGTTCTGTATGGAGTTAACATTACTCTAACAGACCCCAAGGTGTTTAGTATGGAGTTAACATTACTCTAATAGACCCCCAGGTGTTTAGTATGGAGTTAACATCACTCTAACAGACCCCCAGGTGTTCTGTATGGAGTTAACATTACTCTAACAGACCCCCAGGTGTTTAGTATGGAGTTAACATTACTCTAATAGACCCCCAGGTGTTTAGTATGGAGTTAACATCACTCTAATAGACCCCCAGGTGTTCTGTATGGAGTTAACATTACTCTAATAGACCCCCAGGTGTTCTGTATGGAGTTAACATTACTCTAACAGACCCCCAGGTGTTTAGTATGGAGTTAACATCACTCTAATATACCCCCAGGTGTTCTGTATGGAGTTAACATTACTCTAACAGACCCCCAGGTGTTTAGTATGGAGTTAACATCACTCTAATAGACCCCCAGGTGTTCTGTATGGAGTTAACATTACTCTAACAGACCCCCAGGTGTTTAGTATGGAGTTAACATTACTCTAATAGACCCCCAGGTGTTTAGTATGGAGTTAACATTACTCTAATAGACCCCCAGGTGTTTAGTATGGAGTTAACATCACTCTAATAGACCCCCAGGTGTTCTGTATGGAGTTAACATTACTCTAACAGACCCCCAGGTGTTTAGTATGGAGTTAACATTACTCTAATAGACCCCCAGGTGTTTAGTATGGAGTTAACATCACTCTAATAGACCCTCAGGTGTTCTGTATGGAGTTAACATTACTCTAACAGACCCCCAGGTGTTTAGTATGGAGTTAACATTACTCTAATAGACCCCCAGGTGTTTAGTATGGAGTTAACATCACTCTAATAGACCCCCAGGTGTTTAGTATGGAGTTAACATCACTCTAATAGACCCCCAGGTGTTTAGTATGGAGTTAACATCACTCTAATAGACCCCCAGGTGTTTAGTATGGAGTTAACATCACTCTAATAGACCCCCAGGTGTTTAGTATGGAGTTAACATTACTCTAATAGACCCCCAGGTGTTTAGTATGGAGTTAACATTACTCTAATAGACCCCCAGGTGTTTAGTATGGTAACATCACTCTAATAGACCCCCAGGTGTTTAGTATGGAGTTAACATCACTCTAATAGACCCCCAGGTGTTTAGTATGGAGTTAACATCACTCTAATAGACCCCCAGGTGTTTAGTATGGAGTTAACATTACTCTAATAGACCCCCAGGTGTTTAGTATGGAGTTAACATCACTCTAATAGACCCCCAGGTGTTTAGTAGACATGTATTAAAAAATGCCTAAGTCACAGATTATTTTCTTGAAAATGGCCTAAGTCACTTTTTTTTGTTATGGAATGACTCTCATGTTTATCTTTTTGTAAAAAACATTTTGTTAACCCCTCAGGAAACCATTGTAAAAATCTGCATTAAAAACTCTTACATACTTGCGAGAAAATGTGTTTTTCCTTATTATCCGAAAATCATAAAAAATGACTTATGCATTTATCCTATGAGGCTAACGATATACAATATTATAAAATTTCATAACATACAATATTATAACATTTCATAACCTACAATATTATAACATTTCATAACATACACAATGTTATAAGTCCTGTCCAGTTTTGTTTTTGGCAGCACATTTTGATTTTAGTTTTTGTCATTTTAGTCACCTGGAATGTTTTAGTGTTTAGTCTAGTTTTAGACACCAGCTCAGTGGCCTTGTGGTTAGAGTGTCCGCCATGAGACTGGGAGGTCGGGGTTCGACCCCCGGCCGCGTCATACCAAAGACTCTAAAAATGGGACCCAGTGCCTCCCTGCTTGACACTCAGCATCAAGGGTTGGATTGGGGGTAAGTCCCTGCGACATACTAGCGTCATGTCCAGGGGGTGTTCTTGTACATCAAGCTGCCTCACGCTACTGAAACAGGAGATAGGCTCCTGCCCTATGGGCCTCATGGCTCGGCAAGGCTACTTACTTAATAGTTTTAGTCGACTAAATGTCATAAGATTTTAGTCGACTAAATCTACTGTTGATTTAGTCGACTAAAATGTATTGTGGCGGGCCTTGATGTCGTCATGACTGATTTTGGCTGAAAATAGTCGATCTACAAGCTCACAACAGGTCGCAGCATTGTGAGCTTGTTTAAGAATTATGAAAGAATTATCCAATGTGGTACATTTTTCTTTTCTTTTTTGTTAACCCAAGAAAAGGAAATGAGCAGCTCCAAACATTGCATCAAACATATGCAGATATAAGAAGTGTCTTATATTATTAATATTGATCCTTTTCACAAGCAACAACTGTTAACTTATGCTCCTTTACCGGAGTAATTAAAAGAACCGTGGCAGTTAAAATATCATTATTGAATCTGGAGCTTAGACAAACTATGTTGCTTATAAGTAGAGCTGGGACTCGATTAAAAAAAAAATCTAATTAATCAGAGGCTTTGCGATTAATTAATCTAGATTAATCACATTTTAATCGCATGTCATTATTTGACCGGAGAACAGTGAGAAAGCAATTTTTTCAAATGGATTTTGGTATACTAGTGAATCAATGAATAGTGAATACATAAGTTTAAGCAATAAAACATTGTTTTTGTAGTAATAGGGGTAATAATTCTTTATTGAATAATTGCACACAACTGTGCTGTAATCCACGCTACCATCGGATAGCCTTTTAAATCCTATTTCCAATCCACGGGGACAAGCAAAGTGATCTCAGCGGCTTCCCCCAGTCTGGTGAACTGTCTGCGGTTTCTGGTGGTGTTATTGTCTGAAGAGGACACGGACACTTGGTGCGCAGGTCCGTCTGAAAACTGTCCAGTGACAACGTTCCGTATTGAAAAAAATAGTGATTAAAATGTGTAATTTTTTTTAATGCATACATTTTTCTGTAGTTAATTAATCGTAATTAATTGCAATTAGTCCCGGCCCTACTTATAACTTAAGTTGTCCATGGATATTCAGCCATTATACAGCATTGATAATTTCATTCGCCAGCTACTACACTTAAGACAACATTATCTTTAAATTATTGCCAGGATGTGTGTTGTGCACCTTCATGCTAGACAGATGATGACACACACATGGTCCCTGGAGGATGGACCCTTCAGATCATATCACACACATGGTCCCTGGAGGATGGACCCTACAGATCATATCACACACATGGTCCCTGGAGGATGGACCTTACAGATCATATCACACACATGGTCCCTGGAGGATGGACCCTACAGATCATATCACACACATGGTCCCTGGAGGATGGACCCTACAGATTAAGTGACTCCATGGCCTTTCCCTCTAGGTCAACTTTGTACCACTGTTTTTTATATTACATCGCATCGAGGGACTCTCTTTGATAATTAACCAGACCTACAAGCTGTCAATGTGTTGCGATGCAAAGCACTGTATGCTTATAGATCTGTGAGTGACACCTTTCAACTTGTTCTACTGAGTGCTTTCACCACAGTGAAGCGGGTTTAACGTTGGGTATTTTGGCTGTCTTTTATGGTGTTAAAAGGGGTGTGGAACAATGCAGAACATTGCAGGCAATACACACAATACCCATAATACCACACAATACCACTAATCACTATTTGAAATGCAGACAACTTTTATGCCAACCTTCATTTATAATTATAGTGTTAACTGTAATGGCAGATTGACTCTAGGATGTTTCTATTCACTTGAACACTAACCGAGCCTTTCTGCAGTTCCTCACAGCTGGGACCAGTCTCCTTCGCCCCTCCTCTGATGTGTTGTATTTGTCCAGGTCCAACTCTTCCAGAACCTCCTCTGACATCTGCAGCATGACGGCCAGAGCTGAACACTGGGTCTCAGACAGTTTCTCTGTTCTGTTCTCTGACTTCAGGAACTGTTGGATCTTCTGATGTAGTGAGTGGTCGTTCATCTCCATCAGACAGTTTGGGAACCACAAACCTAGACTAATAGAGTGATAATAGATTAGTACAGTAGGTAGATGCAGACTATTGATTACGTATTAATGCGTACCACGGTAAAGCTCGATAACTGTGGCGTAGCTACAAGGGGTTGAACGTTGAAAATAGCCGATCTGCAAGCTCACAAGTGTTGTGTCCTCACCGCGCTGTGATTCAATTTAGTTCAATTTTATTAAAGTGTCGATTCACAACAAGTTGTCTCAAGACATTTTACATGTAGAGCAGAGAACCAACATAGATCCCACCCTGAGCATTAAGACATTTGGAGACAGTGAGCTTGTAGATCAGCTATTTTCGGTGCGCAACCACGTTGCCATGTCGAAGTAGCCTATACATTTGCCTTAAAGGGATATTACACGATCAATATCAAGCTTATTAATACATTCTCACAAAAGCATTCATATTATATTCACATAATACAGTACATAATAAAACAGAAGTGATCAAAATAAATGTGGTAAATGTATCTTACTTTAGAACTTCCAGTCTACAGTGTGGGCTCTTCAGTGAAGCACAGAGTCCTGAGTCCTGCAGGTCGTTTTCACTGAGGTCCAATTCTCTCAAATGGGAAGGATTAGAGCTGAGAGCTGAAGACACATCTTCAACGTCTGTCTTTCTGAGTTTACAGCCAGCAAGTCTGTGAATGCAGATTAAATAAGAGATTATCAAAACAAATTATACCGAATACCCTGACAAGCAAGAATTGTAGGTATTTCATTTAGTTTGACTCGGCTGCACAGATACATGTTGTGTTTGAGTCTTCCGTAATATTCGCCAATTTACCAAATTGGTTTAAAAAATGTTTTAAAAGTAATTAAATTGTACCTTTAGAAATGTGCAGATACTAGTCTGTATACACTTAAACTGTTACTGTTGAGTGAGAAACCACACTAGTTAAGCTAATCATCTGGGGACCCCCTTGGGGGTCCAGACCCTCAGTTTAGGAACCACAGACCTAGACTAATATAATGATATTTGATTCGTACAGTAGGTAGATGCATTATATTGATTATGTGTTGATCTGTTGCGTACCTCAGTAAAGCTTGATAACTGTGGCGTAGCTACAACGGGTCGCACGTATAAATTAGACAATCTACAAGCTCACCAGCATTGCGTCCTCGACGCGTTGTGAGTTTGTACATCAGCTGTTTAAGGTGTGTAATCCAGTTGTATGACGAAGTAGCTCAGAAGCTTATACATTTGCCTTAAAGGATTATTACACTTTCAAACCTATTTGGGTAATTTTAACATCTACTCAGGCCCATAAGCTTGGGTTACCTGCATGATATCAAGCTTATTAATATTCTCACCACAGCAATCAAATTATATTCACATAATACAGTGCATAATAAACAGAAGTGATTAAAATAAATGTGGTAAATATATCTTACTTTAGAACTTCCAGTCTACAGTGTGGGCTCTTCAGTGAAGCACAGAGTCCTGAGTCTTGCAGGTCGTTTTCACTGAGGTCCAATTCTCTCAAATGGGAAGGATTAGAGCTGAGAGCTGAAGACACAACTTCAACGTCTGTCTTTCTGAGTTTACAGCCAACAAGTCTGTAAATGCAGATTAAATAAGAGATTATAAAAACAAATGATACCTAGTTCACTGTCATTGAAGTTAACTAAAACATCTCCTATCTAGTTATCCAGAGATATAGACACCACTTGACAACACATTTTGATATCAAAGACTTCAACCAGCAGTTGAAGTGAGTGAAATGAAGACTGAACAACAACATTGGATATTTACTGCCTAAACGTTGTAAAAGCTTTACAAACAAGCTGCTGGAGACCAGCATTCAGTCTCTATTTCTGTTCCCTGTCTCCTCAAGCTGGGCCACAGCTGTAGGCTTTACTGTTAGTTTGAATTGACCCCAATATTGTAATATTGCATAACCTACAATAGTATAACATTTCATAACCTACAATATTATAACATGCATCATAACCTACAATATTATAACATTTTATAACCTACAATATTACAACATTTCATAACCTACAATATTATACCATTTCATAACCTACAATATTATAACATTTCATAAACTACACAATGTTATAAGTCCAGTGTTGTTTTTGGGACGCCGTGTCATTAGTCAGAAGGTTCATTGTTCCGAAATGACTATCCCTATCTCTATCTCTAACCCTAACCTAAACCTAACCGCAAGCACGGGATCAAACCTAAACCTAACCGCAAGCACGGGAGCAGTGCATGTTCGGACTAACGGGACTTCGGATCTATGGGCAGTTCCCGTTTTTGGCAGCATTGATTTTAGTTTTAGTCATAGTCTCTTGAATAGCTTTCATTTAGTTTTAGTCACATTTTAGTCACCTGGAATGTTTTAGTGTTTATTCTAGTTTTACTCGACTAAATGTCATAAGTTTTAGTCGACTAAATCTACAGTTGATTTAGTTGACTAAAATGTATTGTGGCGGGCCTTGATGCCGTCATAATGACAGATTTTTGCTGAAAATAGCCAATCGCAGCATTGTGAGCTTGTATAAGAATTATGAAAGAATTATCCAATGTGGTACATTTTTCTTTTCTTTTTTGCTAACCCAAGAAAAGGAAATGAGCAGCTCCAAACGTTGCATCAAACATATGCACAGATATAAGAAGTGTCTTATATTATTAATGATCCTTTTCACAAGCAACAACTGTTAACTTATGCTCCTTTAACGGAGTAATTAAAAGAACCATGGCAGTTCAAATATCATTATTGAATCTGGAGCTTAGACAAACTATGTTGCTTATAACTTAAGTTGTCTATGGATATTCAGCCATTATACAGCATTGATAATTCCATTCGCCAGCTACTACACTTAGGACAACATTATCTTTAAATTATTGCCAGGATGTGTGTTGTGCACCTTCATGTTAGACAGATGATGACACACACATGGTCCCTGGAGGATGGACCCTACAGATCATATCACACACATGGTCCCTGGAGGATGGACCCTACAGATCATATCACACACATGGTCGCTGGAGGATGGACCCTACAGATCATATCACACACATGGTCCCTGGAGGATGGACCCTACAGATCATATCACACACATGGTCCCTGGAGGATGGACCCTACAGATCATATCACACACATGGTCCCTGGAGGATGGACCCTACAGATCATATCACACACATGGTCCCTGGAGGATGGACCCTACAGATTAAGTGACTCCATGGCCTTTCCCTCTAGGTCAACTTTGTACCACTTTCAAAAGCTTTGGCTGTTTTTTATATTACTTCGCATCGAGGGACTCGCTTTGATAATTAACCAGACCTACAAGCTGTCAATGTGTTGCGATGCAAAGCATTGTATGCTCATAGATCTGTGAGTGACACCTTTGTGTTGTTAAAAGGGGTGTGGAACAATGCAGAACAATGCAGACAATACAGACAATACCAATAATCATTTGAAATGCAGACACCTTTTATGCCAACCTTCATTTATAATTATAGTGTTAACTGTAATGGCATATTGACTCTAGGATGTTTCTATTCACTTGACTACTAACCGAGCCTTTCTGCAGTTCCTCACAGCTGGGACCAGTCTCCTTCGCCCATCCTCTGATGTGTTGTATTTGTCCAGGTCCAACTCTTCCAGAACCTCCTCTGACATCTGCAGCATGACGGCCAGAGCTGAACACTGGATCTCAGAAAGTTTCTCTGTTCTGTTCGCTGACTTCAGGAACTGTTGGATCTCCTGATGTAGTGATTGGTCGTTCATCTCCACCAGACAGTGGAAGATGTTGATACGTCTGTCAGGAGAGACATCATCACGAGTTAACATCTCCTTCAGGTTCTGGGTGGCTTTCTGGATCTCCTCTGGACTTTCTTCCTTTACGTTCTTATTCTGACCCAGCAGACCTCCTAACAGACCCAGCAGACCGCCATACAGACTTTTCTTTGGCTCACCCAGCAGGCCTCCTAACAGACTTTGGTTGGACTCCAGTGAGAGGCCATGAAGGAACCGAACAAGTAGGTCCAGGTGGCCATTTTTACTCTTCAGGGATTTTTCCATAGCAGCTTTCAGGAAGTCGGAGAGGGAGCTCTTACCCCTGTATTTTTCATCTTCCAGGAATGTCTTCAGTACCTTCATGTTCTTCTCTGTGAAACAGTGGTACAGGTAGACTGCAGCCATCAACTCCTGGATGCTCAGATGAATAAAGCTGTAGACAGTTTTCTGAAACAGCACACACTCTCTCTTGAAGATATGCGTGCACACTCCTGAGTACAGCGAGGCGTCTTTCACATCAAGACCACACTCTTCCAGGTCTTCTTGGTAGAACATGATGCTACTTTTATCCAGGTGTTGAAACGCCATCATGCTCAGGTTCAGAAGAACTTTCCTGTCAGTCTCTGTGAGCTGCTGTTGAGTCCCCTTTTCTTTTGCTTTCTTTTTGACATCATGAGTCTCATCATACTTCTGCTTCTTCCTGTTTGTCTGAACCATCAGGAAGTGGCAGCACATCTCAGACAGGGTCTTGGGCAGCTGTCCAATGGTGGTGTGTGTCCTCAACATGTCCAGCAGAACGGTAGCAATGATCCAACAGAAGAGTGGGATGTAACACATGATGTAGAGGCTCCTCGATGTCTTCAAGTGTGAGAGAACTCTGTCGGCCAGCTTCTCTTCACTGAATCTCTTCTTGAAGTACTTCTCCTTCTGGGGGTCTGTGAACCCTCGCACTTCTGTCACCATGTCAACACATGCAGCAGGGATCCGATTGGCTGCTGCAGGTCTGGTGGTTATCCAGAGGAGGGCCGAGGGGAGCAGATTCCTCTTGATGAGGTTTGTCAACAGAGCATCCACCGATGATGTCACTGTGACATCAGAGATGATTTCCTTTTTGTCGAAGTGCAATGGAGACCTGCTTTCATCGAGGCCATCGAAGATGAAGCAAACTTTCCAGGCAGCGAGCTGCTCTGCTGTGACCTTCTTTAATGTTGGGTGAAAATCATGGATCAGGTTGAGAAGGCTGTACTGCTTATCTCTGACCAAGTTCAGCTCCCGGAATGAAAAGGGAACCACGAGATCTATATCTTGATTCTCCAAACCTCTTGCCCAGTCCAGAAGAAACTTGCACACAGAGAATGTTTTTCCAATGCCAGCGATGCCTTCGGTCAGAACACTTGTGCTGGGTGTCTTTCTGCCAGGGAGGAGGATCTTAAAGATTTTACTGCAGTTGATTGGTTCATGGAAGGTCTTCATGTTGGAAGCTGTTTTAAGCTGTATCACCTCATGTTGGCGATTAACCCCTTCACTCTCTCCCACTGAGATGTAGAGCTCTGAGTAGGTGCCGGTGACGGAGGTTCCAGACTCTTCCGTCATGTCGTCTTTCGCTTCATCAAAACTGTTGAGACTGTCCTTATAATCGTTCAAAATACTGACATCTGAAATGAGAAGAACATTTATGTTTTAAACATTGAGGTTAATTTATAACTTTACATGTATACAGCACACATTCATTATAATATAATGAATGTGTGCTGTATACATGTAAAGTTATAAATTGCATAGTTTCTGGAGGTATTTAATATAATATATTAAATACCTCCAGAAACGATGCAATTTATTCAGAAAAACAGGCAAAAGTAACAACACAAGATCAGTTGTTTTTGTCCAGCTGTTGAGTTGATAGTTGTTTAGCTTCATTATATGCACTTGGATATAATTGTTACAGACAATAATTATTTGAACATTTAGTCTATGATTTCAATTTATCAGCATGCATTTTCAATGAGTGCACATTCTTACTTTGTCCACCTGTGTTTTGACTGGGTGTCTTCAGTCCAGGTGTTGTTTGACTGGGTGTGGTGAGTCCAGATGTTCATTCCATATAAAAAAAAGACGAGCAAAGTGGGCAAGGATTATGAATTCGGTGGCATTTCACATTGCAAAACGATATGGAAAAATGCACTATAGGTTCATTCATTATAATAATTTCCTATAGAATGTGTGTGAGTGAGAAATATTCCATGTTATGTGCTTAATTTAAGGCATTTATGCTTCAGAAAAGAAAACCTTTGCTAGCCTTGGTGATAAGGTCATACAAAGAAAAAGTTGGTGCTACCTAATTTGTGGTGGCGCTACCAACTGAAAAGGTAGGTGGCACCAGTGCTACCTTTGAAAAAGTTAGTCTGGAGCCCTGATTGTAACAGTTATCTCCTTAAAGGCCCAATGTCACGCCCCTCGGGAGATAAGAACGGCTATCAAACAATGCTATCATGATGATGACGTGATAGTGCCGATTAACTTTCCCCATCGACTTCTATGCGGGCTCGCCGGGCTTGGTGACAGTAGTAGCATAGCAACATATGCTACTATTTTGGTGTCACATTTAGCTTCATACTGGGTGAAAGTCTCATTCAAAAAAAAAAATTGCTCGAAAATCTTAGTTACAATGACATTGAGTTGACGTGTTTTTTGTTTTAGGGTAACTGTTGCATAATCGCAATTCCACACTCGAGTCCCATGCCCCGGCCATCTAGCTCTCTCTCTCGCCCGCTGACATGCCCTCAACCACGGCTAAGTTCAGCCTGCTGCGGAGCCCTGCTCACAGGTTGAGTAGCGGCACTGCACCGGGCTAAAATGCATATCAGTCTTCAAATATCCTATGTACCACAACATTGTTCAAGTACGTGTGTTTATGCTTATTCATTATAATAATCAATATCGCTATGATGATTTATCGCCGCGCATGTAGTCTAGCCCGTCTCAGATGCCCCCTCTCACCACCGGGGCACTGAGCCTAGTCTTCTGGTCATGCAGGCTGCAGTGCTCATAGCACACACACAGCACACAGTGAACTGGGCATGTGTGTACACACACACACACACACACGCACACACACACACACACACGCACACACACACACACACACACACACACACACACACACACACACACAATCTTTTCGAGTTTTCACCTCCTCCATCATGCCCGAAGAGAGAGAGGCATTCTGAGGCCGCGGACAACCCGGGCTGTGTGTGTGTGTACACGTGTGTGTGTGTGTGTGTGTGTGTGAGTGAGAGAGAGAGAGAGAGAGAGAGAGAGAGAGAGAGAGAGAGAGAGAGAGAAAGAGAGAGAGAGAGAAAGAGAAAGAGAGCCCCCCTCCCCACTCGGCTCGGACAACCAGGCCGATAATTCATCATAGCGACATATTGATTATTACAATGAATACAAACAAACACACTATAGTTCACTTGAACAATGTTGTGGTAACTAACTACGGTATTACAGTGGGTGTACAGTCAGCCTGCGGCTGAGAGGGGAAGAAAGAAAGGGAAGAGAACAGTAGTCGCGCTGCAGGGCTCAGGGCTCTACTCAGAGCGGGCAGACAGGGTTGTTGGTGGCCGGGGGAACGTGGGACTCGAGTCCGAAATTTGCACTTGTGCTGCAGTTACCCTAAAAAACCCACGCCAACCTCAATTGCATTCTAACTAAGAGTTTTTTCAATTACATTTATAGCCAATATGACGCTAAATGTACAGTCAAAAAACGCTAGCCTGACGTAGTAGCCACTTGTTGCTAGCGCCGTAGCCCATCGCGAACGCTTTCAAACTGTTTTCAGTCAGACCACGTGATGTACTGTACCACCCATATTAATTTCGGGGAGTGGCATTGGACCTTTAACACATTCCGACCAGGATTAATGCATGTTTTTATGAGGGTACCTACCCTAGGGGACACGGGGAGACAATTTACAATTTAGGCATTTAGCAGACGCTCTTAATCCAGAGCGAGTTACATTAAGCAAGAACAAAAGCATGGGAATACATCACATAAAAGCATTTATCATGAAACATGCGTAAGCTAAGAAAGTAACAGTGGAATATCTATAAAGTAACAGTGGAATATCTATATAATGAAACTATACATACACTATACATATAAACTATACATATTTACTACTATGCTATACATAATGTACTATGGCGTGCTATGACTATATACAATGCAATTATAGTGCTGTCTACATAACATGCTATAAGTCTGTGTCAAATGCTATCTAAGTCAACAGAAATGCTATCTAAGGGGGTAGGGTAAGTGCTATGGGCCATGATGGAGTCTGAAAAGGTGGGTTTTCAGGCTACGGCGGAAGATTGGGAGTGATGCTGCAGTTCTGATGCATGCAGACCATGTGAGGGTACCTACCCTAGGGGACACAGGGAGAACATGTGAGGGTACCTACCCTAGGGGACACAGGGAGAACATGTGAAGGTACCTACCCTAGGGGACACAGGGAGAACATGTGAGGGTACCTACCCTAGGGGACACGGGGAGAACATGTGAGTGTACCTACCCTAGGGGACACGGGGAGAACATGTGAGGGTACCTACCCTAGGGGACACGGGGAGAACATGTGAGTGTACCTACCCTAGGGGACACGGGGAGAACATGTGAGTGTACCTACCCTAGGGGACACGGGGAGAACATGTGAGGGTACCTACCCTAGAGGACACGGGGAGAACATGTGAGGGTACCTACCCTAGGGGACACGGGGAGAACATGTGAGGGTACCTACCCTAGGGGACACGGGGAGAACATGTGAGGGTACCTACCCTAGGGGACACGGGGAGAACATGTGAGGGTACCTACCCTAGAGGACACGGGGAGAACATGTGAGGGTACCATACCCTAGTGGACACAGGGAGAACATGTGAGGGTACTGTGGGGTCTCGCTAGCGACACCCCGCGATGGTAAGTGCGTTGCCAGGGCAACCAGACACGCTGTCAGACAGAAGACGCCTCGGGCAGCTAGGCCCGCCCTCGTAGTAGGGAATGTCTACGTGACAAACCTCCTCCTCCGCCAGATTGAGACGATGGAACGACCACACCCAAATCAGCAATCGGCCACACCCGCAGTATAAAAGGAAGATTCAGTTCTGAGTCTGACAGCGGCTGGTTCACACACACGCTCATGGAGGCACGCACAGCAAATACCGTCGGGGGGTAAGAAGAAACACACACTTCCACCACCACCCATTCATGTATGTGTATATTCCTGCATGTGTTGACTGTCACTCTCCTCTCACCACAGGCTCTTAGGAACGGTCCAGGAAACGTCAGAGCGACGGAGAGTATCGGACTGTACGATTAAAACAATAAAGGAACAGGAGTTCCATTTTCACACATCTCGCTGTGGGAGGAAGGCAGCCCCGCCACAGCGACGGTGACGCTGAAACCTCTATAATAAGGTCGGAACGAAACCTGTTATTATTAATATTATATTGAGCACTGTCTGGCATACAGTCGCTCATTTGATTCGCCGAGAATGGCCTGAAGATTTATGCTCTATCGGAGCTGAACCCCCCGCTATCGGGAGAGAAGACCCGCTACAGTTAAAGATAAAGACCGATGACGTCACCCGAAGCAAGGGAACCCCGCCCCGTCTTATCGTGTTAAACAGAGCCCTCCAGTGAGGAGCGTGCTATCAGAGACTGTATATACTGAATTGAAATCTAATGCTCTGTTCTCATCCTCCTCCTCCAGGCTGAAGAAAACGCCTGTGGAACAGACATTTGTGTGGAATATAATTTGCCCAGAAACCTACGTGGGGTTTCTCCTTCTGCCTGTAAAATAATTTCCTTGTTGATGAAATAAAAAAGCCGTTGAAACTGCTGCAATTCCCTGTCCCGCCTGGTCCTTGGTCGCAGACATTACACAGTACCTACCCTAGGGGACACGGGGAGAACATATGAGGGTACCTACCCTAGGGGACACGGGGAGAACATGTGAGGGTACCTACCCTAGGGACACTGGGAGAAGATGTGAGGGTACCTACCCTAGGGGACACCGGGAGAACATGTAAGGGTACTATACCTTAGGGGACACTGGGAGAACATTTGAGGGTACCAACCCTATAGGGACACGGGGAGAACATGTGAGGGTACTATACCCTAGGGGACACGGGGAGAACATGTGAGGGTACTATACCCTAGGGGACACGGGGAGAACATGTAAGGGTACTATAGGGGAAACGGGGAGAACATGTGAGGGTACCTACCCTAGGGGACACGGGGAGAACATGTGAGAGTACCAACCCTAGGCGACACGGGGAGAACATGTGAGGGTACTATATCCTAGGGGAAACGGGGAGAACATACAAACTCCACACAGAAAGGCCCCTTCGCCAACCCCGACTCGGGCATGGGCATTGATGACGCAGGGGAGAGAACACGCCCCCAGCGCCCACAACGGGAATCGAACCCAGGATCTTCTAGATGTGAGGCGACAACACTACCGACTGTGCCACTGTCCCCCCTCTTGGTTTTATTTTTGATAAAGATTTTAAACTTAATAAACAAATCAGCTCCGTGGTTAAAACTCTCTTCTTCCAAATTCCAATCATCGCCACGGTCAAATCCTACCTCCCCCTAAAAACAGCTGGAGATGGTTATCCATGCTTTGATTTCATCAAGAATAGATTATTGCAACTCTTTGTATATTGGCATCGACCAGGCATCACTCAGGCGTTTACAGCTAGTGCAGAACACAGCTGCCCGCCATCTCACCATCAGTATAAAATATGTTATAGTGTATTGCATAAGGAGAAGACCCTGGAGCAGCACGGACATTTAGAGCCTTTTATTTAGGTGCTGAGTATACAAACGACTAACGTTGCGGTCTTCATCAGAGTCATGACTCTGATGAAGACCACAAGGTCGAAACATTAGTCGTTTGTATACTCAGCACCTAAATAAAAGGCTCTAAATGTCCGTGCTGCTCCAGTCTCTTCTCCTTATGCAACTCATGATGTCCTTGCACCTGTGAAGCACCAGATCAGCCGTTTCAGGCTTGAGGCGCGTTGGTAGACTCCCTTTATGTTATAGTGTATATTGTATAGTGTTATAGGGCCTGATTCTTCAACGCGTTTCCGCTAGCGTCACGTCAATATATCAGCGTAAAGGCATTTACGTGGATTTCCCACATTAATTTGGAATTCATAGAAATGACCGTGAACTTGACGCTCACTTAGGTTTGTCGGAAACTCCGCCAAATCCTCCGGGACCTCTTTAGGTGGCGGAGAAATCTACGCAAGCATACACTTGCGTATAGATTTATTCAGAAGGCTTTAGTCTTCATGCTGAATCAATAAATTGTTCCCAAATCTCAGATAAAATATGTAGGCATGTGTCCCCAACATATTGGTCGATCAGCACATAAAAAAATGATAGCCTATATATATATAAATATATATATAAAAGCCGAGTGCACTTGTATGCCTAAATGCATGCATTAGGATATTTCTATCATGCGCGATTGGGGCTGCTCACTCGGCAGCCTTCTACTCGAAGTGCAACGGTTGTGAGCTTGTAGATCGGCTCTCGTGGACTCGCGCTGCATGTTAAAAAACAAACTCACAATTATAATAAGAACATAGGCTTATCTGCATTCTGCACTGTACGAATCCAACATTGTTTAGTGTAGTAATGCCTGCAGTTGCAGTATACGGCAGGCCTATTGAAATTGTTTTGTTACGGAGCTCCTTGAGTCAGTTGACGGTCGGTGTGTGTGTGTGTGTGTGTGTGTGCAGGGTGTGTGTGTGTGTGGGGGGCAGACAGCAGCGTGCTGCCGATCCGATTCACATTGGAAAATGAATAGGGCTATATAGCCCTATATAAAAAATAGAAGACCACATTTATAGCCTAATGAATGGCATCAGCGTGTTTGAAAGCCAGCTCACCTCCACCCCTCCGCGCTTGTTCACAAACATGACGGACAGACTTTATAATAATGTATATTGATATTGATCACATGCATGGATGCTACACACAGAATAGTTTAACTCACTGGATAAACTCACTGGATTATAATTTCTTCAGACAAGAGGATCCCAGGCCTATAGGCCATTCACTTATGAATGTATAGGCTACTGTTCTTTATCGCGCAAACAGTGTCGAGGGCCCATGCCCCCCTCCCTCCCTCTCTCTCTCTCTCTCTCTCTCTCTCTCTCTCTCTCTAGCTCTCTCTCAAAAGACGACTTTTGCATTGACATATATCCGATATTTTAAATATCGGATATGTTTTACCTCTGCAAAGGTGTGAGTGAGCACCCGCCTTGGTCCCGAACTTAATTAAATAAATTATAATGATATTGCTTCAGCGGAGCACGCACCCGTTGTAAGCTTGGAAATCTTTCCTATTTCCTTTGGATTGAGGTCAGTACAGTAAGTTTGTACATATATAGTAGCCTACAGTGGTAATATACAATGGTGCAGTCTGCGGCTGCAAAGCCTTTTTTCTTTTTTTGACAGACGGATCTCAAACTGCTGTCTGCTGAGTCATGCTTGAAGCCTTTTATGGTGCGATATGGGGCGTGGATCTATGCAGATGAGGTTGTCGGGTGCTTTTCCGATCACTTTGCACCCGCTGCTTTCAGTATGACATACACCTGCGATACGCCTGCGTACCTGTGGTACACACCACTCTCTGAATAACACGTCATCTCAACGTAGCTTGATCGGACGGATAAATACGATATCTGTTTCCACCGTTACACTCTGGCGCATTTCGCTTTTGAAGAATCAGGACCATAGTGTATATCGTATAGTGTTACAGTGTTATAGTGTTGTATATATTTATAGGAGGGTTGACATACTGTGAATCAGGAGGTCCAGGTTCGTTACTGAAGTCAGGAGGATTTCCTCTAGACCTGTTACTCTTCACAGACAGAAGGCTGGGAGTTGGAGACTCTGCTCTGTGGTGGACACTTCTGGAATCATACAAACAGAAATAACAATACATAAACAACAGAGACAGTAAATAATACTACTTGAAAACATACTAAGTAAATAACAGACAGTAATTAGCATAAC
The DNA here is from genome assembly GCF_964188405.1 of Protomyctophum parallelum. Classification (NCBI taxonomy): domain Eukaryota; kingdom Metazoa; phylum Chordata; class Actinopteri; order Myctophiformes; family Myctophidae; genus Protomyctophum; species Protomyctophum parallelum. The sequence continues at coordinate 2,782,789 of NC_139705.1, forward strand.
AGTAGCTTGTATTCCATGTAGTACAAACGGTGCAATGTAATGATTTGCCCAAGGAGATAAAGACAAGCCTCTCTAAACACTTAAAATTTAGGTCAGGATTGAGAAGGCGTTTTTAGAATCCTGAATGGGTCTGTTGAATTAAACAATTGTAACAGTTATCTCCTTAACACATTCGGACCAGGATTACTGCATGTTTTTGTGAGGGTACCTGCCCTAGGGGACACGGGGAGAACACGTGAGGGTACCTACCCTAGGGGACACGGGTAGAACACGTGAGGGTACCTACCCTAGGGGACACGGGGAGAACATGTGAGGGTACGTACCCTAGGGGACATGGGGAGAACATGTGAGGGTACCTACCCTAGGGGACATGGGGAGAACATGTGAGGGTACCTACCCTAGGGGACACGGGGAGAACATGTGAGGGTACCTACCCTAGGGGACACGGGGAGAACATGTGAGGGTACCTACCCTAGAGGACACGGGGAGAACATGTGAGGGTACCTACCCTAGGGGAAACGGGGAGAACATACAAACTCCACACAGAAAGGCCCCTTCGCCAACCCCGACTCGGGTATGGGCATTGATGACGCAGAGGAGAGAACACGCCCCCAGCGCCCACAGCGGGAATCAAACCCAGGATCTTCTAGCTGTGAGGCGACAACACTACCGACTGTGCCACTGTCCCCCCTGTTGGTTTTATTTTTGATAAAGATTTTAAACTTAATAAACAAATCAGCTCCGTCGTTAAAACTCTCTTCTTCCAAATTCCAATCATCGCCACGGTCAAATCCTACCTCCCCCTAAAAACAGCTGGAGATGGTTATCCATGCTTTAATTTCATCAAGAATAGATTATTGCAACTCTTTGTATATTGGCATCGACCAGGCATCACTCAGGCGTTTACAGCTAGTGCAGAACACAGCTGCCCGCCATCTCACCGTCAGTATAAAATATGTTATAGTGTATTGCATAAGGAGAAGACCCTGGAGCAGCACGGACATTTAGAGCCTTTTATTTAGGTGCTGAGTATACAAACGACTAACGTTGCGGTCTTCATCAGAGTCATGACTCTGATGAAGACCGCAAGGTCGAAACGTTAGTCGTTTGTATACTCAGCACCTAAATAAAAGGCTCTAAATGTCCGTGCTGCTCCAGTCTCTTCTCCTTATGCAACTCATGATGTCCTTGCACCTGTGAAGCACCGGATCAGCCGTTTCAGGCTTGAGGCGCGTTGGTAGACTCCCTTTATGTTATAGTGTATATTGTATAGTGTTATAGTGTATATCGTATAGTGTTACAGTGTTATAGTGTTGTATATATTTATAGGAGGGTTGACATACTGTGAATCAGGAGGTCCAGGTTCGTTACTGAAGTCAGGAGGATTTCCTCTAGACCTGTCACTCTTCACAGACAGAAGGCTGGGAGTTGGAGACTCTGCTCTGTGGTGGACACTTCTGGAATCATACAAACAGAAATAACAATACATAAACAACAGAGACAGTGAATAATACTACTTGAAAACATACTAAGTAAATAACAGACAGTAATTAGCATAACAGTAGCTTGTATTCCATGTAGTACAAACGGTGCAATGTAATGATTTGCCCAAGGAGATAAAGACAAGTGCCTCTCTAAACACTTAAAATTTAGGTCAGGATTGAGAAGGCGTTTTTAGAATCCTGAATGGGTCTGTTGAATTAAACCATTGTAACAGTTATCTCCTTAACACATTCCGACCAGGATTACTGCATGTTTTTGTGAGGGTACCTGCCCTAGGGGACACGGGGAGAACACGTGAGGGTACCTACCCTATAGGGGACACGGGTAGAACACGTGAGGGTACCTACCCTAGGGGACACGGGGAGAACATGTGAGGGTACCTACCCTAGGGGACACGGGTAGAACACGTGAGGGTACCTACCCTAGGGGACACGGGGAGAACATGTGAGGGTACGTACCCTAGGGGACACGGGGAGAACATGTGAGGGTACGTACCCTAGGGGACACGGGGAGAACATGTGAGGGTACCTACCCTAGGGGACACGGGGAGAACATGTGAGGGTACCTACCCTAGGGGACACGGGGAGAACATGTGAGGGTACCTATACCCTAGGGGACACGGGGAGAACATGTGAGGGTACCTACCCTAGGGGACACGGGGAGAACATGTGAGGGTACCTACCCTAGAGGACACGGGGAGAACATGTGAGGGTACCTACCCTAGGGGACACGGGGAGAACATGTGAGGGTACCTGCCCTAGGGGACACGGGGAGAACATGTGAGGGTACCTACCCTAGGGGACACGGGTAGAACACGTGAGGGTACCTACCCTAGGGGACACGGGGAGAACATGTGAGGGTACCTACCCTAGGGGACACGTGTCACGATCCGTGACGTTTTCTGTTGTGCTTTTGTTTTGTAGTATTTTTGGTCCCTTGGTTTCCTCTGTTGCTTTTGTTACCTGTGTTGTCTCACCCCCTGTGATTATTAGTTTTCTCCACCTGTGTCTTGTTTGTCTCTCAGCCAATCCCTGTGTTGATTTTGTTAGTTGTTCACCTGTGTCTAGTCAGTCTTTGTTTATATATATGCCCCAGTGTGTTTCAGTCCTTTGTCAGATCCTCATTGTATGTCATGAGTGTAGGTCCTAGTTTTTCTCCTCGTGTTCCAAGTACCTAGTACCTTTGTTCCTAGTTCCTAGTTATCAATAAACTCTGTTGCATTTGACATCCTCTGCCTCCGCCTGTCTGTCTGCACTTGGGTCCTACACCTTCTCTGCCCTGCACTGTGACAGAAGGATCTGACCCTATTGGACCCAGCGGACAGAGGTTTGTTTTTTTGATTTTTGCCAAGCTGCTTTGGCTGTCCACCATGGCTGAGCTGCCTTTTTCTGCCAAGGACTTTGGTATTGCTAAGGACACCTTTAATGAAGATCCTCAGTTCCTTCACCAACTGGCTATTTATTGGAGGCGGGATCCAGTGTTTGCCCAGTATATGGGGTTTTTCAAATGGGAGAGGCAGGGAGCCATTTTTCCCCAGCTGCCTCAAGAGGTAGTCCCACCGGCCTCCCCTGCTCTTCAGCCCACTACCCCTCCAGTTCTCCAGCCCAGCTCTCCGCCGCCCAGCCTGCCCGGCTCTCCGCCGCCCAGCCTGCCCGGCTCTCCGCCGCCCAGCCTGCCCAGCTTTCCGCTGCCCAGCCTGCCCAGCTTTCCGCTGCCCAGCCTGCCCAGCTCTCCGCTGCCCAGCCTGCCCAGCTCTCCGCTGCCCAGCCTGCCCAGCTTTCCGCTGCCCAGCCTGCCCAGCTCTCCGCTGCCCACTCCTCTGCCCGGCCCTCCGCTGCCCGGCACTCCTCTGCCCGGCACTCCTCTGCCCGGCACTCCTCTGCCCGGCCCTCCGCTGCCCGGCCCTCCGCTGCCCGGCCCTCCGCTGCCCGGCCCTCCTCTGCCCGGCACTCCTCTGCCCGGCACTCCTCTGCCCGGCACTCCTCTGCCCGGCCCTCCTCTGCCCGGCCCTCCGCTGCCCGGCCCTCCGCTGCCCGGCCCTCCGCTGCCCGGCCCTCCGCTGCCCGGCACTCCGCTGCCCGGCCCTCCGCTGCCCGGCACTCCGCTGCCCGGCCCTCCGCTGCCCGGCACTCCGCTGCCCGGCCCTCCGCTGCCCGGCACTCCGCTGCCCGGCACTCCGCTGCCCAGCACTCCGCTGCCCGGCCCTCCGCTGCCCGGCACTCCGCTGCCCGGCACTCCGCTGCCCAGCACTCCGCTGCCCGGCCCTCCGCTGCCCGGCACTCCGCTGCCCGGCACTCCGCTGCCCGGCCCTCCGCTGCCCGGCCTCGTCGCGGCCCCCTGGTCGCCCGCCAGACGACAACACCACTGCTTCGTCTCCGCCTCCCGGCCGTCCCCCTGAGGTCATCCCTGCCTCTGCCCCCGAGGTCGCCTGTTCTTCCCCCTCCCATCCTCCAGGTCGCCCACCAGACATTACCTGCTCAGCCCTAGTCCATTCCCCTGGTGCCTCTGCCTGCAGGTGTCACCCCACTACGACAACCATGCCCATGTGGGGTCCAGGTTCCCAGACCTTTTTTTCCTTTTCTTGGCCCCATGACTGTCTCCCTCCTCCGGACCCCCACCACCCACCCTGCTCAGTGTTTTGGACAATGTTATGGACAATATATGAGGGATGTCTGGAAGCCATCCCTTGAGGGGGAGGTACTGTCACGATCCGTGACGTTTTCTGTTGTGCTTTTGTTTTGTAGTATTTTTGGTCCCTTGGTTTCCTCTGTTGCTTTTGTTACCTGTGTTGTCTCACCCCCTGTGATTATTAGTTTTCTCCACCTGTGTCTTGTTTGTCTCTCAGCCAATCCCTGTGTTGATTTTGTTAGTTGTTCACCTGTGTCTAGTCAGTCTTTGTTTATATATATGCCCCAGTGTGTTTCAGTCCTTTGTCAGATCCTCATTGTATGTCATGAGTGTACGTCCTAGTTTTTCTCCTCGTGTTCCAAGTACCTAGTACCTTTGTTCCTAGTTCCTAGTTATCAATAAACTCTGTTGCATTTGACATCCTCTGCCTCCGCCTGTCTGTCTGCACTTGGGTCCTACACCTTCTCTGCCCTGCACTGTGACAACACGGGTAGAACACGTGAGGGTACCTACCCTAGGGGACACGGGGAGAACATGTGAGGGTACGTACCCTAGGGGACATGGGGAGAACATGTGAGGTTACCTACCCTAGTGGACACGGGGAGAACATGTGAGGGTACCTCACATGTTCTCCTAGGGGAATAGATTATTGCAACTCTTTGTATATTGGCATCGACCAGGCATCACTCAGGCGTTTACAGCTAGTGCAGAACACAGCTGCCCGCCATCTCACCGTCAGTATAAAATATGTTATAGTGTATTGCATAAGGAGAAGAGACTGGAGCAGCACGGACATTTAGAGCCTTTTATTTAGGTGCTGAGTATACAAACGACTAACGTTGCGGTCTTCATCAGAGTCATGACTCTGATGAAGACTGCAAGGTCGAAACGTTAGTCGTTTGTATACTCAGCACCTAAATAAAAGGCTCTAAATGTCCGTGCTGATCCAGTCTCTTCTCCTTATGCAACTCATGATGTCCTTGCACCTGTGAAGCACCGGATCAGCCGTTTCAGGCTTGAGGCGCGTTGGTAGACTCCCTTTATGTTATAGTGTATATGTGACCCAGGCCAGCAGAATGTGCCTCATGTCGCCAGAATGAACATGCCTTAAATCAATAAATAAACTCGGTTTTTTTTTTATGTGATTTTCTTTTTTTTTCATATTAATACAGTTTGAATGTTGAAGAAGGTTTTCATTCAAACAGATTGTTCATTTGGGCAAATGAAATGTATACATTTATACGTCAAAGTGGGCTTGTTTTTTAACAAGTTTCTGGAGGCAGAAGAGCGCAGTTCCGAGATTTGCATGTTGGTTACGATTGGTCTGGAATCTCTTTGTCCTCAGGTTTCACGCTCTGATCACCGCCCATTAGCGTGCTTGTGTTTGTAAACACAGAAGTATTCTGGGCATTTGGGTTAGACTTTACAGAAAATAAACAAAACCACGTATAGCTACTCGCTGAAATACACTTCCCAGCTTGGAGTCTTTCACCAACAAACAACAGGCTAGAAGCTAGCTAGCCTAGTTAGCTAGCCGTCTGTGTGTTAAAGAGCAAAGAGATCACACGTCTTTTCTTTTAATCACAACTCGCTCATTTCTTGCTCATTTAAAAAAAGGTTATATACTATGTAAACTATGAAATGCAGGCTTTCATTTGGTATATAGAACGTTTGTGTAGGCCGTCTCTAAGAAACGGTATCAATTGAAAAGGAAATGTCGGAAAACCGCTTAATTTTTTTCCTCGCGCACCCAGCAAAGAGCTACGTCTTTTCAAATACGGCCGTTAGTACTGTTAATTCAACATCCGGTGAGGGGAGGATACGGATCGTGTATGTATTGTGTATATAAATCAGGGCATACAGTGGGTGGGCTTTAGACCGGATGTAAGCCTTGCACACTAAATAGACACCCGATGTAGTATGAATCCACCCATCGAATGCACAGGAATTACTATAAATGAAACCAGGCATTGTGACTGCATGTGGACAGATCTGTTTATTAAAATAGCAAATCTACAAGCGCACAACATCATAGCCTGATGCGTCGATTTTATTTATTTAAAATACTGGGTCAATTGTCTGACTTTGATTGCTTAAAGTAGACCTGCATAAAATGGTGTACTGCAGCTATTTACAACCAGGTAGTGTATAAGTTAAATTGAACACTTAACTTAATATTTAATACTTGAATACTTATACTTAGTATTTAATACTTAGTACTTTCAAAAGGGTTTATTGGGGCACCTTACAAATTGCATTGTTTGTTCTACTGGCTTAAACATGTCAGTGTTTCTAGTGTTGCACTGTTGACAGCTAAAACGTCCTATTGTCTCTTGTCCCTCCCATTGTCACACCCACTTCTGTCCAGCTCTAAGGTGATAAAATGTTGTGAATATTGAAAAGGGCTTTTCTCAGCTTTGGGTGAAAGGCCCCAGTCATTTTAAAATGGTTATATCTCCTTCAATTATTGTCCAATTTCATTGAATGATACATCATATGAAAGCTTACATTCTGTACTTTAATAATCTGTAAAAATCTGAAAAATGGAAAAGGCGACATGAGGCATGTTTTGTTGGCACTGGTCACATATTGTATAGTGTTATAGTGTATATCATATAGTGTTACAGTGTTATAGTGTTGTATATATTTATAGGAGGGTTGACATACTGTGAATCAGGAGGTCCAGGTTTGTTACTGAAGTCAGGAGGATTTCCTCTAGACCTGTCACTCTTCACAGACAGAAGGCTGGGAGTTGGAGACTCTGCTCTGTGGTGGACACTTCTGGAATCATACAAACAGAAATAACAATACATAAACAGAGACAGTGAATAATACTACTTACTAAGTAAATAACAGACAGTAATTAGCATAACAGTAGCTTGTGTTCCATGTAGTACAAACGGTGCAATGGAATGATTTGCCCAAGGAGATAAAGACAAGTGCCTCTCTAAACACTTAAAATTTAGGTCAGGATTGAGAAGGCGTTTTTAGAATCCTGAATGGGTCTGTTGAATTAAACAATTGTTACAGTTATCTCCTTAACACATTCCGACCAGGATTACTGCATGTTTTTGTGAGGGTACCTGCCCTAGGGGACACGGGGAGAACATGTGAGGGTACGTACCCTAGGGGACACGGGGAGAACATGTGAGGGTACCTACCCTAGGGGACACGGGGAGAACATGTGAGGGTACCTACCCTAGAGGACACGGGGAGAACATGTGAGGGTACCTACCCTAGGGGAAACGGGGAGAACATACAAACTCCACACAGAAAGGCCCCTTCGCCAACCCCGACTCGGGTATGGGCATTGATGACGCAGAGGAGAGAACACGTCCCCAGCGCCCACAGCGGGAATCGAACCCAGGATCTTCTAGCTGTGAGGCGACAACACTACCGACTGTGCCACTGTCCCCCCTCTTGGTTTTATTTTTGATAAAGATTTTAAACTTAATAAACAAATCAGCTCCGTCGTTAAAACTCTCTTCTTCCAAATTCCAATCATCGCCACGGTCAAATCCTACCTCCCCCTAAAAACAGCTGGAGATGGTTATCCATGCTTTGATTTCATCAAGAATAGATTATTGCAACTCTTTGTATATTGGCATCGACCAGGCATCACTCAGTTGTTTACAGCTAGTGCAGAACACAGCTGCCCGCCTTCTCACAGTCAGTATAAAATATGTTATGGTGTATATTGTATAGTGTTATAGTGTATAGCGTATAGTGTTACAGTGTTATAGTGTTGTATATATTTATAGGAGGGTTGACATACTGTGAATCAGGAGGTCCAGGTTCGCTACTGAAGTCAGGAGGATTTCCTCTAGACTTGTCACTCTTCACAGACAGAAGGCTGGGAGTTGGAGACTCTGCTCTGTGATGGACACTTCTGGAATCATACAGACAGAAATAACAATACTTCAATACATAAACAACAGAGACAGTGAATAATACTACTAGAAATAATACTAAGTAAATAACAGACAGTAATTAGCATAACAGTAGCTTGTATTCCATGTAGTACAAACGGTGCAATGGAATGATTTGCCGAAGGAGATAAAGACAAGTGCCTCTCTAAACAATTACAATTTAGGTCAGGATTGAGAAGGCGTTTTTAGAATCCTGAATGGGTCTGTTGAATTGAGCAATTGTAGACGGTCCTCCTCAGGAGAGCTTTGATGCTTCGGTGTCCGTGAAGAGATGGATGGGAGAGGGACTGAGAGTAAGGAGACCAAATTTTTAATCCTGGCCACGGGACAATGCATGAGTTAAAAATCACACCCATGTGAACTGAGGTTCTCTTATCATTATATATCATCATATGTCATATTTGGTGGACATTTGATCTAATTTCTTTCATTCTCAATAGCAAATATTGAGACCTGGGGGGACAAGCTGTTTAGCAAAAAAGGGAAGGGAAAATGTTTATGGTGGACTGAATAAATTGGCGTACAAAGTTCATTTTAAGTGCAATGTGTTAAAAAAGAAAAACTAGGCTTTCTCCATGGTCTGAATAAATAAGTTTCATATTTTATTGTTAAGCCTTAACCCGGCATGTGATGAACTCTGCAGTGCTCAATGCAATGTCTTAATGCCACGGTTAGGTATGCACGTGACTAATGCACTGAAATGGAGATGTTTACAACTGTAAATTGGTATACTGAGTTATACTGTTTTATTAATACAATGTATTGCGTGATATATATTGTCTGTGCTCCTTACTTTTTGTGTAGGTGCTCCTAATTTTTTGCTAGTGCTACTAACTTTTTAATTTGGGAGCACTGGTGCTACAAAGAAAAGTTAATTTCGAACCCTGGGTTCACAGACATGCCGGTCTGACAGACAGACAGCAATCACTAGGGCTAATTAGCCCTATAAAAAATAGAAGTCCACATTATGGCATCAGTGCAATTCGGCCAGTCATAGTTTTAAGCCAGATCACCTTAATTCATTTTAATATGGACAAGGGCAACTGTGTAGGCTGTAGGCTACTACGTTGACCTCATCATGAGATCAATCAAGTTTGGTGCCAAATGTCCCACGAATCATTTTAATATGACGACGTCATATGAAATGAACCTGCAATTACATCTGATATATATATATATATATATATATATATATATATATATATATGTGTATAGGCCTATAGGTGTCCATGATCAGAACACATGCATTCTGCATTCAGACAGATGACAGTGAGATCAATCTAAAAGACGGACTTCCCCGCATTAATCAATGCAGCTCTGATAAAAAAGTATCGGATATCTATTTTACCTCTGCAGGCGAGTGTGCAATTGTTCAATAGAAATGGCTTTCTCTAGGTCGTCCTCAGACCTTATAGGTATTTGCCAAGTAGGCCTATAGGCTATAGCCTTGAGCTTGAACTTAAATCAATAAATTAACGAGTTGGTTTTGAGAGTAGCCTATACTTTATAACGTCCCTTGACATTGCTGTCAAAATGAACTGTTCTACAAGCTCATGCATCGCGGAGCACCGCGTTCACTTGACGTATTTCGATATTTCCTATTGCCTTATATGGTGTGGAATGGGCGTGGATGTTCAATTTACAATTTACAATTTAGGCATTTAGCAGACGCTCTTAATCCAGAGCGATTTACATTAGGCAAGAACAAAAAAGCATGGGAATACATCACATAAAAAGCATTTATCATGAAACATGCGTAAGCTAAGAAAGTAACAGTGGAATATCTATATAATGAAAATATACATATAAACTATACATCTATACTACTATGCTATACATGTGTACTATGACGTGCTATGACTACATACAATGCAATTATAGTGCTGTCTACATGCTATAAGTCTGTATCAAATGCTATCTAAGTCTACAGAAATGCTATCTAAGGGGGTAGGGTAAGTGCTATGGGCCATGATGGAGTCTGAAAAGGTGGGTTTTCAGACTACGGGGGAAGATTGGGAGTGATGCTGCAGTTCTGACTGCAATGGGAAGTGCATTCCACAGTTTTGGAGCCAGAAGGGAGAAGAGTATATAAAAAATACGGAAAGGGTACACCCGGCGATCCGCACAAATGAAGTGATGATGTGACAGGTGTCAAGATAGGTTCCTTTTTTTATTTACTGTTCCTTTATTTGTTTTGCATTAATATAATATTGTATATCCGTTCAGAGACTTATGATGATCCGTCCTTATTATATATATAACTAAACTTACCACTGTCGATTGGATATATGATCCTATGTGATCCTTGGGATATTTTCTATCCTACGTGAACATCCACGCCCATTCCACACCATATAAGGCAACAGGAAATATCAAAATACGTCATCATAGTCTGCACAGATCAAGTTATACAACAGTGAACCGCGATGAGCTTGTAGAGCAGTTAATTTTGACAGGCGGGTCTCTGCACTGACAGATATTCAAGCAAACAGCGCAAGTTATATGTAGGCCTATATAATTATAAACAAAACTTGCCAACTTGGCACGCATTGCTTCAATCCTTGTTAAATAAGTTAATAAATTACGTTAATAAGTTATAACTGATGTTACAGTTACTGTTACTTTCACTGTTTCACATAATGAGAAAGAAGTTAATTTGTACAGTTCACCACACGAGTCGACCAAATGCTATAAAACTCGCCAATGATAAAAGCCCTGAATTGCCATGCACTGCAGGGTTATAAAATCTGATCATTTTCATTTGGCCTATTTGATTTATTGATTACTGGGGTGATTGATTCCCTGCCCTGCACTGTCTGATTTGGAAACACAGGACATATTTAATCCACCGGACCATGCGGTTTTCTTTTCTTGTGGGATTAATCCGTTTTTGGACTATATTTCATCCGATCCAACATCAAGCCTGATCAAGGTAAGAGTTGGATATATTCTGTGTGCCACTGGGCGTCCGCACCAATATACATTATTATAAATAGGCCTACTGCAGTCATTACTATACACTAAACAACGTGAGATTTGTACAATGCAGATATAAGTGCATGTTCTTATTATAGCCTAATTGTGAGTTTGTTTCTTAACATGCAGCCGATCCACAAGCTCACAACGCGTTGCACTGCGAGTAGGCTAAAATTGGCTGCTGAGATCGTGAGCCGCATATATATCCTAATAAATAAATAAAAAGGCTCGGGCTTGCGGGGGCAGTTTCTGTATGGGACTCTAGGCTAACTTCATTGACCAATGCCTCTAGAATGCATGCATATACAGTAGGCATACTGCATATGCATGACAGATATATAAGTGATACTTGGCTTTTATATAGGCTATCGTTTTTTATGTGCTGACCAATGTTGGGGACACATGCCTACATATTTTATCTGAGATTTGGGAACTTTTTATTGATTCAGCATGAAGACTAAAGCCTTCTGAATAAATATACGCAGGCCGTATGCCCTTTACACCACACTGGAGCTGACGCGGATATCAGCAGAGTTTCCGTCCAACCAACGTCACCGTCAAGTTCACAGAGATGGCCATGAGTTCCCACGAAATGTGGGAATCCACGTAAATGCATGTCCGCTCACGCTCCGCTCACGATATTAGCATGAACGCCGTTGTGAATGAGGACCAGTCTTTTATAACCCTGCAGTGCATTCATCAGTAAGGGCTTTTATCATTGCCGAGTTGTAATATAGCATTTGGTCGTATGGTGAACAGTACAAATTAACTTCTTTCTCATTATGTGAAAGTAACTAACATCAGTTAACTTATTAACGTTCTGACATTTAACAAGGAGTGAAGCAATGCGTGCCAAGTTGGCAAGTTTCGTTTATAATTATATACAACTCGCGCTGTTTGCTTGAAGATCTGTCCGTGCAGAGACCCTCCTGTCAAAATGAACTGCTCTACAAGCTCATCGCGGCTGTTGTATATAATTTAAAGTTTGGGAATCCTCTGTGCAGGCTATGATGACTGATTTTGAGATTTCCTGTTGCCTTATATGGTGTAGAATGGGCGTGGATGTTCCAACTAACCAGGCGACACCAGGCAAATCGCTTGGGAAAAATGCGGAAAGGATACACTCAGCGATCCGCACAAATGAAGTGATACACCATGCAGGTTCCTGCATGGTTCCATGCAGCGCGAGTCCGCGAGATCCGATCTACAAGCTCACAACCGTTGCACTTCGAGTAGAAGGCTGCCGAGTGAGCAGCCCCAATCGCGCATGATATAAATATCCTAATAAATAAATAAAAAGGTGTCGTGCTTGCGGGGCAGTTTCTGTATGGGACTCTATAGGCTAACTTGCCTAGAATGCATGCATTTAGGCATACAAGTGCACTCGGCTTATATCGTTTTTTTATGTGCTGATCGACCAATATGTTGGGGACACATGCCTACATATTTTATCTGAGATTTGGGGACTATTTATTGATTCAGCATGAAGACTAAAGCCTTCTGAATAAATCTATATGCAAGTGTATGCTTCCGCAAATTTCTCCGCCACCTAAAGAGGTCCCGTAGGATTTAGCGGAGTTTCCGAACAACCAACGTCAGCGTCAAGTTCACGGTCAATTCCATGAATTCCAAATGAATGTGGGAAATCCACGTAAATGCCTTTCCGCTGATATATTGACGTGACGCTAGCGGAAACGCGTTGAAGAATCAGGCCCATAGTGTGTAATGTGTATATTGTATAGTGTTATAGGCCCTCATTTATCAATCGAGTGTAAAATCTGCCACAGATTCGAGTGCAGGTTTCGTAGTACACCCACGTCGCCACGGCATTTATAAAGTGATCGCAAACAGCTGATCCTTCCTTAATTTTGTTTTCACATTAATAAATGTCACGGCTGAATTTGATCTGGCACGCCCTAAGAAATCAAGCCTCGCCCTCGTTTTTGCGACCTGAACCACTGCTATACGATCTGGAAACCATGGTTACCGTGCCTTTCTGCCCGCCTCGCCCCCCTCTCTCATACACACACACACACACACACACACACACACACACAGACGCACACACGCTGCACGCACACGCAACTTGCAAGCCCAACTAACTGGTGTGTTGTTAAATAAATAAACAACGAACACCTGCATGAATTAAATAAAGTTGTAGGCCTACCCTGTCTGTTTCCCTCTCACCTCGCTTGCCTTGCTGTCATGTCCACGCACGCACGCACCTACATGACACATCGACATCGCATCGCCATGAATGGAATACGTTTGGGCTGGCCTATATTAATTTTACCCATTCGTGCGCAGTGCACGGCAAACGGGCGAAGGCGTGATACTGCGCACTGCTGTGATATTAAAGTCCTGTGGGTGAGTGTCAGTGATGCCTGCATGAGAGATAGGCTATCATGTCGTCAAGGCAGTCATAATCAACGTTTATGTAGTGATTTGATCATTGATGAACGAATCATAAACATATGGATGAAGGCTTGCTTGCATGTGTGCTGGTATGTGTTGGCGACGCACGCCGTGGTCCCGTCCTCAGGCTCCCGACCCCCGAAAATGATCACGCTTTTATCTGAACTGTCAAAACCTGTCTAAGCACTTATTTAAATGGTGGATGATTAAGCCCCTTACGCCTATAGCCTGCTAGTACTTACTACAAATAGGCAAGCTGTATGCTTGTCATTGTCACTTGGAAATAAAGGCGTGCAGTCCATTTATGCCTTTTTTAAATAATATCATAATCACATATGCCGCATCACCGCATGCGCTCCAAAATCTGTTTGATTAAGCACAAACTAATAGATTGTAAACATGTAATATTGTTTTGAATTGTGCGATTTGGAGTTGGAAATCTCTCTTTTGTTTTTTACATACACATACCGTTTTATATTAACATTTTAGGAGTGAAAACATATGTTTAAATGCCTGACAGCCTCTCTCAGCTGGCCAAACAATGCTGCTCCGCTGTTCTAAGACAGAAAAACAGGTGAGGACAAAGCGTACGACAGCTGCCGAGCAGACGTGACTTTTGAACGTTGTCACGTTCAATTTCAAGCTTTGCCGGAAATGTTAAATGCCGAAAATGTCGGTAATTTCGGCGTGCGCCCATATTTTGGCGTACGCACGGTTGATAAATGAGGGCCATAGTGTGTATATTGTACAGGAGGATTCACATACTGTGTGTGTGGAGGTCCAGGTTCATTACTGAAGTCATGAGGAAGTTCTTTAGACGTGTCACTCTTCATAGACATATAGCTGGGTGTTGGAGACTCTGCTCTGTCGTACAGACTTCTGGAATCATAACATTGTTTGTGTGAATGACATTGTCAATTCTTTTTTTTTTTTTTTGTATTATTGTTACATTTCATTTTATTTATACAGGGGTAACATATTTTAGTTTCCTCTCACAACATTGCAGCGAAAAGAAAACTAAAATTGCAAAAAAACATTATATAAATTGTTATGTTGTGGTTTTACTAGGCATGTAAAATACTGTAGTTACAGGGCCTGGCCAAGAGGGGGCACAAGTACACCAGATTATGACTAGGCAGTCAGTAGGAGGCAGAGCCATATAGATTGATCTTAAATCCCTTTATTTTAGTTTTATAGTAATAGTACAACATAAACATTACAGAGACTTTAGTTGTCACTGTACAATACTTACTAAATATACAATACAATAACGGGTGATAGTTTAAACATGGCTTGTTGCATACTGTACACATACTGTACATATTACTGTTCACATACTATACATGCACACAAGCAGCCAGCCTGTCTACTGAACACCACACTGATTTGTACCACTTCATTCACAAACTGCACACACAGTAATTTACAATCTGTAGATTAACTTTGAACAGGATTGATACAACATTATTAGATGTTATGTCTTGTTTTTGTCATTCATGTAACTTAGCATGAGATCACATATAGTTGTATTATAGTGTTGTGTATATAATGCTGCTGCATTGTCTGAAGGAAGCCAAGTTTTACTCTTATGTACCTGTAGTGTACACAAGATGGAAGAATAAAGTACAGCATTGAACCTTGAATTGTATAGGAGGATTCACATACGTTGTATCTGGAGGTCCAGGTTCATTACTGAAGTCAGAAGGTTCATGACTCTTCATAGACACAGATGGAGGCTCTGCTCTGTGGATGTGATGTTTGTCAGCTCCCTCCTCCTCTCTCTCCTCACACCGACTCATCTTTGGTCTTCAGGAAACCTGTCAAGATTACAGTCACAATACACCAGGAAACAGTCAATGCTGGCCTAGTCCAGGCGCATGCCACATAATGCCACATAATAGGCTCTTATTGTCACGTCAGCTCGTCGCTTGTTCGAGTCCCGTTCATGACGACCTTTGCTGCATCTCTCCCCTTCTCTCTCTCCCTCTTTCCTGTCTGTCTTCACTGTAACTATCAACAAAGGCACAAAAACTAATCTTAAAAAAAAGAGAGGAAATGTTTGCTGTCATCCCTGACACATGGTGGTGTTACGGTGGAATTGGTGACCTGTGGAAATATGTGACAATCGTGTAGACTCTACACGATTGTCACATATGTCCACAGGAAATACACTGTAGACAATCACATAATGTCAGTGTCTGCAGCGGCGTCAACTCCGCGGGTGCTCAGGAGCAGAAGCACCCACAGGCAAAATAATAAGCCAATATCAATATGCAGTATATGCACCCACTGTCCACTGAAATGTCCCTTCCCCAGTGGGCTGCACCCACCGCCGTTATAGGAACCTGACGCCTCTGAGTGTCTGAATGTAAATCGTTGCGGTTTGTTTATTAGCAGAGTTCAATCTGTGGAGTGATGGAGTGGCTGAGATTTAGGGTATTGGAATTTGGTTCTAGGGTAAGATTTCAGCGTAAGCCAATCAGAGACAGACACAAACGTATGTGTGTGTGTGTGTGTGTGTGTTTTTTTTTTTTTCAAACAAGGTTCATGTTTTAGGTTGTTTTTAGAGAAAGTAAAAGGTGATTGTATCTTTTTTTCATTTGCTGCTTTCTTTCGTTTTAGGGATTTTAGCTGTTTTTGACATGGCATTCGAGCACGGGGCTAAATATGAATTTCTTTACGAAATGTTATAGCGATTTATTTTTTTATTCTTTACTATAGTCCTACTAGACCCCAATACATTACATTTGGCCACAAAAGATCACAGGATCTACTGAATGTGTCAAACTGACATATTGAGCCTATACAAGCCTTCCCCCAGTAGGCTACCTTCACATTCAGTAGATCTCGTGATCTTCTGTGGCCAGATGTAATTTCCTGGGTCTAGTAGGACTATAGTAAATAATAAATAAATAAATCGCTATAATAATTTGTAAAGAAATACATATTTAGCCGCATGCTCGAATGCCCCCGCCCCCCTGTCAAAAACAGCTAAAATCCCTAAAATGAAAGAAAGCAGCAAATGAAGAAAAAAAAGAACACTCATCTTTTACTTTCTCTCATAACAACCTAAAACATGAACCTTGGTTGAAAAAAACTAAAGTTGTCCTTTAAAATGAAGATCAACTATAATGCTGCCATGTACGGGGTGTTCGAGGAAAGAATGTCTGCCCTAGAACGGGATTTTTACTGGACTGTTATTTGCACCGTTGTAAACAAACTGTGGAAAACCAGGTGTGCCATGGTAATTCACCAGGAGGCCATCTCGGGAGAGGTGGTCTTCAAACAAATCCAAACTGAACTAAAAAGACAAAGAACTCTAGACGCACGAAAAAAGAAACTGACACCATGGCACCTACAGTATTAACAATAACATTGTAAAAAGAAAAAGAAAAAAACACTTTTGTATTGAAATGCATTGATTTATATATATTTATATTATTGTAACTTATATGTGTATATATGTAATTTTGCATAAATTGTAAACCCTGAATAATTTTCAATAAAGTATATATAAAAAGCAAAGAGTTAAGCACCCACTGACACAATAGTAAGCCAAATAGCACACACTGACTGAAGGCTGAATCTCCCCTCCCCCTGGTCATTTTGCACACACCTTTACGGTGTTCACAGAACAGGTATTCAAATGCTAATACGGTGGCTTTGTTCCAGTGACGGCACGGTTCATTCACACTCCTGCAGCAACACTAATTATTTACTGTTGATCATGCTGAGATGTTGGAACAAGATGCTGAAACAATTGAATGTGTTCGTTGTGAACTGAAAACGCTTTTAGTTCACAACGAACACATTCAATTGTTCAGTTCTCTGTGTTGGTGTTGTGTCAAAATGGTCGACTGTGTTTTAACACACATAAAGTAGGCTAGGGAGTGTCTAGAGACAAAACAGGTTTTGCGTGTTGTGTGTGTGTGTGTGTGTGTGTGTGTGTGTGTGTGTGTGTGTGCGTCAGTGGCCTTAGTTTACTCATATGTGAATCTAGATCATGAAATGTAGCACATTTGTTAAAGAAAACGCTTCAACTTAAGTGATTGGCACACAGCACATGAAGCATACACATAGTACATTTAGCCAAAAGCTAAATACATAAAAATTGTCACAACCTACTGTGTAATGAAAGGTAGAAAATAAAAGCAGTGCACCTCGGCCCACAAAGGCTACAAATCTATCAAATTGTTACCACACCCCCCTAAATTGAATAATTCAAAGACAAGACTAAAGACAAATGCAATAAAGTTCAGAATTATTACAACATATGGTATGAAACATTTATTCAAGTATCACAAAGTGTCACAGCATCTGACTTTAATGTACAGCTGGCGACCTTTGGGGTCGCCATCACGACCTCAATAGCTGCTAACTAAAACAGTTTTGGCTGTAAAACCAGATGAGCTACACATGCAAACATGACTGTGTCTGTCATGTTTTTGGACCATTACAAATGCGTTGGAATGTTTATCATTGATAGGAATATTTCTACGATTATACTGTATAAGACCAAGGACTGTATAAATTAATAAATATATAATAGCATCGATAGCTAGAGAGCTAGAGCTCCGGAACACCGGAACTGTATAAATACTTTTGGAAGTAATCTAATTACAACAAGATACTCTTCACCCAAACACTGAGGCACAGGGCCTGTAACAATATACTGAAGTGGTTCTAAAACCTTTTTAGACTATAATGAGTAAAAGTCAGAGTATAACAGAGTTAACCAAAATACCTTAGAATGAATTTGACAGACACAAGGAAGACAACTTCAGACAAGCAGAGCTACCAGTCTGCTAGAGAGAATCCTAACTTCAAGGGCAAAAAACATGAGGCTGGGTGTTATGGCAATCGGAAACAAAACAATTATTATCTACCCATGCTGGCTAGGGGAGACGTGTTACTATTTTAAAGTCAGTGGGACAGCATGACATCAAATGTCAGTCACAGGGCAATTCATAATCCATAATTCTGCAAGACCATAGGGGACCATGAGAACCGTCATCCACCAAAATAACAGATCTACAAAAGAAAAATACCTATCAATCATTATGATTGGGTGTGTCTGGAACCCTATGGCTACGTGAAAATTAGTGAAGTTTTGAATTTTTTGACAAAAGTCTATTTTAAACACATTAAAATGCTCTGATTTACATATATCTAGAACACTCTAATATACACATTCCTATTGATACAGATAGGAGTATTAAATAATGAATGCACAAAATCTCTGTATGTGCATAGACGTATCTCGAAAATCGTCCAACCGACCAACTTTAAACTCGGCATGTGCGTTGCTGCTGACTCCAGGTACATTTTTATGTCCGATGTCGAGTTGATTGGATAGGTAGTTGTCCAGAACCACCTACAGTATGTACGCCCAATCGCCCATACATAGGTGTTGGCGTAACAGTATAGTATAGTATAGTATAGTATAGTATAGTATAGTATAGTATAGTATAGTATAGTATAGTATAGTATAGTATAGTATAGTATATAGTATAGTGTAGTATAGTGTAGTATAGTGTAGTATAGTGTGGTATATGGAAATCACAATTCACAATAATATAGCTTAAATAACTGTATATAGTGTGACATTACTTTGTCTCTCAGCTGGGCAAACATGTAATGACATGAGGGTCCTTAGCAGGCTAGGAATCTCAGTGTAGCCCGTGGCCACTAACTTTATGACCCACAAACAAATAGTTGGGGGTTGTTTGCCATGTTAGGACATGCACCTACTGTGTTCACAGTAGGTGCATGTCCTAACAGTAGGTGCATGTCCTAACATGGCAAACAACTCACCATGGCAAACAATTCACCATACCATTCAATCACCATGCTAGGTTCACCGTACCATTTTAACAAGTTTTCAAACATTATATTCCAGACAAATTATTTATTTTACACAAATCCAGTATTTTCTTTCTCTTTTCATTTTCTTTTCCTCTTTTCAATTCAGTAGCAAATTATTGAAATGACTTTTTGGTCATTACATATTTTAGAAAGACCCTGTATTGTATCATTTATTACACTCCCTGTGCTGTTTGCATCAAGATTCAAGTTGTGATTTAATTACATTTAGTCCTACTAGAAATTACCAGGAAATTACATCTGGCCACAAACGATCACGGGATCTACTGAATGTGAAGGGGACAAGGTTTGGTGACAAACTTACATATTGAGCTTATGACACACATATGGCATCCCCCTAGTATCCCCTCTTCACATTCAGTAGATCCTTTGTGGGGTTTGTGGAAAAAATACATATTTAGCTACCTGTTGGAATGCCCCCTAAAACAGACTAGACATTAGTTCCAGTAAAGTGATTAAAAACACCTACCCGATATTAATCTTTAGGCTTGAATCCAATGTGGCAAAATGGAGTGCATGGTGTTCAGTTCTCTGTGTTGTGGCCGGGTTGTGAGGTTGTGTCAAAATGGTCGACTGTTTTAACACACAAAGAAGGGAGTGTCTAGAAACCAAAGTCACCAAACTGGTTTTGTGTGTGTGCACAAAGTAAAGAACGATAACTGGGCTCCACAGTGCCATATTTCAGAAAATGTCAAGAGTGAGACTCTATTGTCTTAATGTGTTCGACCTATCTATCTATCTATGCATGCTCAGACCCAGCCAGCAAGCCACACACATAGTGCTCAGACCCAGCCAGCCAGCCAGCCACACACATAGTGCTCAGACCCAGCCAGCCAGCAAGGCACACACATAGTGCTCAGACCCAGCAAGCCACACACATAGTGCTCAGACCCAGCCAGCCAGCCAGCCAGCCACACACATAGCTCCGTAAGGGAGCGGTCAGTGGTTGCACCACTCAAAAAATCTTCAAAAAACTGAAGAGGCTACTGGAGATTGGAGAACCTGATTTGGACATGATCTGATGCAGGACAATACGTCACTATGACAGAAAGAGAAGATGGTTCTGGCCACATTCATTCACCCCATAATCTCAGTGTAAATTGGGGAATATGTTGTGAAATAAAAAGTCAGAAGACTGGAATGTGGGAAAATGCATTATTTTTACATTTTCTTAGTTCAAACATCTGTGGGCTCTCTCTGAACAGAAACAAGTCGCGATGCGGCCCCTCCCCCTTCACTTCACACACACGCACGCACGCACGCACGCACGCACGCACACACACACACACACACACACACACACACACACACAGACGACTTTGTCCCTATAACGTGCACGGGCTACTGGCACCGTTCCACTTCCTCATATCACGCAAGAGACGCCACACACCAGTATAGAAGAGAGATAGTCACAGGTCACTTTGACACTTACTCACTTGTTGTAACTTGTAGTTGTGGGGGCTATATTGTCTTCCATGAAAAATATTTCGAAGCGATGTTAAACTCCGCATGGCTCATTTCCATGCGTCACACAGTCAGGGACCCTGCTGACGATTTGGTCCACTGTTTACCCTCCTACTGCATATATCAGCGCTGCATGCAGATCGGCTATTTTACCGTTTGTGAGGACGCACACATGAGCGCGCGTTATTACGCGGCGGAGCCGCGGAGAAAATTGTTATTTATAATGCGTGTGAAATGGCATGTGTGGCGTGGTGCGTGGTAAAGGGTTAAATTGCGTGACTGTCACACTCAAAGGGTGAGACATGGCAGCCCTTGAGTGATGATGATGTGGTTTAGGGCAGTGTTTCCCAACCTGTGCAGCTCAGTGTTGCCAATTTAGCGGATTTGTCGCCATATTTAGCTTCTTTCCAGACCCCCCTATAGTGACTGAATTAGTGAAAAGCTTCTGGCGAGAAATCTAGCTCCTTTTTCTGGTGAATTGGGAACAAATCGTGTTGACAGGCGCCAGAGATAAGACCCTAATTTTTCTTAATTTTCCTTCTCAGCCTCAAATCCGCTAAATTGGCGAAACTAAAAGTGGTCGGCGCGTCTGACTCAGTGGCTTCCTCGGCTCGGTTATGTGCACAGACTGCCAGTGCTTCCTCCTTTCTTGCAGCAAGAAAGGAGGAAGCACTGGCACCTCACTTTAGTCTGCTAGTAAAAATAAAATACACACTCAGATGCATAAAGTATTAACCTTCAACCTGTATGGATCGGAACAAAATAGCGTTCTAAACGTTAGTTGAATTGAGGTATATGTTTTTTTTATATTATTGATTGATTTATTGATATTGATCTTAAATTGATATTTATTAACAGTTTGCAGAATTACAGTACATTTCAAGCACAAACTCAATACAAAGACTGTTAACTGTGAGTGGACGACCCAATTAAGCATTACACTTGTTTACAACAGGGTCCACCATGTTCAATTAATCAAAACATTTAGAGACATACAAATAGACACTTCTATATAGTTAAAGAACAGAACAGGAATTCATCATAAAGGAAGCAAAAAGGGAAAAGAATGCAGTGAGGGGGAAAAAGGGGGTGGGGGGGGATTCAGATTTTACGGGAGCCAGTTTCGAATTGCAGCCGTCCGTAGGTGCCCTTTGAGAGCGGTTTTGAAGGAGTCAAGGGATTCACATGTCTTAATGACTGTTGGTAGGGCGTTTCACATTCTGGTGGCATAGGAGCGAAAATAATTTAGTCCCTTGTTTGTGCCGAATCTGGGTTGTACATGGTTTGTTGCACTCCCTCATGTGTGGACTTCGTTTACATTAAGGAAGTATTTAGACAGGTACATGGGTATCTTGGTGGTGTATCAAATCTTGTGGCCCAGACCCATTGCAAGATGCTGTACTCATGTCGTCGACCCTAAGCCATCCCAGCCTGTCAAAGTGGGCAGGGGTGAGGTGGGTTCGGGGGGTGAGGCCAAGTAGGAGCCTGACCAGTTTGTTTTGGGAGGTCTGGAGCCTTGTTTTAAGGGCCTTTGAGGTGCTGTGGTACCAAGAGGTGCATGCATAGTCAAAGAAACCTTGTACGAGGGCTCCTGTTAAGGTCTTCAAGGTGATTTTGTTGACCAGTGAGGAGATCCTGTAAACTGTAAAGGAATCTTGTTCTTTGATTGACTTTTTTGATTACGTTGGTGGCCATTTTATCACCGTAAAGATTGGCCTCCAGGATGGAACCTATAGGTATAGGTAATTTAATCTTTTCGTGTGATAATATTGTCACCCACTTAACCAAGAAGCCATCAGCCTTGCTGAGATTACTATTTGATCCGAAGAGAATGGATTCAGTTTTTCCCAGGTGTAAGGATAGTTTGTTACAATGTTACAATGCGTTTAAACGAGCAGCGAAT
This sequence comes from Protomyctophum parallelum, assembly GCF_964188405.1. Classification (NCBI taxonomy): domain Eukaryota; kingdom Metazoa; phylum Chordata; class Actinopteri; order Myctophiformes; family Myctophidae; genus Protomyctophum; species Protomyctophum parallelum. The sequence goes on from NC_139705.1 coordinate 2,805,490, forward strand.
TGTCCGAGTTCAGACCACAGCACAGAGTGCCTCTGCTGCCTCAGTGTCGAAAAACCCATATATATAACCACGCCCCACTGCCCCAGCAACGGATCCACGAATCAGTTAATAATAATATATATATTTTTACAAAGAAAAGTTTCAGTGTTTTTTTCTAAAAACTTTAGTTTACCCACGCGACGTCGTCGTATACACTCACTCTACTCTATAACATTAGCACGGCAGTCGCACAGTCTTCAACAGAAGCAAACCTAAGAAGCATGTCTAAACATTACACTCAAAAGCACAGGAGGGAGTGGGAAACTATTCTTGAATTCAAGGGATGGTTAAAGCCATACGTGGGCAATGACAGACGTGCATATTGCATGTATTGTAAAACTGACTTTTATGCTAAACTTAGCGATATTAAAAAGCATGTGGCTTCCCAGAAGCGCATACAAAAGGCAAAGCCTTACAATAGAGCTACACAAAGCACTTTGCCACCAACAAGAAAATAGATGAGGCAAAAAAGGCAGAGGCAATTATTAATTTATTGCCATGGCTATGGCAGAGCACTGCTCCATGCTGGCATGTGACCACATTGGGGAAGCATGCAAAGTGGCATTAAGGATTCCACTGCTGCCACCAATTTCCGAATGCATAGGACCAAGTGCACAGAAATGATAAATGGCGTTCTGGCTCCATATTGTCTCAGGCGCTTGGTTGCGGATGTGGGTGACCAACGCTTCAGCCTCCTACTTGATGAGTCCACTGACATCAGCGTGTCAAAGTAACTTGGTGTGGTCATACGTTACTTCCGTGAGAGTAAAAACAACATAGTGTCAGCATTTGCATACTGTGTCATGGCACCAGAGCAAAGGGATCCGGGAACCTGAACCTCAGGTAGACGGCCTGGAGGATGGACCCGGGCTGAGCAGCTGGAGGCCGGCCGGGAGGCAGAGACGAGACGAAGGACGCGTCTGGAGGTCGGCCGGGATGCCGAGACGAGGCGTCGTCTGGAGGTCGGCAGGGAGGCCGAGACGAGGCGAAGGAGGCGTCGTCTGGAGGTCGGCCGGGAGGCCGATACGAGGCGAAGAAGGTGCCGTCTGGAGGTCGGCCGGGAGGCCGAGACGAGGCGAAGAAGGTGCCGTCTGGAGGTCGGCCGGGAGGCCGAGACGAGGCGAAGAAGGTACCGTCTGGAGGTCGGCCGGGAGGCCGAGACGAGGCGCCGTCTGGAGGTCGGCCGGGAGGCCGAGACGAGGCGAAGGAGGCGTCGTCTGGAGGTCGGCCGGGAGGCCGAGACGAGGCGAAGGAGGCGTCGTCTGGAGGTCGGCCGGGAGGCCGAGACGAGGCAGTCAGAACGTCGTCCGGAGGACGACCCGGCGGCCGAGACAAGGCAGAGGACACATGGGCCGACGGCAGGCATGGAAGTGACACCGGAGGTGCCGCAGGCTGTAGAAGTGACACCGGAGGTGCCGCAGGCTGTAGAAGTGACACCGGAGGTGCCGCAGGCTCTGGAAGTGACACCGGAGGTGCCGCAGGCTGTAGAAGTGACACCGGAGACGACGAGGTGGGTGCTGCACACCCTGGAGGCATAGTGGGTGCTGCACACCCTGGAGGCATAGTGGGTGCTGCACACCCTGGAGACAAGGTGGGTGCTGCACACCCTGGAGGCATAGTGGGTGCTGCACACCCTGGAGCGGAGTAGGATGCTGCACACCCAGGAGAGGAGTAGGATGCTGCACACCCAGGAGAGGAGTAGGATGCTGCACACCCAGGAGAGGAGTAGGATGCTGCACACCCAGGAGAGGAGTAGGATGCTGCACACCCAGGAGAGGAGTAGGATGCTGCACACCCAGGAGAGGAGTAGGATGCTGCACACCCAGGAGAGGAGTAGGATGCTGCACACCCAGGAGAGGAGTAGGATGCTGCACACCCAGGAAGGAGTAGGATGCTGCACACCCAGGAGACGAAGAGGATGCTGGATACGAGGAGGATGCTGGAGACGAGGAGGATGATGCTGCACACCCAGGAGATGAGGAGGATGCTCCAGATTGTGGAGACTGGACTGCAGGTTGAACTGCAGGCGGGGCTGCAGGCAGGGCTACAGGCACCGGAGGTGGGGCTGCAGGAGGAGCTGCAGACACCGGTGGTCTCCGAGGCTGAGCAGGGGCTGACTGCAGACTCGAGATGGCTGACCGGGTGGGCTTGGTTGCTTGGCGATCCCGGGATATTTTGCCCCCTTTGTTGGCACTGCGGGGACCTCCCAGAGCCAGGCGTGTGCCCAGATAAGGATTGGGGGCATGAGGTGGCGCTGAATAAACAGGTATCCTTGCATGTTTGCAAAAATAAGACAATAAGTCTAATGGCTTGGCTTTCTGCTGGTCATTATTAGGGCTGGCAGGATTCAGGCTCAAGACTCCAAGCCTAATGGAGTGAGGAGCTTGCTGGGAAGTATTAATCAAGCTGGTCTCAAAGTCATTAAGCTTAGTACGGACAGCGTCCAAACGGGGCACAAAATGGCTGACCCAAGGCCTCTCTTTAAGCCACTGCTGCTGGTTTGAAATCTCCCCTTTAACCTCAGCATGCAGTTTAGGAGGAGAGGCCATAAAACGTTCAACCAAACATTCAAAGTCTGCCACCTTTCGGTGAAAAAGTTTTAACTCTGCTGGGTTCATAATGGTCGGATCATTCTGTCACGGTGGCAAAAATGTACTGAACCCAAGTGCAGAGGTACGACCAGCAAAGCAGAGTGTAATCCAAGCATTTATTGAATAATGCAGAAAACAGGCAAACTTATACAAATAGCAAAATACTGGCAGAAACTAAGTAGTCCAAAAAAGCAAAAACAAAGAGTTACAAGCAAATTACCAGAAGCTTGAAAGCTTAGTCCAGCAACGAGGAACAAGGCAAAAGCTCCCACATACAACAACGTGACATGAATGTATGATCCGACAAGGTGTGTGTGCAATGAGTCCAGTCTTATAGGTGGTGGTGGGTTGATTGCAGTAGTGTTCACAGGTTTGTAATGGGCTGGGCTGATGAGAGTGGAACCAGGTGTGTAACTGGGACTGAAGTGTGGAATGGGATGAGGGAGTGGCCGAAGTGGAAATACAGACAGGGGGAGATTCAAACCATGACACCCTCCCCCTTTCAGAACAACGAGTGGCCCAGGAAATTAATCTCAATGCATTTTCCTCGACTTTTCAGAAAGTATTTATTTAAAGACCTTTTAAGCGTCGTACGAAGCCAACTCTTGTCGTGACAAATCATGACAACACACACAATATTTTGGACCAAACAAATAATTACAAAGAAGAAAAACAACAAAAAAAGTGTTAAAACCTGCCGTTTTTTCCCTACTTTCTAATTCTTTGTTTGGTCCAAAATATTGTGTGTGTTGTCATGATTTGTCACGACAAGAGTTGGCTTCGTACGACGCTTAAAAGGTCTTTAAATAAATACTTTCTGACAATTCTATGAGGAAAATGCATTGATTCATTTCCTGGGCCACTCGTTGTTCTGAAAGGGGGAGGGACTGCGACGCTCTATAGCCAGAGCTGTTTTGGCCTTCATGCAGAAATGTGGACTGAAGAAAGAGAAACTCCTAGGCTTAGGAACAGACAATAGGTGAATCCCAATTGGGAGTGTTCACCCTACAAGGTGCGGTACTAGGTAGGATAGGGTAGGGCACTGCACTGGCACTACCCTGTGGAGGTGGCATAGTGCACACGCAGAGGGCATGTCTGTGGATTGGGACAGCGTTCACTGGGCTGAGCTGGGCGGAGCCGAGTGGAGCTGGGCGGAGCCAAGCCGTGCCCAGCTTTCTCGACTGGCGGCCATTGCTGTTTACACGGACTGACTGCAGTGTTGTTAAAAGTAGTTAAAACTACCTTTTTAACCCACGGAATTTACTTTCAAGTAATTTTTGGGGAGTATTTAGTTGTTTAAACTTCATGTATGTGGTCAATTAATCATAAAAGGGCCTATTTAAAAATATCCCACAACGGCGTCGGAGAATTCAGAGAACCGTAGGTCTCGCTTTGGGGGCTGTCACCAGGGAGCTGTACCCGTTTTTACCTCTCCTTTGTCGGCGTGGGCCGGGGCGATTTCCCCCCGTTTCTCCTCCGGGGCAACGTGGTGCCCGTGTGTGATGCGGTTCGTTTCCAGTTGTTTTGTTTCCCCGGGTGTCGGGTGCAGTGTAAATAAAAGCTATTCTATAAAATATCTATTGTTATTACTACGTCGAATCTGATTTGGCTTGAGTCCTGACTCGTTGCAAAGAGTTTCTGAAAGGAAGGATATACCAAACTGCCATACACTTCATAATGATAAATGTTTTTACATTTGGACAGAATACAGACTATCGTCGCATCTGCTGTTTGATTTGTATTAGCAGGCACCGATCAATCACTGATCATATAGGCTAAGTTTATTGCTATAATGTCATTTAATATAGGTATACTTTTACATTTAAACAACCACATATAGGCCTATAGCCTATACCTACTGTAAAGTGAGTATAAACTGTTAATTCAACTGAGGGAAATTAATTAATCAGAATGATACTCTTAATCAGTTAATTACATTTGCATTTACATGAATGAAAAGGTTAAACCAGGCCAACTCTCAGCTCCAAATGGATAGGCTACATTTATCACAATATTATTTTACTGTGTAATCTAACACAAATCTTACAAATGCTGTCACTCAGTTATTTAATTTAGGCAGAAAATATATCACTGAATAGTGTATGCAATTAATGCATTCAAAAGAGCTGAATAAATGTTTTATGGACCCATAATAGTGATTATTATTTAATAATAATAATAATAAAACTTTATTTGTATAGCACCTTTCATGACATGAAATGCAGCTCAAAGTGCTTTACAGAGCAATGGAGCATTAAAAGACAAGCAGTAATGCAATGCAATACAGTGAGGACATGAATAACAAAAAATAAAAGATAAATTAAAAGCAATGTTGTAGAAGTCGGTCTTGAGCTGTGCTTTAAAAATGTCTACAGAGGCTGCCTGACGAAGGTACAGTGGGAGCATGCCGTCGGCCCGTAGAAGCAAAAAGCTGCTTCCCCGTATTTTTTTGTTGCCATTTCTTTAGGCAAAGCGAGCAGGCCAGCAGTGGAAGACCTTAGGGGGGGGGGCGGTTTGGGACATATTTAGGCAGGCAGTCATGTAGGTAGGAAGGTGCGAGACCATTGAGAGCTTTATACACAAGTAAAATAATTTTAAAATCAATCCTAAAAACAACCGGAAGCCAGTGCAGTGAAGCCAAAACTGGAGTAATATGTTCTCTCATCTTAGTTCTAGTTAAAACTCTGGCTGCTGCATTTTGGACAAGTTGTAATCTGTCAGTTGTTTTCTTAGCCAGTCCTGAAAAAAGTGCATTGCAGTATAAATCAAGCCGAGAAAAAACAAAGGCGTGGATTAGCGTTTTTGCATCGTCCAAAGACAAATAGGCTCTGATTCGTGCAATATTTCTAAGGTGAAAAAAGGCAATCTTGGTAACATGATTAATGTGTTTGTGTGTGATTAATTTAAGTTGTTTTGCCATACCCATTTATTTTGCCATAAATCAGATAGCTTTAAGGTACGGCCATGACAGCAATGGTAGGAAAAAAGATATATAATATATTAATCATATTCGGATATTCGGTTTTCGGGGGGCCAACTGTTTCCTATATTCGGTATTCACTGCAGTTTCGGCCAATAATTTCCCTTTCGGTGCATCCCTAGTTGTATGACTGTATGTATGAGTATGTAAATAGTTCAATTCAACTTTGTAAATACAACATTTATTTATTGTTATTTTGTCTTCGGTATAAAAATGAATGAACATTGAACAAGGATACCGTATCTCAGACTCAATCATGTAATAAATAACGTCAAAATCAAGTAATTCCAGTAGAAAATTAACACAAATAAATACATAAAAAGTACATTCATTGCACATTGGGCCCTGGTGTTCCTGACCCTGCTCCAGACCCCAGTGCAGCTGTACCACTATGGTCTGGTATGGCCTCGGCTAGGCCTGGTGGTGCTGTAGGCCAGCAGTCCGGCTCCGCTCCAGAGACTTCCAGACATGGCAGTCTCACGTGATGGTGCTGCTGTAGGCCCGCCGCTGCAGGCCACCTCCTCGCCCGTCTTTGGATACATGCACTCCTAAGGCAGTGGAGAATGAAGGTTTCAGAACCACTGGCTTAACAGGTTATTTGTATGGCAGTAGTGTTACAACTCAGAATTCCCTTATTGTTAAAAAAAAAAAAAGGCTTTTGTGCTTGGGTAATAATTATGTTCTGTTGTGGTCCAATGATGACTTTACAACAGGTTGCCATGTCAAACATTAGAACTTGAAGTCAATACACCACATTAACACAATACATAATTTAACACAGATGAAACCATAAGAAGGTTAAAGTATTAAGTGCATTATACTATACATGGAATAAAGCTAAATATAATCTCAATGTAATGATGTTTTAGGCAGACCAGCTGAAGAAATCATGGCATTTCTGAGACTGTTCATGTTTCTGGAATATGCTTCTAAACTTGTATTCTATTGCTAGTTTGATCACTTTCACCTTAAAATAACATGAATTAATAAATGACTGAAAATAGCCAATCTACAAGCTCACAAGTCACAACATGTCGCACTGCAACGTGTTGTGAGCTTGTATATCTTCTATTTTTGGTGTGGACTTTTCTAGTCCTCTATAGCAGTAGTTCTCAAACATTTGACTGAGTGTACCCCAAAATAACTTTCATTCACGGCACGTCTGAATTACAATTTGTGTCTTACACACACAGCCAGACAGACAGACACACATACACACAACGCATGTTTAGTTTAAGCACAACGTCGGTGGATATTTTTTTCTTTGCAAGGAATCGGGACTCAGGTTGAATCAGATTCGACCATAGACTCGACGTGGTAATAATAATAATAACAATAATATAGTGGCTGTTATTTGTGGTGCACTTAGTTGACATTTGGGGGGGTGGAACGGTTGGGGGCGAGTTGCATGTGGGCTGTGGGTGTCCACAGTGGATTCATGTCATGCATGTGGATCGTTTCGTTCCGTGGGAGGGACGGGGGGAATCGCTTCGGCCTGTGCCGACCGGGGAGAGCTGGTGGCGGGTTGCATCCCCTTTGCTTGCAGCCCCCGGGGCGAGACCTGTGGCTCTCTGGATTCTCCGACATCGTTGTGGGATATTTTTGAATGGGCTGTTTTGTGATTGATTGACCGCATGTATGAAGTTTAAACAACTGAATACTCCGCTAAAATAACTTTAAAGTAAGTAATTAAGTTATTTCGTTCCGTGGGAGGGACGGGGGGAATCGCTTCGGCCTGTGCCGACCGGGGAGAGCTGGTGGCGGGTTGCATCCCCTTTGCTTGCAGCCCCCGGGGCGAGACCTGTGGCTCTCTGGATTCTCCGACATTGTTGTGGGATATTTTTGAATGGGCTGTTTTGTGATTGATTGACCGCATGTATGAAGTTTAAACAACTGAATACTCCGCTAAAATAACTTTAAAGTAAGTAATTAAGTTATTTAACTTACTTCCGACATCTTTCTTTTCCTCTTGTTGCTGTCCTCTGCTCTGCTGCTGCGGGCTGGTGGGGAAGGGGTAGAAATGGCGAGAGCCTGCGCAGTACGGCTGCGCCGTGGCGATGTACACTGCACCGAGAGGGTACATCCCCACTGGCCTTTGGAAGCGAGCGCGGGCGGGGAAAAATAGTGCGTGGCCCAGTGCAGTATCAACAGGACACTTTTTGCGCTCTGTGGAATGGGATGCACTGCGGGCGCGGCGCTGTGACGTCATATACCACGAAATACGCACTTCTCAGTGTCTACACTCCCAATTGGGATTCACCTAATGCCTCTGTAATGACAGGGGTCAACAATGGGGTCCACAAGGTGCTGAAGGAGGAGTGTGGGTTGAAGGAGCTTGTCCTCATCCGTTGTGTGTGTCACTCCCTGCAGCTGGCTGTAAGTCATGCCAGCAAGGACACAGTTCCACGCAGCATTGAATACCTTGTGCGGGAGACGTACAACTGGTTTTGAGTGTCTCCCAAACGAAGAGAGGCTTACAAGGCCATATATGAAACCATCAACCCTGGTAATAAACCACTCATGATCACCAAGGTGTGTGCCACACGCTGGCTTTTCAGCTGTCACGCGTATTTTGGACCAGTGGGAGGAGCTTAAGTTGCATTTTAGCATCACCAAAGCAACTGAGCATTGCTACATGGCTGAGGTGTTGTACAATATGTACAATGACCCTCAGAACGTCCTATACCTGACCTTTCTGAAGTCAGTGTTGGGTGAGGTACAGCAGGCCATTAAGGCTTTTGAGGGGGATAAGGCAGACCCAGTCAAGCTGCCTGATTGCTTGATTAGCTTGATCAAGTCAGTCAGCAGCAGGGTGCTAAATCTCCTGGCAAAGGTTGATGTCCTCAATGAGCCCATAGATGGGTTCATCAGCCCCGAACCCTATCTACCTTTTTGAAACAAAGGCAGATGAGGCCCGCTTGCCAGAAGTAGATGTGTAGCATTCATCATCGCCCTGACCAAAGAGCTGAGGCCTGAGATTGCCTGACAACATAAAAGCACTTCAGGGCATGTCTGTCTTACTCTTCAGTGTTGCTGGGGCTCTACAGCCCATGAAGAGCTTTGGAGAAATCCTAAACATTGCCAAGCTCCTTGGGTACTCTCCCAGTGATATTGATGAGATCATGCAGCAATGGGTAATCCACCTTTGTAAGTGGAATGAACTGCAGGACACCGTGGGCTTTTGGGTTGAAGTGTGGCAGTTCAGGGATACATATACATATGTTGCATCCTGTAACATGGCATATGGTGGTATACTGTCTGTATGTTGTATCGTGCATTTCTATGAGACGTGATCAGCCTGTGCAGCATCAAAGTGCAGTGATGGAAGGTGGAAGCTGTGGTGGATGTATATAGGACTGCAACTATATCCATGACTTTCTAAGCCATTACTCTACATTACTTTGGAAGGATATTCTATGTTTTTTTATTTCTCAACAAATTGATTAACATCATAGCCCCATGTTATATCCGATAATTTGGAAATTATGTAATCGGCCCCCGATTTCTGATCACATATCACATAAAAATAAAAGCATAAAATAACATTAAAATAATAGTAAAAACATAAAACAACATTAAAATAATAGCCAAAAAAAAGGCCTAAAACATTGAGGGCATGAATAAACACAGAGAAAAAGAGAAAATAAAAAAGGTTAAAGCTATCTACAGAGGCTGCCTGTCTAAGCCGTTGGCCCATAGAAGCAGAAGGCTGCTTCACTGTGTTTTATAGAATCCATTGTAGGCGCTATAGGCACTTGGAGCAGGTCAGCAGTAGAAGACCTGAGGCGGTTTGGGCCGGTTTGGGACATATCTAGGCAGGCAGTCATAGAGGTAGGAAGGTGCCAGACCATTGAGAGCTATATAAACAAGTAAAATATACGTTTAAAGTCAATCCTAAAAACTACTGGAAGCCAATGTAGTGAAGCCAAACCGGAGTAATATGTTCTCTGATCGTAATTTGAGTTAAAGCCACATTTTGAACAAGTTGAACCAATATAACTATACTGTCATAGAGGACATGCAGTGTTGCAGAGGTCTCCGGACTTGAACAGGTGAAACACATTGACCAGTGGGAACATAGTGACCGAGCCGACCAGCGAGCCGATCTGTGCCGCGGCGCCGCACCACACGAGGGCGCTGTGGCTCCTGTCTCTCAAGATGACTCCCACCATCACCTTCACGAAGGACAGACTTCCGGTGAAGGAAACCCACGACACCACCTGGAGGTGAACACACCAGAGTTACCGTGTCAGTCAGTCTACTCGCAAAGGGAGCCGCTCAAACATTTTGCGTGCGTTAATGTCCCCGACGTCGATGAGGGAGGCGGAGGAACGAGGCCAACGTGTCGTGCGGCGCTCCCCTCCCGCTTTCTCTACATCTGACCTCACAGGCCTTTAACCCCTTGTGGTGTTATGTTATGATTTAGCTATTGAAAAATAGCAGATCTACAAGCTCATAGCGCACCACCGAGTGGCGCGCTGCGAGCTTGTAGGTCTGCTATTTTTGAAAAATCGAAGAACGACTGACATAGAAACATAGCTTTTTCAGAAAAGTGTCATGATTTAGAAGACGTGTTTTGATCAAAAAAGGTCAAAATGGGTTAAATCCTCTGAACAGACCTTGATTGAACTGTAGCCTATACTTCCCAGTGCTTTTTTTCCCCCTGCAAACTGTCGTACTATGAAGTATTCAATGAATCAAATCAGTCACATGGTCCTCCAGACAGACAGGAAGATGCTAGGGGGTGGTAGGTACATGGTTCTATGTTCTATATCATCCCCACTTACAATGAGAGCCTCTCCTATGGTAGAGTTGTGAAGCAGGGGACAAGGACTCATGGCCGCCATGGCCATGTTGTAGCCTCCGAACCCAGAGCCCAACACACAGAGTACACCTAAGAAGACCAGAGACCTGCAAACAATGCAAAGGACACGACACGTTTACTCCTTAGCAGTGTGTTTTGATTGATTGAAATATTTATTTTCACAGTTTGCAGAATTACAGTAGGCTACAATTCAAGCACAACTCAATACAAAGACTGTTAACTGTGAGTGGACGACCCAATAAACTAAGCATTACACTTGTTTACAAGAGGGTCGACCTTGTGCAATTCATCAAAACATTTAGAGACGTACAAATATACACTTCTATAAAGCCAAAGAGCAGAACGGGAATTCATCAAAAAGGAGGTAAAAAGGTAAAAGAAACAGGGGGGGGGGGGGGGGGGGAGTCAAGGGATTTGCATGTCTTAATGACTGTTGGTAGGGCGTTCCACATTTTGGTGGCATAGGAGCGAAATTAATTTAGTCCCTTGTTTGTGCCGAATCTGGGTTGCACTTGCACATGGTTTGTTGAACTCCCTCTGGTGTTGTGGGTGTGGACTTTGTTGACATTAAGGAAGTATTTAGACAGGTACATGGGTATCTTGGTGGTGTATCGAATCTTGTGGACTAGACCCATTGCAAGATGCTGTACTCTGTCTTCGACCCTAAGCCATTCCAGCCTGTCAAAGTGGGCAGGGGTGAGGTGGGTTCGGGGGGTGAGGCCAAGTAGGAGCCTGACAAGTTTGTTTTGGGAAGTCTGGAGCCTTGTTTTAAGGGCCTGTGGTACCAAGAGGTGCATGCATAGTCGAAGAAACCTTGTACGAGGGCTCCTGTTAGGGTCTTCAAGGTGTTTTTGTTGACCAGTGAGGAGATCCTGTAAAGGAATCTTGTTCTTTGGTTGACTTTTTTGATTACGTTGGTGGCCATTTTATCACCGGAAAGATTAGCCTCCAGGATGGAAATATTTTTGAGCTACCAACTATCAATATTTCAACAAGCAACTTAAATGAAAAACAAACCCAAAGATGCTTATAATGAGCAGAGCAGACATAGCAACACTGGTGACCAGTACAGTATTAGCCTGTTTGGACATTGGAAACAACACAGCCAAGTTGAAGTACATCAATGTTGATTTTGTCGACTAAAACTGTGACGAAAAATGATCGTCGACTACTTAATTGTTTCATTGAAAAAAACTAAGCTATGATGACTAAAACTAAGACTAAATATATTGACAATTTCATCAGCAAATATAAACTATACTAAAATGTTAGGGAGGGACTAGTGGAGAAGAGATCCAGCAGAATGTTTGGTTGCGCATGGGTGTTGTAGCCTACTCTGAAAATAGCTTGTACATTGACATGCAACCAAGTGTAAAATCAGGAATTACGATGCCAGCAAGGTCCGCCAAATTATTGTTTTACTAAATCAACTGTACATTTAGTTGACCAAAATCTTATGATATTTATTTTACTAAAACTAGACTATAACACTAAAACATTGCAGATGACTGAAATATGACAAAAACTTAATTTTATTCAAAACACTATGGGCTCCATTTTCGTCACCGCTAAACCCCTTATCCCTAAACTTCTTTGCCTTTTTTACTACTATGAAAAACATTTTTGAATAGTTGACATGGCCAGTCTACAAGCTCACAACGTGTCAATGTAGATTGCTATAGTTGAACTATTCAAAAATGTTTTTCAAAATAGTAAAAAAAAAAAGGCAAAGAAGTTTAGGGATAAGGGGTTTAGCAGCGGTGACGAAAATGGAGCCCTATAGGACTGAAACTAAATGAAACATTCAAAACCATGTGCAACACTGCAGGACAGTAGGCCTATTATTATAATTAATCATTAATAATATAATAATTATTGTGGGCGGCTGTGGCTCAGGAGGTAGAGCAGGTCGTCCAATGATCCGTGGGTCGGCGGTTCGAATCCTGGCTCCTCCTGTCCACATGTCGAAGTGTCCTTGGGCAAGACACTGACTGAACCCTACATTGCCTCCAATGAGTCGGTCGGTGTGAGCTGTGCCACCGTTGGTGTGTGAATGTGGGAAGTGAGGATGCTGGCGTCGACTGTTCGCCGCTTCACCTCCCGATGTATGACTGAATGAACCGTTGTAAAGTGCTTTGAGCACTTGGAAAAGCGCTATGAAAATGCAATTCATTATTATTATTATTATTATTATTATTATTATTATTATTATTACCTGTTTGTAAAGAACATGGCAACGACGCAGGCCAGCGGGTTGGCCACAGATGCCAGGGCAGCAGAGAGGTGGTAGGCCAGGTTGCCGTAGGGCATGCAGGAGTAGGTCTGCACCGACGGCAGCAGCCCGTTGCTGGCCGCGTTGACCCACACCACCAGGCAGTAGATGAAAGCCAGCTGGTAGACCGAGTGTTTGGGCTTGGCCAGCAGAGGCCTGGACTGACCGCTGTCCTCACTCTGCTGCTGCTGCTGCTGCTGGGCCTTCACATCCTGGGCTGGACATCCTGCTGGACATGTGGAGGAATAGAAGTATAGCTTTTTACTTAACCCATTTTGGTGTTCATAGCATTCTGTTCTACTTTAGCTATTGAAAAATAGCAGACCTACAAGCTCGTAGCGCGCCACCGAGTGGCGCGCTACGAGCTTGTAGGTCTGCTATTTTTGAAAAGTCGAGAAAATGTGGCGCAAGTCTTTGAATATATATTTCAGAGCGAACATTTTTAACTAAAATATTGGCTTCTGGGGGGGTGCCTGGAACTACATATTTTGAGATGGTGGGTCCGTGGCCCAATAGAGATAATTCTGGGGGTCCTTGACATGAAAAAGGTTGAGCACCGCTGACATAGAAACATGGGTTTTTCAGAAGAAAAAAAAGTTAGAAGCCTTTTTTTTATCGACCTCAGTCCAAAATGGGTTAAAGGAGTAGTTCACACAAATTATGACTTGTTTCCTATCAATTATACACCCCATGAAGCCTTGAATTCATGGGAGATTTGTTTTTATGGCATTCCTGAGCCAATAGTTTGATGACCGGCGGAGTCTCAGGTGTCCTAATGAGTCTCCTACTGACCTGATGACCGGCGGAGTCTCAGGTGTCCTAACGAGTCTCCTACTGACCTGATGACCGGCGGAGTCTCAGGTGTCCTAATGAGTCTCCTACTGACCTGATGACCGGCGGAGTCTCAGGTGTCCTAATGAGTCTCCTACTGACCTGATGACCGGCGGAGTCTCAGGTGTCCTAATGAGTCTCCTACTGACCTGATGACCGGCGGAGTCTCAGGTGTCCTAATGAGTCTCCTACTGACCTGATGACCCGCTCATCAAAGTATTGGCTCAGGAATGCGACGAAAACAAAAACAAATCTCTGTGAATTCAAGGCTTCATGCAGGGTGTATAATTGATGTTTTTTTTTCTTAAAGCAGTGGCTTTTTAATTTTGAGGAAAAGCTATAATTCTGAGAGTGTACAAATGGAACGAAATGAGAAATGGGACACTAAAGTGTCTGTTTCTCTAAGACTACAGGGTGTAAGTGGTTAAATACAGTACTGGGCTAAGTAGTAAATATACTCAGTTACTTTCCCCCACTACACACGCTGGGTTGTCCAGGCCCGAGGGGACGGACGCCACGGCGCCTGCAGACACCAGGTTGGCGGTGGACAGGTCGTAGACGGTGCCAGGGAGTCTGTCCAGCGCGCAGAAAGCCGCCAGGCTCACGCACATCATGGCCGCCAAGAAGAAGAAGAAGATCTCCGTGGAGAAGTGCGGAGGGAGATACTGCGTCTGCAGAATCGGATTCAGTTGTGTTGTCATTTTGTCACCATGCAGGTTTTTACAGGTGTATTTTTGAGTAGACGTTTTAGACAATTTTCAAAAGATCTTTTTATACATTTGAAAACTTGTATAAAGATGGAGCATTCTGCATAATGAGTACTTTTACTTTTGGTACTTTATGTACATTTTGAATTTCCGGACTTTCACAGTTTGTGTAACAGACTATTTCTACATTGCAGTATTTATACTTTTACTTAACCCATTCTGGGCGGGAACCCCTTTTGGTGTTTTAACTAACTAACTAACTAACTATATGTTATACTTTAGCTATTGAAAAATAGCAGATCTACAAGCTCATATAAGTGCGCCACCGAGTGGCGCGCTTACGAGCTTGTAAGTCTGCTATTTTTGAAAAATCTTGAAAATGTGTCACAAATCTTTGAATATTTAGTTAGTCATAAGGCTGCAGCAGGAATGTATTGAGGTGTTGGAGTTAGACATAAAGAAAAAATCACACCCGTGTGAACTGAGTGGTACAATCCCCCCCACCTCTCTCTCTCTCTCTCTCTCTCTCTCTCTCTCTCTCTCTCTCTCTCTCTCTCTCTCTCTCATTAGCATCACTATGCCTCTCTCTGTTTCTGGCGCCCCCTACTGGTACTAATAAGTCACACACTCGTGCTCATTAACGTCACATAAGCGGATACATAGTCACATAGTCACGGACATTGCTGGTTGTAGGAGTGGTTGCACCACTCAAAAAGTAGCACACGATATACCTGCAACGAGCTGGAGTCCGCGGTGGCATTGGTGACGTTGGCGCACGTGGCGATGCCGACGCCCTGCGCCAGCGCCACCAGGCCGGGCAGCAGGCCGCTGAGCCCCTCGCCGATGAAGAAGGTGGTGACGTAGTGCGCGGGGAGCCGCGCCATGAACGGCAGGAAGGTGACGGACGAGGTGCAGTCCACCAGCGCCAGGAAGAAGGTGATGACAAAGAAGGCAGTGCTGCGTTTAGCTCCGCCCACCACCGTGGTCCGGTCCCAGAAGAAGGCCAGCAGGAAGCAGGACACCACGCCGATGGACAGGATGCTGGGAAAAAGTACCAAAAAGTATCAATACAATTTACAATTTAGGCATTTAGCAGACGCTCTTAATCCAGAGCGATTTACAGTAAACAAGAACAAAACATGCAGGTAATACTGTTACATCAACTGTGCGACCTCTTTCGGTCATCATGACCATAGGTGAGAGTAGTAACGAAGTTTGCTCGGTAGACAGAGAGCTTTCCCTTCTGCCTCAGCTCTCTTTTCGTCACAACAGTGTGCGGTACAGCGACTGCAATACCGCCCCTGCTGCTCCGATTCTCCGGCTGACCTCCTTCTCCGTCCTTCTCCGTCTTCCCCTCACTCGTGAACAAGACCCCGAGATACTTCGACTCCTTCACCTGGGGCAATGTCTCATTCCCTACTTGGACTGCACCATTCCATCGGTTTCCTGCTGAGAACCATGGCCTCAGATGCTGATTCTCACCCCAGCTGCCGTACACTCTGTGTCTGTGAACCGGTCCAGTGAGAGCTGAAGGTCTTGGACAATTTACAATTTACAATGTAGGCATTTAGCAGACGCTCTTAATCCAGAGCGACTTACATTAGGCAAGAACAAAAAAGCATGGGAATACATCACATAAAAAGCATTTATCATGAAACATGCGTAAGCTAAGAAAGTAACAGTGGAATATCTATATAATGAAACTATACATATAAACTATACATATACTATACTATGCTATACATACAGTATGTACTATGACGTGCTATGACTACATACAATGCAATTATAGTGCTGTCTACATAACATGCTATAAGTCTGTATCAAGTGCTATCTAAGTCTACAGAAATGCTATCTAAGGGGGTAGGGTAAGTGCTATGGGCCATGATGGAGTCTGAAAAGGTGGGTTTTCAGACTACGGCGGAAGATTGGGAGTGAGGCTGCAGTTCTGACTGCAATGGGAAGTGCATTCCACAGATTTGGAGCCAGAAGGGAGAAGAGTTTGGGACGTGTGGAGCGTTGTCCCGGCGTTCTTAGTGAGGGTACTTCCAGCTTCCCTGGACAGATGGTGCCATCAGGACCACATCCTCTGCAAAAAGCCGTGAAGCAATCGAGATCCTGTCCATGAAAATCACAAACAGGATAGGGTGACAATGCGCAGCCCTGGCGGAGGCCAACCCCCGCCGGAAACGAATCCGATTTAGTCCCGAGCACACGGACAACAGCTCTCGTTTGGGGTGTACAGAGATTGGATGGCCCTCAACAAGGTCCCCCTCGACCCATACTCCTGCAGCATCTCCCACAGAACCTCCTCCCGGGGGACCCAGTCATATGCCTTCTCCAAATCCACAAAACACATGTAGGTCTACCAGAAACCTGGCCATATCTGGTCAGTTGTTCCACGGCCAAATGACCAAATGACTGTAACTACTTAATATTCACCAAAACCAGACCAGAACTCCCACCACGGGACTCAGGCAATCGATGAATCCCTTTGCAACCACTATATAAATTGCAAGTATTTCCTACAGCTTTATAAGTCCAAAAATCAGAATTATCCCTTTTTTGTGTGTTCAACCGTGACCTGAAATGTCATGCCAATCCCGCTATACTCATACACACAGTATACCTGTAGATGACGGCGTTCTCTCTCAGCAGGCCCGGTCGCACTTTGTGCATGACGGTGACCAGCAGGGGGCCCAGGTTGGCCAGTTGGATGATGACCGTCAGGTAGGACGGCAGCTCCCAGCCCTCCGGGAGGACGTTGACGATGAGTGGCAGCTCCACCCACAGGCCGTTGACCGCCACCCAGGAGCCCAGGCCGAACGCACAGGCCAGGAGATGGACCAGCAGAGCCATGCCGAGGTCTGGGGGAAGACGCCAGTGTTGTTTATTTAAGTGAAAGTATTTCAACACTGCAATAAAGAAACGCTCTTTAGTCTTTACATGTAAAAAATCCGGAATTCAAAATGTACTTGAGTAAAAGTAAATGTTAATTGGCATCAAAACTTTTTTTTCAAAAGTAAAACAATCTTTTGAAAATAGCAGATCTACAAGCTTTTTTTTCACACTCACCACCTGAACCCTATAGCAACCCACGAGGTGTTGTGTGCTTGTAGATCTGGTGTTTTCAGCCAAGAGATTTGGTGAAGAGGGAATAAAGAGCAGGGACGAACAGACAGAGCCCAAGGTCAAGTTTACTATTGAGGGTTTATGTCTGAAAAATAATTAACATGAATCCACCCGGTGTAAAAAAACCCATTAATTAACACGACACTGATATGACTGTGCTGTCATACAATTCTATGAAGCTCTGTATAATCTATGAAAAAGTTTAATCTGCAGCACAATTTTATAGAATGTGTAGTGTGGGGTCCCTACTTCATCTCTCTCTCTCTCTCTCTCTCATCTAATAGGGGTCCATGGCCTGAAAAACATTGAAGACACCTGCTCTAGCACCCGCTTAGAATGTCATCAACCGATAATCACCAGTAGGTTACTTATCAAGACGATCTTATCGACCTATACTGGGAGCCTACTGTGGGAGCCTAATATCGTTTGATGATCCGCTAGCTCTAGTCTCTCGAGCAAGACTGTTGACTCACACAAATTCCTCCTTGCAAAAGGAAGCGCTGAAAACGATCAGACAGTTGTCGCCCCCTCCCCACCTAATTTCGTCCGTGCAGTCGTGTAAATTCTTCCCACAAATCAAATTAGTTTAAGCATAGCAGTCGGAGATTGTAGAATAGTTGTCTGGCTACACGCAAGACTATATCGATACTCCAACTGTGGCTGGATGACCGGTAACAAGAAGACTCGCCACATTTACCCTTTTTGGCGAGTTATCTTGAGAACTCGCTAAAACGTGAAGAAACGCCAGATGTGAAGAAGCGTCTCCGCGGGGGCGACGCTTCTTCACATTCTGGCGAGATTCTTCACTTTTCCGGGCACTTTCAGCAGCTGCAGCTGCAAGTTTCTGAATGTTCTCAGAGCCTGCATCTCCGCAGGCTGATCTACAAGCTCACAACGTGAGCTCACGACGCGTTGTATATCAGGCAGAATAAATCGTGTTATGTCAGGCAGAATAAATCGTGTTGTGTTTTAAGTTTCTGAATGTTCTCAGAGCCTGCATCTCCGCATGCTGGGGGTGGCTGATCTACAAGCTCACAACGTGTCCGGACGTGACACGTTGTGAGCTTGTATATCAGCTATTTTCAGCCTGCATCTCCGCATGCTGGGGGTGGCTGATCTACAAGCTCACAACGTGTCCGGACGCGACGCGTTGTGAGCTTGTGCGCACCAACTTGAGTGGACTCTAATGTATGTATGTATTTTTTTGGTTTTTCAAATGGACCAAACTACTACTACTACTACTTGCATGTCCAGATGCTCAAAATAATGGTGTGCAGCCCTAGGTATAACCAATGTTTTTACACAGTGAAGAATGTGGAGGACTTAGGGTCAACATTTCAGAGCAATGGAGAGTGAGGAAAAGAGGTGAAGAAATGAGTGCAAGCAGGGTGGAATGGGTGGAAAAAAGTGTCAGGTGTGATGTGTGATAGGAAAGTATCAGCACGAATTACACACCTAAACCTAACCGTAACCCATGTCTAACCAATGCTATGTCTAACCAAAGTATGCCTCCCCCTGTAAACAGCTGTTCTGTTGTATTCAGCAGAGGTAGAACAACCCCGCCTCCTCCTCTTCTCTTTTTTTGAACAGACAAAATGAACATGGAAACACGACAAAGGCAAAACAAGACAAAAGACATACAGTATACAGTACACTTAGTTATTTTTCTTTGCACTGAGCCAGTTGCTCAAACAGACAAGCCTGTTGACATTTTCGGATGACAGGGAGGCTCGTTTCTTATTAACAACATGCCCAGACAGTGAGAACAATCTCTTGCATGGCACGGATGTGGCAGGTGTGGCCAAGTACTTGCGTGCAAGGCAGGCCGATCTGATCTACAAGCTCACAACGTGTCCGGACGCGACGCGTTGTGAGCTTGTTTATCAGCTATTTTCAGCACGGAACACATTGTACGGCGAAGAATAAATCAGGCATGGACACATTGTACGGCGAAGAATAAATCAGGCATGGACATGCACGTACCTCCTCGCTATTTTATGTGGCACATTATGTTCAAACAACAACAAGTTCCCTCCCAACTAAGCTGTTGGAAGCTATTTTTCGTGGCACATTATGTTTAATCAAACAGTTCAAACACCCATCGGCCAAAAGCAACACATCCTCCTTTTTGTTGATTTATTCTTAAAATGGGCTCTGACTACAGGGGTTTTATACTAAATGTACAAATGTAGGCATTTAGCAGACACTCGTGAGTCGTAATACATAACGAATTACAGTAAGCAAGGAAAACACGGTGTTACATCAAATGCATAGAGATAGTGATCTAGGATCATATGTAAATCAAGAACCTAACTTCAGTATAAACAGGCCTACCAAGAGAAAAAAAACAATACTCTGTACACTGAGACTACTACAGTACACATTATATTATAGGATGGACGGACGGAGTGCAAAACATACTCTCTCCACATGCCTTCGGCCTGGTGGAGACAATAATCACACTGATCTTATAGCAGGACTGTAATTATGGTTCAAATCAAAACAATATGCGATTGGATGCTGACATGGCCTCTGCTATATTACTTACTTGTGATACTTTTGTGTGATGCTGTAGTCAGTGTAGTGTGATCAAGTGGGGCATTCATTTACGAAACATGGACATAGGGTTTTCAATCCTTGTATTTTGGTGTTTAAAATATAAATGAACATTTGCCAATCATGCAATCGACCAGGGTTTAACTAGCTTTAACTTCACAGAGATCTGTGTGCCACAAGCATGCAGTTTATCTCAGTGTTCATGGTGTCCAACATTGGAATGTTAGGGCCGATTCATACTCCTATTTTATAGCCGAATAAAAGTCGGTTCGGCTCTGTAGAGCCTACAATGTGACGTCATTTGAGGTTCGGGGGGGGGGGGGCAGGTCCTAAAGTCGGCTCTTCGGTGCTACTGAAAATTTCTGACGAGCCAAATTCATTTCGGCACTATAGCGCCGAAACAGCGGTAAAATAGGAGTATGAATTGGCCCTTACAGTTTGTATTTCTGTTTGCCTTTCAGGCTCCATAACCACAAATTGCACAAGGCAGATATGTCCGGTGATAAAATGGCCACAAACCTAATCAAAAAAGTCAACCAAAGAACAAGATTCCTTTACAGGATCTCCTCACTGGTCAACAAAAACACCTTGAAGACCCTTACAGGTACAATGTTTCTTCGACTATGCATGCACCTCCTGGTACCACAGCACCTCTAAAGCCCTTAAAACTATAGGCTACAGACCACGACACAGCATCTTCAATGGGTCTGGTCCACAATTTCTATACTCCACAAAGATACCCATGTACCTGTTTAAATACTTCCTTAATGTCAACGAAGTCCATGCACAACACCAGAGGGAGTTCAACAAACCATGTACAACCCAGATTTGGCACAAACAAGGGATTAAATTAATTTCGCTCCTATGCCACCAAAATGTAGAACGCCCTATCAACAGTCATTAAGACATGTGAATCCCTTGACTCCTTCAAAACCGCCCTCAAAGGGCACCTACGGACGGCTGCAATTAGAAACTGGCCCCCGTAAAATCTGAATCCCCCACGCCAAATGTGGCGGGAACCCCTTTTGGTGTTTTAACTAAGCATTATGTTATACTTTAGCTATTGAAAAATAGCAGATCTCCTGGTACCACAGCACCTACAAGCTCATACTACGAGCTTGTAGGTCTGCTATTTTTTAGAAAAATCGTGATAATGCGGCACAAATCTTAGAATATATATTCTTTCAGAAGACTTTTTTTTATTTTGACGTCAGGTCTAAATGGGTTAATTGAAAATATTGTGTAAACAAACAAACAAACTAATTAATTTACACAACACTGATGGTATAGTTGCTATAAAGTCTCTAGCTTTGAAATAAATTAAAAAGGTTTAATCTGCAGCAATATTTGCAACATGCAATATTACTCTCAAATATGAAATGAAGACATTTAATAATAGATTTAAAATCCCTTTGCTTCCAGGCTGTGTTACAGGGAACAAAGTGAAGGCTTTGGATGTGATGGAATGTGTGACATCAGAACGTTGTGTCCAGTCAGGTTAACTGTTAATAAATAAATCAATCAATCAAACATTAACCACTTAAGCCAATTCAGAAAATAGAAAAAAAGGCACCAAGCTTGTATATCGGCTGTTTTCCACAAGAAAGAGTGCAGAGCCAAGTATTGAGGGCTGAGTGATTAAATGTCTGAAAATACACATTAAAATGAATCCAGCATATTCATTGAAAATATTGTGTAAACAAACAAACAAAAAAAATGCATTAATTAACACTGATGGTAGTTGTTATAAAGTATATATCTTTGAAAGAAATGAAAAAGGTTTAATCTGCAACATAATTTTATACAATATGTAGTGGGGCTCCCTACTTCATCTCTCTCTCTCTCAGCTATGGGGTCCTTGGGGTGAAAAACTAGTATAAGTTAAAGTCCTTAAAGATGGAGTGCCATGATTTTTTTCCACCCTAAAACATGATCATCAGTTATTAGTATTATTATTATTAATATTATTATTATTTAAGGAGGAAGAATCTCTTAAGAAATTGTACAGTATTGTTAAAATGTATTTATGTGGACATGCCCACCAGTACATTAAGTACCGGTATGCCTGGTGGGTGCACTGAAGCCACACCCACAGCTGTTGTTGTATGATAAAGGGGGAGGGGTTAGGGGATGATATTGTGTGTATGTCACTATGACACTGTTTTTTCAAGACATCATTGCACATAACAACCACACCAAGGGGTCTAATGAAGTAAACATAAACACATGACTAACTGGGGAAAATACAAAAATCACAGCACTCCATCTTTAAAGAAGAAACGTCCTGAATGGAAAACACTATGACGTGACTGGAAAGTGTTTGTGAGGTTATCCCAGAATGACCTCATCACAGCACAGTTGCTGTGCTGCTTAATGTGGATTAATTACAGATTAACATTCCCATTCCTATAGCTTTTATACCTTTTACATATTTGATATTTTGCTAGTGATGTCTTTTGTTTTAGCATAAGAGAGTGAGTTACCATGTCACACACTTTATGTACATTTGATATTTCATATTTTAAACTTGTGAATTAAGTTTGTGAATATTTAAATCCACTATTTTTATACCAGCATGCTGTGAACTTGTGTCGTGACAATGACACTGAATGACAATTGCCCATTTTATGCCATAAACACAATAGTCTGGTTAATTATTTACAATTTAGCTAATAGCTATAGACAAATCCATGGAGTGTAGGAAATCAATGCTGACGTGTCAAGCTGCACTTAACATGCAACACCTCAGCAATGGCTGCGCCCAGGGCACCCTATCTGTGGATTTGTATATATTTAGCTATAAAATCATATAGGCACCACATTGTTGTATGATGGTGTTACGAAAACAGCAGAACTACAAGCTGACAACGAGTTGCACTGCGATGCAATGCAGCATTTGATTGTTGTCTGTTTTGTTTTTACTGAACAAATTCTGAAAAACCTTTCCTCTTAATGACTTGCCCACTATAGGGAAACTAAAGTATGAGGGAACAGAAAGCTGACAGAAATAGAAAAATAATGAGTCACATCATTGTCATTATATTGTCAAGCACCCGTTAAAGCTGTGCAGCAACAGGCATGCGTTCAAGTTGGACAAGGCCGAGTCTCGTGAGGAGGAAGACAAAATGTAAACATATCCCATGTGATGAGCAGTTAGTTAGTTGTTATAAGCCCTTGTGAAACTGCAGTTTTATGGACAAAACAAATTTGCCCTCATTCTTATACTTAATATTATCCTTAGTATCCTGAATGAGTTCACCTATAATTTCCCAGAAGCATATACATACACATAATGTACAAGGAATAAAAGTTGCATAATGTACACAGCGTGAAAAGTCGGCAGTATTGAGCAGTACACAGTGCAACTTCATTTGTAGTACTATATAGGATGAATACTCACACAGGTGGTGCTGTTGTTATGACGTGTATACGGTTATCTGTCATCTTACATGGTTGTAGCAGAGTCATTCACAAACACACACTGGCGAAGCAACAATGCCTTGTGGGTAGTGCAGGTCAGAGTCCAGCCTACTAGTCAACACTACATAATGTGGCTGCACGAGACCTCTGTGTGTGTGTGTGTGTGTGTGTGTGTGTGTGTGTGTGTGTGTGTGTGTGTGTGTGTGTGTGTGTGTGTGTGTGTCTGTCTGTCTGTCTGTGTCTGCCTGCCTGCCTGCCTATTATTTATTAATGACGGCATCTTGTGTATTAGGAACCATTGTGGAGGGTAAGATAAATGCATGTGCTGTACATGTAAATGTTGCACACACAGGCACACTGAATGCCCAACAATGCACCGTGCTGTTCATGAGTGGTTGGATTAGTTTTCAAACGGCCGGGTGGTGGACTCAGACAGTCAGTTCACAGGCCCCTTTCTCTCCCTGACTGTGAAACCGTCATGAATCTCAGTCAGTATTCACAGCAAAGTTTATGAAGTCCATCGTGGAGTGTCTCACCAACTCCATGATTAATCTGCACGGCAACGGCAAGAAGCTGATGGCCGTGCGCATCGTCAAGCACGTCTTCGAGGTCATCCCCCTGCTGACAGGAGAGAACCCCCTCCAGGTACTGGTGATAAGACCTCCTGCTGACAGGAGAGAACCCCCTCCAGGTACTGGTGATAAGTGTTGGTCATAATGCATTACAAAAGTCCCTGCAAAACTAAAGTGGACCCATGATGACACTTGACAATGATAATTGCTGTAATTTTTATTCTGGCCAAAAACTGGACACTGGGAGAAGGTTATAATCAAAATATGCCGTAGGCGCTATCTGGAACACGTCAGGCTATGCTTACCTAATCTTTTCAGAATGAATGTTCAGTTTAATATTTTATTTTTGCATTTTGGAAGCCTATTAAAATAACAAATTGTGCTATATTACTCTCAAATATCAAATGAAGACATTTACTAATAGATAGAACCCTTACTTTAAAATCCTTTTGCTTCCAGGCTGGGAACAAACTGAAGGCTTTGGATGTGATGGAAGGTGTGAGATCAGAACGTTGTGTCCAGTGATTAGTGGTCAGGAAGATGAGGATGAAAGGCAACACATGCAACCATCCATCCTTCTTCTATACCACTTATCTGGAATCGGGTTGCAGGGGAAACAGAGATTTCCAGTGGTCCCTCTGATTGAGTAACATTATCCACTTCCCCCCTTGGTGATCCCCATGCGTTCCCGCAGGCCAGTGTGGAGATGTGATCCTTCCATCTGGTCTTTCGTCTGCCAGGGGGTCTGCTAAACCCAGTGAGATGTGCGTAGAGGACCTCCCTGAGGAGACGCTCAGGAGGCATCGTACTAACCAAGCTGGCTCCTTTCCACAGGGTGACTGAACTTCTCAGTTCTTACTTCTTATCCTATCTCTATAGATACACATGCAACCAATTACACTAATTAAACACAAATAGGAGACACTAGTGCACCACATTTGCCACTTAAAAAAATGCACACACGCACACATACACACACACACACACACACACTTCAATGGGGCTACAGTCAGCACACTCATCATCACATAGAGTAGTACCACCTGAATACCAGCTGAAGGAGCCAAAATATACATTTTTTGTTTGTTTTTTCCCACGCTTGGTTTTGATGTCCCAAATTGATTGATTAGCTCCTGCTCTGTGTCTCCTATTACCTTTAATTCATGTCAGGTGTGTGTGTGTGTGTCCCGGACAGCGCCGGCATTCAGTGAGAGAATGGGGGTCTACTCTATAGGACATGGGTTCCCAAACCTTTCAGCACGCGACCCCAAAATAATGCTGCCATTGACTCGCAACCTCAACCTAACACGTGCACGTTTGCTGTGCATTTGTCCGCACATGTATTGTATCAATCCTCTAGGCCAGGGCTATGGTTTTGTAACAATCATGTTTCAAATATTTGTAATATTTTTGACATTGTATTTCACTCATTGTGTAGAATTCCATTCAGGTGTGTAACATATCTGTACACACCGTCAACCTATCGTCAGTGTCCTGCGTGTGGGGTCCTGACCCCAACTTTGGGAACCCCTGATGATCTAGGGCAGGGCTTTTCAACTGATTGTGAACCAGGGACCACCACCCTGACTAAGAATCAAACTAGGGACCACTGTTGTTGTGTTGGGAGGGTATATGGGCTAAGCTTAGTGCTTTCATAACACTTGCTAATGCTATGCAATATATACCACTGTTTCTTAACAGATGGTCCACGGACTACTAGTGGTCCATGGCATAATAGGCCTGCAGGTGCTCCATGGGAAAATGTTTTAAAATATAAATAAAATGTCTTTGTTAGATGTATTAAAATATGTTTAAATAATACAGTATTTCAAAAGTCCATCAAATGTACGCAATTATTTGAATCAATAGCTAATACAAAGATTGAAATTAAACATCAAATGTAAGGAAATATTTGAATTGATAGCTATTAAAAAGCACGACACTACGTGCAACAAATTGTATCAAGCCAAGGCATTATGAAATATACGAGTGGTCCAGAGCCAAAAGATTGCCGATGTGCTAGTTGGTGCCTTGCATGGTTTCCGCTGCCATCGGTGTATGAATGGGTGAATGTAATGCACAATCTATGTAAAGCGCCTTGGATAAAGGCGCTATAAATGCACCATTTACCATTTACCATATATCTTTTGAGAACCACTGAACCACTGAATTTCTTAACCTCAGACTTTCACTTCCCAGTAACTGATAACATTTATTAGGCCATATTGTGAGGTCCCTTTTCGTTCAGTTTCGTTCCCGCGTCATGGGCACTACACATTCAATGCATTTTTTCATAGATAATACCCTTCTGGACTTTGGGTTAAAAGTTCTACTCATAATATCCTGCAGTATTTTGTCACAAGCCAGAAATGTATATAACCAAAAAACGAAAATCTTGTGCTGCTTTTTTTGCTTGTAAAATGTGTTATATTGATTTTGGCAACACAAAATCTTTCTCAAATGTCATAAATACATATACCTAAAATCTGAAACAAGTAGCCTACTGGTGCCTTAGTTTACTCATTGTTGACCGTTTAAACAGTAAGTTTGACGTCTGAGTTTTTGTCTTCAGATTCATTCATCAAATTTTCAGTGCAAAATATTTTGACCTTTATTATTTAGCATCAATAAATCACCTGAAAAGCAAGACGTTTTTTTTGGTTTTGTTTGGAAGCACGTCACACATGTATTCCCTGCCGAAGCTCAGCTTCAGTAGCATAGTCTTAAATGGTTTGATCATTGGGAAATAAGTAGTCACTACAAATACAATACCAACCCCCACACATCAAATAGAACTAGAAAAAGTGCCCTTCTGGGCACAGGTCTCCACCAGGAGGATAGGAATGTTTAGGAGTAATATAAACATGTTTTTTGTTTGTTTGTTCCAATCTTTGCCAATCAGGATGGAATATGGGAAATGGTGCAGATCCGTGTTGATCAAAAACATACAAACATACAAAACATACTCTCCCCCCATGCCTTCGGCCTGGTGGAGACAATAATATGTCTGATTACCAGCACCAACCATCAAATTGAGTCTGAATACCAATGCAGTGCACACACATCAATTATGTGCCACCTATCAACAGCAGGGAGGAGTTGGGCGGAAGGAGTCAGAGCCATAGTTGTTTGGTCTGGACAGAGTTATACGACAAGTCCGTTCACTTCATGGGGCCAGGCTCTTCTACATATACTTCTATTGGTTTGTCCCTTTAAAAGGGACAACCGGAAGTTTACGGAATGCATTGGAGTCTATGGGCTTGCGCAAGTACATGAACCACCATGTGACCAGGCTGTTTTCTGCCCCCTCAATGTCGTAAATCATGTCTTACTCCATGGCTCTGGGAGGAGTAAGACGAAGGGCCTTCGTCGAAGGCTCTACGACATCATCTCGGTGGGGGCTCCTCATTGGCAGGTGAGCCAGTAGGATACAGTATTGACACACGTGTGTGGGAAGGAATTAATTGGCATAATGACAAAAAAAGGGGTTATATATATTTTTACCGTCCAGTTTCACTCCAGCTCTCTCTGTCAGTCACATACCTTATGATGCAATGATCACTATCTACCTTATCCATATGCTGGAATCATGACATCACATGCCGAATGTGATATTAACTGTACCTTTAATATTGATAGGCCTATAGGCCTATTGCTCTCCTTTATGGGAACATGAAGACATTCTTAAAGACTCGTGCGTGTGTGTGTGTGTGTGTGTGTGTGTGCATGCGAGCGAGAGCGAGAGAAAGGTGTGTGTGTGTGGGGGGGGGGGGGGGATTAATGATATAAGAGCATAGAAGATAAGAGTCACTGTCACACAACTTGAGTGTCTGTCCTGTTGTCTTTGTTTTGTTTGTCTGTGTTTGTCACTGTTTAACAGTTATTTGTCTATCACATTTATATACCTTTTTTATTATGTATTGTATTTGGAACATTTACACTACCTGTCACTATAATTTACTTAATTACTCATTATCTGTCAATGACATTCTGAAGTTATGTCATATACAAAATGCCTAATAAAAACAGTATTAAAAAAGTCACTGAGCCATGAAGATTTATTGGACTGAAAGTTTGTGAATAAGTATAACATATATGTATAGGCTATATAGAACGAGTTTAAAGTACTGTACAATAGGTTATTCCTGGTGTCTGCATGGACATCTCTAGTTCTAGATAATAACTCAAAGCTCACACTCTGTTATTTTAGATCAGTTTATTAGCCAGAATACAGTGATGGAGTACACAACTCTGTACAAAATTTCCTTTCTTAATCCAAATACGCAAAATGTGAAAACATGTGAAAACATGAAACAAATTCTGGTGGTGTCACATGGTAATAAGTGTGATGTCTCTTAATATTGGTAGCCCTGCTGTTCTTTTGAGACCTGCTGGGGTGAGATGGTACTCAGAATGGTGATGCGTTTGGGGTCCCAGACACAATTCTCTTCCAAACCGCTTGGCACCATGCCACAATCGGGGGGCACCCAGGCCGTGTCATAGCCATATACGGTATGCCAGTTGTACTGCTTCGGATGGGGCTGTCTATCGATAGCGATCACCTTGCCCACGTTTACTTTCACCTTGAAGACAACACGCTGGGACTCATCGAGTTTAAGGGGGTATCGGCTGGCTTTGAGCAGGTCCCGGCTGAGGTACACCCCAGGGCCCAGCATCCCCTCCTTAGATGGACTGAAGCCCTGGCTCTTGATGGACACGGCACTTTGCTTGGAGGTTCCATGGTACATGACGTAGGTTCTACCGGATGTTGGAGCTGACAAGTCATGGCGGCGTTCTACTCCAGGTGGGAGAGGGAAGTCATCTTCGGCCCATGTGAACGTACTCATGTTGGTAGAGATTTATTCTGTAGGAGTATGAAATGAGCTGAAGTGAAATGCATACAAAATAAGAATCTCTTTGTGTAGAATGTGTGTGTGTGTGTGTGTGTGTGTGTGTGTGTGTGTATATATATATATATATATATTATGCACAATCAAGTTACATGTTAAAGTAATAACAATCATCCTTCCATAAATGTATAGACTCAGGGGGTCCCAGACAAAAGCTTGGGGATACCCCAAACTACATAGTGTTTTTTTTGCGGCTTACGCCTTTATTGATTTTTTAAGTGATAGAAAGTAGGCTGACAGGAAACGGGAGAGAGATGGGGGGATGACATGCGGTAAAGGCCGTGTCGGGTCCGGGAGTCGAACCCGCGGCACACCGCGACTGGATCACCAGTCCGGTGCCCAGACCGTTACGCTACGGCCTGGGCCAACTACATAGTGTTGCTTTAAAGTCAAGTGATACTGATAAATACAACAAAATACAATATGTTGACTGATGCAAACAAATGTCACAAAATGTTTTAAAGAAAAGAAAAATGAAAATACTACTTATTCTTATTGTTTTTAAAAATACAGATTACTTAAGTACAAAAAAAATCAGTTCCAACCAACGTACAATTATGAACTTACCTGGTGAAGTTGGACTGTGTCGGTATACAGGCTGACAATAGAGGTTTTCCTGACTTGCCTATGGCTTTATAGTCAGCAGTGTCTCTGAGCTGGGTAAGGTTTATGCCTTTAAGTTTCGTTTCACCACTTTTCTTGATTGATTGATTTCAATCATAAGAAGTCAGTGCGAGCAGAGTTGTGTTTTTCTCAGAAGCTGTATAATGTGTAGACTTTAGTCCCCAACAGACACCTGGAGTCATGTCGACGTGGCATTCACGTTAGTCATGTGAATCACTGACTGAAAAAACACAGAGGTTCACTAGAATCTGAATAATTCAACTAAAGTGTTGTGATTTTGAATCCCATGTTGCAATCCTAAAACACCTCTATTAAATGTGGTGACTGGTCATTCAGTTGAATATTATTCATTCATCTGTAAGCAAACAGTGAGCGCAGAGAACAAGATTTGAACACGAGTCACGCAACAAAAATGTATCACGTTTATTTTTAAGTTGATGAAACGAATACATTTAATATTCGCACATTATGTGGACAAACCCATGGGTCACGCTATGCTCTTAATTGTTTTTTACTTGGTGCTATAGGGAATATTTATTTCTCTCTCAATCACATAATATGGTTATGTTGTTTTCATAAATTCACAGATTGTTTTTAGTAATACTGTGCATGATCATGATACTAGAGGTTCCATTAATGGACAGCTTGTGTTACCTCGCCCAAAATATAACTTTCTAAAGAGATCATGTATTTATAGATCATTGACACTTTGGAATGACCTGCCTCGGAACCTGTGTTGCATTTACAGTAAATTAACGTTTAAAAAGCATCTAAAATTCCATTTTATACAGTGTGGTGTTTTTTTTTTTTGTTTTTTTTAGTTTTCATGTTGTAATCTTAGTGATTTTTATTTTTATTTGATCAGAACTAATGTAAGTTGAATATTGACTTTTTAACAAATGTGTATTTGTAATTGTATGTCTACTGTAAAGTGTATTCTTATGTGGACCCCAGGAAGACTAGCTGGTTGCTACGTACGGCACCAGCTAATGGGGATCCTTAATACAAATCAAAATCAAAGGGCAACCCTGTTCCCAGTATTCCACACATTTTATCCCTTCTTGACACATTTGGAAGCTTCTCTGGTTACAAACTAAATTTACAAAAAAGTGAGTGTTTCCCGATTAATGAACTGGCCCGTGATGTTTCCCAGTCTCTCCAATCTTTCCATGTGGCAAACAATGGCTTCAAATATTTGGGTATAAATATAACCCAGTCTTTTGGCTCTCTTCTTTTTTTTTTTTTAAGATATTTTTTTGCGGCTTACGCCTTTTATTGATTTTTGAAGGGACAGACAGTAGGCTGACAGGAAACGGGAGAGAGATGGGGGGATGACATGCAGTAAAGGCCGTGTCGGGTCCGGGAGTCGAACCCGCGGCACACTGCGACTGGATTACCAGTCCGGTGCCCAGACCGTTACGCTACGGCCTGGGCTTTGGCTCTCTTCTTGAACAAAATTTCACTGCATTGACAACCAGGGTCAAGACTGACCTCCAGAGGTGGAATGCTCTGCCTCTTTCCCTGGCTGGCAGAGTACAGACTGTTAAAATGAACATATTACCTAGGTACTTGTATCTTTTCCAATGTCTCCCAATATTCCTCCCAAAATCGTTTTTTACTAAATTAGACTCTATGATTTCATCCTTTATTTGGGAAGGTAAAACCCCAAGAATCAGATTGCCTTTACTGCAGAGAATTAGAGCTGAGGGTGGACTGAGCCTTCCAAACTTCAGGCATTACTATTGGGCTGCTAACATTCACAAAATAATTCTCTGGTTGAGTGAGCCTGAAGACTGCTGGTGTAGGCTTGAGGCTGGTTCTTGCATTTCGTCCTCGCTTGAAGCATTGGTGTGTAGTCCTGTACCTTTTGTGCCGTCAAAATACAGTACAAACCCGATTGTTGTCTCAACACTTAAGGTTTGGGGACAGATTAGGAAGGAGTTTGGTTGGTCATTGCTCACCATGTCAGCACCCATTTGCAATAATCATCTTTTTTTACCTGCTAAAATGGACTCTGGGTTTGCTGCATGGGGAAGAGGTCTGATTTACTTCCGAGACTTGTATATAGATGGCCAATTTGCAGAATTCGGAGATTTGTGTGCAACTTATGACCTGCGACAATCTGACCGGTTTAGATATTTTCAGGTTCGACACTTTGTTAAAACCCACTCTCCAACATTCCCGCAGTTACCTATGCGGTCGGGTGTGGAGGTCTTTATGCCTGCAGCAAGCCTAGCTAGAGGTGTTGTTTCTTGTCTCTATGAGACTATCCCCCGCAGAGACCCGGGTTTGGATCAGGGCAGGCTGGGAGGCCGAATTGGAGGTCGCATTTTCAGATGAGTGGTGGGAGCAGGCAACGGAGAGGGTTAATTCTTCTTCTTCCTGTGCTAGGCTTAGCCTCATTCAGTTTAAAGTTCTCCACAGAACTCATTACAGTAAAGCAAGGTTATCTAAAATATATCCGGGCATGACGGATAGTTGCGATAGATGCTCACAATCCCCAGGGAATCTGTCCCACATGTTCTGGTCTTGCCCCAAATTGATCCCATTCTGGAAATCTTTCTTTGACATAATTTCTGAAGTGCTGGAGACAACCATTTTGCCTTGCCCCCAAATTGCAATTTTTGGAATCCCGGAGGAGGATGTAGTTTTACCCAGAAAGCAACTTAATGTTATTGCCTTCGCCTCATTAATCGCCCGCAGGAGGATACTTTTACAGTGGAAGGCTAAGTCCCCTCCCTCGGCTAAATCATGGTTGATCGATGTTATGTCCTTTCTGCAACTTGAAAAGATCAAATTCACAATTCGAGGGTCCTCTGACAAATTTTACAGCCATTGGCAACCTTTAATATCGTATGTAAGCAATTTAGAATCACTTTCACCTGACTGAAGACACATGGTGTTGGTGTGCGGATCTCTACCTGGTGCAATATGTATAACATAATATGTCGGAAATCATTACGCATGAGAGTCGAGAAAATGAGTCAATTAAGCGCTTTTATTTTATTTTATTTTATTTTAATTTATTTATTTATTTTGTATATATATATATATATATATAATTAATTTTTATTTAAATTAATTTGTTTCATTTTTATTCACCCGTTTATATTATCGTTAATTTTACCCCCCATTGTAGTTGTTATTAACCAAAACCATGTGATCCCTTTCTTTGTCTCTTGGTATCTTTTCTATCACCCATTGGTTTTATACCTGTATATACTGTATGTTGTGTGTATTGCTTTATACTCAAATTATTGTTTTATTTTATTTTATTATACCTGTGTTTGTATGTTGTTTGTATGTCTGGCCTCGTGGGGTAAGATGGTGGGTGGGTGGGGAGGACTGGGAGGGGAGTTGTGGGAGAAAATGTAAAAAAACGAAGAGTCGTATTCTTTTTATGTGTAAACTGAACATGATCCAACTCTTTGAATAAAAATTTAGGGCAAAATTTAGGGCACCACAGTCACATTAGTATGGGAGCTAAGGGATGGAGCTTCCTGTGCTGGTGCTTTAATTGACACATCTATTGGAGTTCAACATATACTTTGACCGGGTGTCAATCCATAAGGTTGCCTCAATAAAGGTATAGATAATAATAAGGTTGTCAGTAACGTCCAAAGAATGAAACTGGGCCTGGTACCCCTGACAATAACTAGGCGAAATGGCATTTCCCCATGCTTTGAGACAATTATAAAACACAAATTACCAATTGTGTCTTGCTCTATCACTCCCCATGAACTTCTCGCCAAATTTAAACTAGTCAAGACTCATTTGTTAGCAATAGCTTGTCAAAAGCCTAATCTCTCAAGACAGTTTCAATTTAGCAGCTGAAATCCAACAAATTCAAGCAGGGAACAAAATCCTCAATCTTTTGGCCGGTGGGTTCCCAGATTGTTGCTCACCTACAGTATTTTAAATGCATTTGGAGTAAAACTGAGATTTATTACAATGCCTCATTTGTACACAGACTAATTGCCTGTAGTAGGCCCTAGGGTTATTATTATCCTGACTCTGCTTTTCAGTTCAAAGTTCAATTTGATTTAATAACCAGTTTAACCACAATAAAGAAGCAAGGGGCACGGCTCCGTGGCCACACCCACACATTTCCTCCAAAGGCACAAATCTAAAATGTTCTAGATCATGGCTCTGCAGGCGAACGAGAACGCTGCACCCAGCGTCAGTCCCAGTGACACGAAGAAGACCATGACGGCTCCTGCCGTCTCTGCTTCATGCCGTGCTACCATCTTTGGTGCAAAGCAGATGCACAGACTGGCCAAGTATCCATTGGAGAATGCGAAGAGAATGATGAAGAGGATGTACCAGGAGTCGTGGCCAAACCACACGGGTAGGTAGTGACGAGGCTGCACGTTACACAGCATGAACAGAGGTACGAAGACCACCCGCAGACCCACCAGGATGGGCAGCCAGATACTGTCTGCACCCGGCCACTGACAGACACCCGTCAGGCTCTTCCCAACTGTGTCCATCACGTTAAAGAGCAGGAAACATGCGACGGGGATGAAGTAGGTGTCCCAGGCACCTCCATCTGCTATTGTGGACTGGACATCCACTGTGACTGCTGGGAACGTTCCGATGGTGACGGTGAAGATGAAACACATAGACATGGCAACCACCCAGATCTGTTTGAAGATGGCCAAAACAGAAACAACTGGCTTGTCCTCCTCTTCACTACGACTACGGCTTGTTGTGCTTGTTCTTCTGGTCAGTGGACGTCCTGGGTCCACTGACCAGGTACTACTCTCCATGTAGTACTGGAAAAACTCTATGCTGGGCAGTGCGAGGTAGTAGAGGATGGCCAGTAGGATGACGACGCATGCCGTGATGAAGTAGCCAAAGGCACTGTCCTGCAGTGCTGCGCCAGTGGCCAGGGCACAGATCATGCAGACGGCAGCAACAGTGCCGGCAATCCCTTCCCCACTCACGATGGGTGTGGTGTAAGACACCGGCAGCAACCCCGCCAGCCCATACAGGCTGCCCTGGAAAATGGCACCAAAGGAGTTGATGCAGATGATTTTGATGATGGTGAGACAGAAGAAGGTGAATGGTGCCATCTCCACCTTCACCAGCACGGCCGTCAACAGGAAGACCACCAGGATAGCCGCCAGGCTGCCCGAGATACGCAGCTTCTGAGGAATCCTCTGGTGGATGAAGGAGTTGAGGCAGCTGAAGACGAGCATAGGCACCATGGAAGACAGCGTCATCACGTTGTTGAAGATTGATTCCAGTGTGCCAATCGTAGTCCCATTGACCGCAGTCCCATTGCCATCGATGAGTGGGTCCTTCAACCTGCTGGTGAAGTACATTGTTGCTGTCATGAAGAAATTCCATGGCAACAGACTTCCTAGGCCAAAGATGAAGAAAGCTATCCACACTGCATAATATGCATCCCTCGGTGCGTTGGTGGCCATCACAATGTCTGACCAAAGGTCTGTGAAACTTCTCAGACGTCATATCAGCTGTGATCATAAACAGATCATATAACCTGGACGAACCGATATAGTCCAATGATCACAGATGAGCTCAGAGTTTATCCACTAATGAAGAGAAATGTCACATAGCTAAAACTAAGCTAAATCCACATACTTTATCAGACAACATACTATAGTATGTCATTTTTCATGGTTTGACGATAAAACAAATGTAATTTGTATGTAGTTTTATCAGGTTTCTTGGAAAGGTTTGCTAATTGCCATCATCCCCCCGTACCCTCCAAACTGGGGTCCCACAGGGATCTGTATTGGTCACCTCCTTTTCTCACTATACACTAAATCCCTTGACACTATAATCTCTGCTCACAATATATCATATCACTGCTATGCCGATGACACACAACTGTTTCTATCCTCCCCCCCCCCCCCCCCCCCCCCCCTCTGCCACCCAGGTGGAAGAGCGCATCACTGCATGCCTGGCTGACATCTCACAGTTGATGTCTTCCAACCACCTCAAGCTGAACCCAGGCAAGACTGAGCTTCTCTTCTTCCCAGCTAAGTCCTGCCCTATGCGGGAGCTAACTATCTCCGTAGACAACGCCCTGGTTTCGTCTGTCCCGACAGCCAGGAACCTTGGTGTTGTCCTGGACAGTCAGCTCTCGTTCAAAACACACATCACAACTGTCACTCGATCTTGTAGGTTTACACTCTATAACATACGAGGAATTAGATCATTCCTCACCCAGGAGTCAGCCCAGCTCCTAATCCAGACAACAGTCTCGTCAAAACTTGACTATTGTAACTCCCTCCTTACTGGCCTACCGGCATGTGCTATTAACTCATTTTGAAAAAAATATATATATATATCTCCTCTGGTGAAAAGCTGGAATGTGCGCGATGGCAGTCTCTCAGGCAAATCTGGTCACATATGTATAGTATAGTATGCATAGTTTATATAGTTTCATTATATAGATACTCCACTGTTTACGCTCTTAGCTTACACATGTTTCAAGATAACTACTTTTTATGTATGTGATTTTGTGTATGCCAATATGCTTTTTTGTTATTGCATAATGTAAGTCGCTCTGGATTAAGAGCGTCTGCTAAATGCCTGAATTGTAAAATGTAATTGTAAATTGTACATACTATGTCTATAGTATGTCGTTTCTTTTTCTTTTTTGTATCGTTGAAACCCATGAAAAACGTTGAAAACCAGGAAAACCGACATAGAAAATAGTATGTGGTTTTTCATGGTTTGACCAAAAAAAGAAAATCATGAAAAACGAGTATGTCGTTTGTCATAATGTATTTTTTTATCATCGAAAACCATGAAAACGGTTTCTCAGCATGATGCACTAAATGTAGCAAAAAGTAGCCTACATCTAGAAAATGAGATAATTACTATGAAAACCTGCAAAACCTGTCAGTCATGCTTAACAGTCAGTCCGTCCGTCCATCAGGCCTCGTGACACGCTCCATATATGGCTGTCTCCATATATGAAGATCACAACACTGACCTCATCAAACCCTGGAACCCTGGAAAATGCATGTAAAAAGAAAAACACATTATATAGATTATATATGAAACATAGAACAAAGGAGGCAGAAAGTAGATATAAAACATATAAAAACTAGATAAAGTGCCAATCGGCACAGGTCTCCACCAGGATTCTTCCTCAGCCTAGTGGGAATATGCGTGCACAGTTTCATCGCAATCGGACACTGCGTTGAGGAGTTGTGGCGATTTGTACAAAGCGGGCTACTCCTGAAAACTGTAGGAGGCAATCGTGGCCAATCAGGATGGAATATGAGAAATCAAACAAACCTGTCTTGATCACATGACTATGGAGATCATGTGTACCGATTTGCGTGAAATTTGGATAAAATGTGAAGGAGTAATAATAGAAAATGTGTTTTACATATGTCGGCCTCCTGGTGGCGCTATAAAGAGCAGATGTGAAAAATTCCAGGCAAAAGTTTTTCCTTGGCCTCTAGGGAGTTGGCATACAAAGTTATCCACAGATCCATGCAGTTAGAGGTAAAAACACTTTTGGGCCAGTTATAGCGCCACCTTGCGGCTGAGTTGAAATTGTTCATGTGGCATTTCGTCCTCGGCCTAGTGGGAATGTGGGTGCACAATTTCACGGAAATCACGCGATGTGTTCATGATTTGCAGCATTTTGTTTGAAACTGAGCACTCCTGTGAATTTTGGAAGCCAATCTTAACCAATCAGGATGGAGTCTGAGAAATCTGAAAGACCGGTTTGGTTGAATGGCTCTAGAGAGACTGTGTACCAATTTGCGTGATATTTGGACACAATCTGTAGGTGTACTGTGCAAAAACTTGTTTTGCACAAAGCGGCTTCCTGGTGGCGCTATAACAGGCCGTTCTGGAAAGTTTGGGGCAGAGGTTCATGGTTGGCATCTAGGGAGTGTGTGTGCAAAATTTGGCATCGACCGGGTTAACGGTGGCCGAGATTAGCTGCTCACGGACGGACGGACGGACACACGGACGGACGG
Organism: Protomyctophum parallelum; assembly: GCF_964188405.1. Classification (NCBI taxonomy): domain Eukaryota; kingdom Metazoa; phylum Chordata; class Actinopteri; order Myctophiformes; family Myctophidae; genus Protomyctophum; species Protomyctophum parallelum. Next base: position 2,842,922 of record NC_139705.1, read on the forward strand.
ACGGACACACGGACGGACGGAGTGCAAAACATACTCTAGTATAATTAAAAAGGGCCAGCTAAGTAACAACTACCCAAATAATTTTACACTAGTAGGCCATAAATGGCCAACTAGTGCGCAAGCAGAGCGTGCAAGTACTTTCGACCGCTGTAAACTGTGGAATCTCAGTATCTCTGTGAAGGAACGTTTGAAATGTCTAATTATTAGGTGGAACTATTTGCTACCTACCTACTTTATGCATGTAAACACCTAGTATTATTAAGTATGGTTCAAGTTTCTATCTATATAAGAAATACAGTTTTATCAATTTAGAAATATTCTGGATCCCTTTTTAGTTTTTCAAAGAAAAATAAATCATTGATATGTGATGAAAAAAAAGGTATATAAACTGAATTAAAATATGTTATACAGTATAATTATTTTATTATTTATTGTAAATTGTCAATTGTTTTAAATGTATTTCATCTTGGACTATAGTGATATTACTACAAAATCATGATCAGAGTAATATGTGTCTCTAACTTCAATTTCTGTAATAATACTTTCACATTTGTTAAAATATACATGATCTAAAATACTTCCGTAATCTGTAGTTGGATTTGTATTTAATTGTTTAAAGCCTAATCTTGACATGAAGGTCTTTATACTTCTATCTTTTTCAGTATATTGGTCTTCATTGAAATATCCTATTATCATAATTGTAGAAGTCGGAGATGATAGATACTTTACCATGTTTTCGAGAAATGTGTTTAATCTTGAAAGGTCTGTTCCTGTCAGTCGCTGCCCGTCTGACTCAGGATGTCTATATATCGTCTCTTTCTTAAAACTTTATGACTTTGTTTTTACACACTACTTTTTGATAATGTTGAATGAAACTAACGTAAAGCTTTATGATTTACTGTTTGGACACTACCGTTGTTTTTATACACTCCAGAAACATAATGTCGTAATGAATACGTATAAGTGACGAATTTGGATTGTGACGTATATATATGTCAATCAGTGCCTCCCAACACTAAAACATATCGTCATTACGTCACCATCGAAAACCAATTACACCCTGGCATTGGGTCCTTTAATCCACATATTTCTTCCGTCATCATTGAGAACTAGTTATAAATATAGGCTACTATATATATATATGTAATTTGTAAGTTGATAAGCGGTATACTGTGGTTACTTTGCGCCAAAAACCGTCCCAGCCAACCTGCCACTTTTGATGCGTATGCAAATAAAACAGCAAATTGTGCCTGATTTGCTGGGACCAGATTACATACATGACCATATTTCTTCCGTCATCATTGAGAGCTATTCATACATATACTATATATATATAATTTGTAAGTTGATTAGCGGTATACTGTGGTTACTTTGCGCCAAAAACCGTCCCAGCCAACCCGCCACTTTTGATGCGTATGCAAATAAAACAGCAAATTTGTGCCTGATTTGCTGGGACCAGATTACATACATGACCATATTTCTTACGTCATCATTGAGAGCTAGTCATACATATACACACCATGTACTCTGGTCCCAGCAAATCAGGCACAATTTGCTATTTTATTTTACAGATTATATATATAGTATATGTATGACTAGCTCTCAATGATGACGTAAGAAATATGGTCATGTATGTAATCTGGTCCCAGCAAATCAGGCACAAATTTGCTGTTTTATTTGCATACGCATCAAAAGTGGCGGGTTGGCTGGGAAGGTGCATACGAACCGGGTGAAAATATTACTTGCGCGCTCTGCTTGCGCATAATACCATAGAAATAGCAAATTAATTTAATAACTTCTTTGTAAATGTCGGGCCTGCTCTTGCAAAAAACATCCCAGAGCAGAGAGATAGTGAAGGTCTAAATGAAAGTATAATAAACAGAATCCAAACTCAATCTTCATCAGGATTGTAAACTAAAGTGAAATCCTGGAAATTGTCCGGAAGCTCAAAAACAAGAAGTCAACTGACTGTGCAGACATAGATATGGCACTAATTAAAGACATCATAAATTGTATAGTTGCACCATTCACATACATCTGCAATCAATCAATTTTAAACTTTTTAACTTCCCAAACAGTTTGAAGACTTCTAAAGTAGTTCCTATATTCAATAATGGAGACAAATATAACTTCACAAACTACCGACCTATCTCTCTGCTGTCACAATTCTCAACAATTCTAGAAAAACTGTTTGTGCTAAGGCTTGATATAGAAAAACACAACTTATTAAGCAATCACCAGTATGGTTTTAGATCAAACAGGTCCACCTCTATGGCAGTCACGGAATTGGCAGAACATAATCAACAGCAATTGACAATAATGAATATACTGTAGGGGTCTTTATTGATCTGAGCAAGGCATTTGACACCATACATCATGGCCTGCTCCTAATTTTTTTTGAAAGATATGGTATACGAGGAACTGCAAATGCATGGCTGGAGAGCTACCTCGGCAACAGACAACAGTATGTATGTATGTATGTATGTATGTATGAATAATGTTGAGTCTGAAAAACAAAACATCTCATATGGAGTTCCACAAGGCTCTGTACTTGGGGCGAAACTGTTCATAATGTACATAAATGATATATGTGAAATATTGGAAAACTTAAACTGCGTATTGTTCGCGGATGACACAAGTCTGTACTGCTCAGGGGGGAGCCTCGAGCAGCTCCTGGACACAGTAGAAAAAGAGCTTATAACTCTGAAATGGTTTGATATTAAAACTGTCACTAAATCTAAGCAAAACCAAATTCATCATCTTTGGAAAACAGGAAAATAGACAAACAGATCAAAATCAAGTTTGCCGATCGAACAAGTACAAGACAGTACATTTTTAGGAATTATAATTGACAACAAACTTAACTGGCACACACACAAACAATTTAAGAACCAAAGTCTCTAAAACTATCGCAATACTGTATAAGATGAAACCCATTTTGGACCAGAAATCACTGTACTTACTGTATTGCTCCCTCGTACTTCCGCACATCAGTTATTGTGTGGAAGTACGGGGGAGCAACTATAAAACAAACATCAACTCCGTATTTCTTCTCCAAAAGAAGGAATCCGAATTATAAATCACGCTGATTATTACACACCAACAAATCCACTTTATATTCAGTCACACACCCTAAAATTGCATAATCTGGTAGACCTCTCAACTGCAGTTATAATGTATAAAGCACATGAGAGACTGCTTCCGCCCTGTGTCCAGGAGTTGTTCGAGGCTCGAGAGAGCAGGTACAATCTCAGGGGATTCGGCATATTCAGGGGGACTAAGGCAAGAACCAGCAAAAAGGCCAGATGTATAAGCGTAAGAGGTGTGAAACTATGGAACGGCTTAGACAATGAACTGAAAAAGTGTGGCTCAATTAATACATTTAAAAGAATGTATAAATCTAAAATAATAGATAAGTATAGAACATTATAAACCTAGTATATTTACTAATCATATCTTAATCATATTAGTATGATAAAGTAATATAATAACATTCTTCTCATGTGCGACTCTGGATTCTGTGTGATCAAATCTGTCTTCTCCTGTGTATCTTTCTGTTCTATTTTTTCCTTGTGTTTTCTTTTGTGTTTGGTTGTTTGTTTTTTTGTTTTGTTTTGTTTTCATGTTTTGTTTTTTAGTTTGTTTTTTCTTGGTTTTTTTCTCTCTTCTGTTTGTTTCTCTGTCTGTTTTATGTCCCCCCCCCCCCCCCCCCCCCCGGGATAGGCACAATAAGCCATTGGCTTCAGCCTAAACCCTTTTGGTCTGCAAAAAGAAAAAGAAAAAAAAGAATACATGTAATGTAATGTTTTTGCATTTTGACCAAAATAAAACTGAACTGAACTGGATAGCCATACATGAAGAGCCATACATGAAGAAGACTGGATCGTGACCTAGATCTGCATATATGGAGCCAGCTAGCAACTCTACATCTGACCTAAAACCCAGGGCCGTAGCTGACCATTTGGTTGCCCTACTCGTAGGATATTTGTGCTGCCCCCCTCCCGACGAGAGCGCTGTTATTCCTCATGCAGATCGGCTATTTTCACTGTTTGCCAGGACGCACACACGGCCGCTCGTTATTACGCGGCGGAGCCGCAGAGTAAATTGTTATTTTGAGGGTCGGCTTGGCACTTTTTGGCTCATTTTGTTGCCCCCCTCGGCGTGTTGCCCTACTCACAGCACGTATAGGTAGCGACGGCACTGCTCAAACCCTTATATCTCCATATATGGAGCTGACCTGTTCCGACATTACATAATTTGATCCTCCCCACCCGTCCTTCCTCTTCGATGTCTCCCTTTTGACCGATACCTGCATGTCCATTCAAACTCCAGACCGGCCCGCGGCCCCAAAGTTATTAGTGGAGCCGCGCCCGGCAGCCGGCGAAAGCTAGTTCTCAGGGCGTCTTACTGGTGGTAATATTCAATAGGTCTGTGATTACACCATTTGGCATTTGCAGGTGCAAATGTATTGCCATGAAATCAACATGTAATGTACATTTTACCAAACCTGATTTGGCCCTGACGTCGAGAAAAAGAAAAAAAATGGCTTTTAATTTTTTTAAACCTCATGTTTCTATATCTGTGGTGCTCAATATTTCATGTCAAGGACCCCAAACATGATATGCATTTGGCCACCGACACCCATCTGAATATGTTGTTCCAGGAACCTCTCAGAAGCAAAGATTTGAGTTAAAAACGTTCACTCTGAAAGAATATACATTCAAACATTTGAGCCACATTTTCAAGATTTTTCAAAAATAGCAGACCTACAAGCTCGAGCTTGTAGATCTGCTATTTTTCAATAGCAAAATTATAACAATGTTTAAAACACCAAAAGGGGTTTCCGCCCAAAATGGGTTAAAATAAGAATTGGTTTTAATTTGCCATCTTGCTGATTCCATTCAGTCACTGATCCTTATGTACATTATGAGTGCTAAATAGTCTCACATAAAACTCACACTGGTTGGCTTCCGAGAGTCATAAAATATATTTCAAAAAACATTCTCATTTTTCCAATATGAAACCAGGAAGTATTTACAAAATCAGACACCATCACAATGTTCTCAACAGTTACACGATACAAAACTTTCAGACTGAATTGAATCTACAGTATAGGCTATATATCGTTTTACAATTAACAGTTAACAGCAACATCACAACTTGAATCTTTGAGAGCCTTCAACAAGTTAAAACGGACCAAATCTGTGCATGACAATCCTCAGCCAAAGACCATATCGATTTCAATTTCCGAATATAGTATTCCAAATTTCCAACATTTAACAAAACGCAGACAAAGAAATGCTGTCAGGCAGAAACCTTGTATACTCCAATATATTTTCATGAATGCCCTCCTTTGTCGCACAGGTGCTGCACAAAAGTAGAGAAAATAAGCGATCTACAACTTAGCTCTCCATATTGTGAGGTGAGCTTGTAGCTTGGCTATTTTTGAATATTTCCAATGTGAAAGTGGTCATGTGTGACCTCTGGGTTTATAAATATTGAACAAATGAAGAGTATCAACAAGAGCTTGTGTCTAAATAATAACTACATTGGCTCCATTCAGTGGTTCTCATTTTAACCACGTAAATGATGTAGCCTACAAGCTTTTTTTGAGAATTGAAAAGGTTTTGAACATCTAAGGTTTCCATCCAACAGCCACGCTAAGAGTTGTACTGTAGGCACTTTATCATAATTATGACAGCTTCACAACATTACAATTATTAAAAGATACACAACACATACTGCAGCCATGACACATACTGATATGTACTGGAGTATAGCTCCGCCTACTGGTACCTAGTGGAGTTACACCTCCACCTACATAACACATTCAATCACTTTTTTTAAAACAGTGAAAGTCAACAAAGGCTTCAGCTTAGGAGAACAGAAACATTAAACGAATAGTTTACCTCACATTGTCGCATTCCTGAGCCAATAATAATCCAATATGTGATGACCAGTAGAAGACCAAGGCATCTATAACACTACATAAACGAATAATATAAACAATGTATCACAGTGTAATCACTGATGATCCGGGTTCAGAGAGAATGTTTCAACTTGTCAAATAACGGATTATTGGCTCAGGAATGTGACAAAAACAAACAGAAATCAAACCGCCATGAATTCAAGGCTTCATGGGGTGAGTAATAGATAAAAGCTTGGGACAATTATTACCTGAGAAGTGAACAAAGTTATGGCTACCTCTAGAACTATTTATATGAATGTTAGTTGTACTGTATACTGTTGACTAGTAATCCTCAGTCCACCTTAATAACATTGCAAATGACCAAACATAACATTTAACATTGAAAAGACGTAACAATTCCACGTCCGTGGTTTGGTTGTGCAACCAGGGGCAGGGTTATTTTACTTTCCACAGTGTTTTATATTAACAAACATCTATGACAACACAAGTCTCACACAAAGAGTTTGCTAACTTGCTGTCTATTCAAGAATAGAATAAATATCTATAAATGTTGCTGGATTCATGAATGACAGCCTGTATGCAAGGCCTGGACTACAAGGCCACTGTCAAAAGGTGTTTGCACACTGGTGCATTTCTTTTTTCTCTGGACGAATATATCAGAGCGACTTTTGGAGGACGTATCGACCTTGCTTTAGGTCAATCAAATTGCACACTTAGTCCGTAAGACGTTTTTTCGGACCGGGGGTTGATTTGATCAGTTTTCCGCAGCGGTCTGGGGTCTTGTGGGGTGTTGGCGACAGGCTGACAGCTAGTGATAGCCTACTTTCAAATCCGCAAAACACAGCAAAAACATTTACCAGTGTGCAACCACCTTTAACCTTAAAGGAGAATTTCAGACTACAAGGCTTTCTTACCTTTATTTGTAGTTGTTACGTCCCCACCAAAGAGGTCCAGGTGTTATTTTGTGCAAAGTGCATTATTGGCTATTTATAAGCCCTCAATGGGGGGTGGGTTTTTGTGCTAATTCGCCACTTATTTCCATCAACATAAAGTAGTAAAGTGTGCCGCTTGGGATACTATTTATATTATGAAGAGAGGATATATAAAATAAATACATTTTTGAGCGATGGAAATAAGCAAATTAGCACAAAAACCCAATGCCCCATTAGTTTCAATTAAATTCATTGAGATGAGGGCTTATATCAGGGGAAATAGCCAATAATAATGCGCTTTTGCACAAAATAACACCTGGACCTCTTTGGTGGGGACGTAACAACTACAAATAAGGTAAGAAAGCCTTCAAGAATGAAATTCTCCTTGAAACAGTATCGTCCCAATTCTAAGATTAACACTCGCCAAAATATAGCCGATCTACAAGCTCACAGCCCATAGCCTATACCCTATATGCTTTATGACAGGGGTGGGCAACTGGCGGCCCAGGGGCCACACGCAGCCCCCACCTGAGGGCCACCTTAATGTGGCCCTCAGAATACTGATATATTATTGATTTCAGCTGTTACAATTCCAAACATGACCCGCTTTAATTACTACAGTAGCTGAATGACTATAGTATAAAAATAATATTTTATTTAGTTCATAAAGTTAACTATAATTAAAGGCATTTGAAATTACTTTTCAGGATTCCAATTTTTTTTTAAATAGCAAAAATTATTCAGCATTTCAATTCAAATAATGTCAAAAGAATTGCAGATCTACAAGCTGAAAACGTGTCACACTGCGACACGTTTTCAGCTTGTAGATCAGCTATTTTTGCTACGACAGTATTATGCAAATGTAGCCCTCTGGACGACAGAGAGGGACACTTCTTTCCCCACATTTATTCCAGTTGCCCAGCCCTGCTTATGAGCTTGTACTGGCTATTTTACGAGTGGTAAAATAAGTATGTATATATATAGGGTTTAAGAGGGTAACTCTTAAAGACGGATTTCAAAACACAATCTGCTGTCCAAGGCTTCTAAATATTATGTCAGCGGTTCGCAACCTTTTCTGGATCAGGGCCTACGTGAAAAAGGAGCCAAAATGGCTGCCGCATTAAGCGGTCACATAGGTAGGCCATGTGCATTTTTCAGACCGTGGTTATTTCAATGATCAATTGATCAGTGGATTGTGTTCCGGCTTTGATCAATGGAACCCTAGTAGTTTACTTTGAAGTTCCTATTTATCGATGTTGCAATGAAAACTATTTTCCTACCAAGGTTTTAATTCATTAAAAAGGGCCACTTCACCCCTTTTGCAACCAGATCTTATTTTAATGATGTTTGGGAGACCATTTGTTTGTTGTTGGTAATTTGTGTTTTCAGATATTTTTGTATTTCAAAGTGTCATGGACACTGGTCTCACTGCTGGATTACTAAAATGAGAATGACCATAAATAAATGCTTAGCTGCACTCACCCCACCTTGTGGAGAGGGCTGTCTTACTGAGAAATGTAGTCCAGGAAGGAAGTGAGACCAGTGTCCATGACATCATCAAATACCTAAAAACACACAAAAACCCCAGGAAAGTAAAAAATATGATCTGGTTGCAAAAGGGGTGAAGTGGCCCTTTAAGACATGAGGCAGATTCCTTCTAAATCAGCGGTTCTCAAAGTTTTTCATAATCCAAAATCAATCCAAATGTGTCAAACACACACAAGAAAATACACGCTGAAATCTAAAATGATCACAGATGATTTCCAGGATTGAATGGGTGAATGAATACCGTGAAGCATTAGGATGCACACGCAGATCCGACACACAAAAGGTCCGACATGCGGAAATCACCCGTCGCTCCCGACAATGCGTTGGTCCGACATGCGTTGCGCCGTGCTTGTGGTTAGGGTTAGTTTAGGGTTCTGGGTAAGGCGTCAGTCCAATGACAGACGGGACCATTAGTATGTTTTTTTCAAATCATTAAATCAATCATCAAATGAGAGAAAATGCGATTTAAAACAAAAGGTCTTATTTCTGTGTCTCTACAATACTTCTCGGTGTAAATTACACCTTTCTGGCGAAATTACATTCACCGGTTGTTAAACGGGGTTTTGCCAGTTAAGCCCTCCACACACCGCCTGCGAACGCCGCGCGTCAAAACAGCCGCCTCAGTTATTTTCAATGAACCTATCCCACACCGGCGGCGTCCGACGCCTCGCCCGACGCTCCGATACGCCACTGTTCTATTTTCCAGGCGTTGGGCTTTATTTGGGGGGGCTCCCACTTTCAATAGCCACCAGTGGCCCCCGGTCCGCAAGTTGAGAACCACTGCTGTGATGTCACAGTGAAGAAGACACAAAGTGTTTTACAAACAACAGCTGTATATATATATATATATATAGTGATCGTGAAGCCCAACCCATGCTCCGTCGTACGAACGTTCCACAAATAGCCGATCTACAAACTGTGAGTCAGCCATTTCCGACAAACCTTCGTGCGACGACGCAGAAATCGGTCTTTTAAAAAGTGCCGCAGAGGAAACCTTTCCACCGCCGTGAATGTACAGTTTTTACATCAAGTACAATGAAGCCATATCGCACAATAAGCACACAAACACACAGAAATATACAACCAGTCTCGTACCTCATCATGGAACGTGAGATAAAAGTTGATAAAAATCAACTAAGTTTAGGACACAAAAACGTGCTCGGTACAAAAACAAAAAGGACGTCTCTAACATAGAGCGCATGGATCAACACAACCCCGTAAAAAATAAACATTAAAAATACGTGTTGTTGATTACACCGCACCTTTGTTGATTCAACATTAGATCAAGAATTTCCACTCTTTAAAGGAATCCAGACAATATGGAGGCCCCTGGCAAATTTTCTCACCTGCGGGAGCGAGATGTCAGTGTTCAGATGCTCAGGGTGAAGATGTCCCGGAGGAGATCACAATCTCAGAAGGAGAACTGGGAGCGTGCCGTCAACAGCCGCAGGCAGCTTGGCCAGCTCCCTGAGCTGGAGACGGCGCCACCGGTTGGACAGTCTGATAAAGACTCGGTTGTCACACAACGACAGGAGATGCTTAAAAAATGGAAGGAGGCTAAGAGCTTAATAAAGGAGAAGGAGAAAAGGGAGAGGGAGAATGAACGTAAGGGGGCCTTTAATGCGGGCTTATTTCGCCCCACAGACTCATTCTCCCTAAAGCTTCTGGTTGCCAAAGAATCCTGTGAGGCAGCAGTGAAAGTGCCACAGACCCATTTAACAAAGCTGGACCAGCAGCCAAACAAGCCTGTAGTAGGAAGAATGACCAGGAGCCGCACAGCTCTTGTCCAGCCACAGCGAGCCCAAGATACAACCAGTGCCAAAGTTGTCCAACCAGCTGTACAGTCTGCCAGAGCCAAAGTCCAACCAGCTGCGACCAGGGGCAATGCTGTCCCCAGAGGTAGGACAACAAGGGGCAATGCTAAGCCTGTAGCAACCTCTACTGGCAGAGGCAAGAACAAAGCTGTGGATGTCAAGACTGTGTCAGCGGTGGTTGACGAGACTGCAGCTGTGGGTGCAGAATCAACTCTCCGTGAGGAGGAAGCGGAGTTGGTGGCGGAATCTGACACCCTTGCTCCCAGGCCTGCCACTGAGGTTACCTCCTCCTTCGCCCCTAAAGGGTTTGTGTTTGTGACCCCCGCTGGCCTCTACACAGTCAAATTTGAGCCGCTTACTCCACGCTCTGCAGACGCCTTCCTCAGACTCAGCTCAATTTTCCCACCTGTTCCCCCATTGGAGCCTGAGCCTAGTGGACCGTCTCCTCCTAAATCCCCTCTCCGCTCACCCCAGGAGCCCCAACATGACGTGCCATACTTCAAGTCACAGGTCATCACTGAAACGGCCAGGCTGACCAGCCTCAGTCAGCTCTGGGAGGTGAAAGTGGACGATGACTCCATCCCTGAAGAGATGAGGGATCGTATGCGCACAGCAGTGGGCCAGGCCAGGTTGCTCATGAAGGAGCGTTTTGGCCAGTTTCTGGGGCTTATTGATGACTGTGAGCTTGGACGAGGGGAAAAGCCCACTATCTGCAATGACCTGGAGGGTTTCTGGGATATGGTGTATCCCCAGGTTGAAGATGTAGTTCGGAAGTTTGATGCACTCAAGGAGGCTGAAGCAAGATGCTGGGTGGAGGAAAATAAACCTGCACCGCGTCGGAGGAAGATTGTCAAGAAACCACCTCCCGCTGCTGCTCCGAAGGGCGTAGGCACGAATGCAGAGGCCAAGTCACGCCAGCATCGAGGTGTCTGAAGCCCCAACAGCTACCCAGGCCACAGACACAGCAATCTTTAATGGTGGTTTCTTTAAGGTGGAAAGCCCAGCCAAGACGGGATCGCTGAGTACTGCCAAGCTGCCTCAGGCTTCTTCTCCCTGTGGTAGAGTGACCCGCCAATCCATTGCCATGTCCAACCTCTCCCCTCTCAACCACTCCTCCCCTGATCACCGTAGGCGCACTCCTGCCCGCCACGCTCTCACCCTGCCTCATACCCCCTGCACTCAGTCTGAACAATCTCCAGTTACTGAAGCTGCCAGCAGTCTGGAATGCATACCCACTTCTCCCTGCCCAAGTGTCTGCCCAAGTGACCTGATGGCCTTTACACCTTAACTTATAATGGAGATTCTTTTTTTTAAAACCTGTGTGTATATAATAAAATATTTTGTATAATAAAAAAAAAAAAAAAAAAAAAAAATACGTGTTGTTGTCTAGAAATGTGTAGAATCCTTCATATCAGGTGGCCCGATTCACAAATACAAAATAAATGAAATATCGTTGCTGTCGGGTGTACACCTCATACATCAAAAACAAATATAGCAGTTTTACTTGCATAAAGCGCATCAGGTTTTGAGCATGTAGAACGGATATTCTTGCTACTTGTGTGACACTGTATACCGACTGTAATATTATGATGAAGTAGGGCATTAATTTCAGAAGAAAAATATGGATACAAGGTTTCTGCCTGACAGCAACAATATGTATATTTGAAACAAACTGCAGTCTGTGAGAGAAATGGTTTCTTCCACCACAGACCAGAGCGAAAAGGCCACCCACATCTCAGTTGAGTTCAGACTCCGCCATATACCCTTTACCGCAGGGCTGGGCAATACATCCATACTGTATCCATATGTAATGCTGTACATATGACAGAACTGTTGCCTTTACTACATTTTTAACCCATTCTGACCTGAGATCAGATTCATACGAGGTTTTCCACTGGACACACACTGGTCTGATTAACCCATTCTGACCCGAGATCAGATTCTAAAAATGTCAGTCGTTCTTCGATTTTTACAAAAATAGCAGACCTACAAGCTCGTATCGCGCCACTCGGTGGCGCGATATGAGCTTGTAGATCTGCTATTTTTCAATAGCTAAAGCATAACATGATGCCAACACCAAAATGGGTGCCCGGTCAGAATGGGTTAATAGCCGCACACTCGTAGCTGCCAATGCCAAATAATATAATTGTGGACACAGAGACAAGACCAACTGTGTCCACAAGAAATATCTGGCATTGGCAGCTACATGTGCGGCCATAATAAATATTATATTATTAGTGTTTATCCTGTTGGCTGGTAACTAAATGTTGTCACAGTACTGTGGTCAAAAACTGATGATGATATCACCCAGCCCATACCTTACTGGCTACATTTTTTTTTAACGGCTGCTCTCTGAAGATACTTTTACTGACCCAGAGTCAGCCCTACACACCATGTCCAATTCAGCGCTGCTATAGACCCAGAGTCAGCCCCCAGTAGGAATGAGCCCCATGTGTCTCTCTCAGCCCTGCTGCACCAGCCTGCGGTAGTGAGGCATCACCATGCTCTCGGGCAGATACAGGCCCATCTCCAAGGCCACCAGCACGGAGAACTCCAGAGGAATCAGCTCCCGCCTGTTGATGCGGAAGCGCTCCTCCAGCCTCTGTCGTGGGTGGGACACACACACACACACACACACACACACACACACACACACACACACACACACACACACACACACACACACACACACACACACACACACACACACACACACACACACACACACACACACACACACACACACACACACAATTAGTTGTTCAGTCTATGCCAGATCCCGATACCACGTCATTCATCACGTGGTGATATTTCAGTTACAGTCGTACTTTGCTTCAGGGGCAGCGGGTGGCCGGACGGTTTGCGGAGCGGTCTTGATACCGGAAAGGTCGCCAGTTCGAATCCCCAGACCGGCACGTTAAAATCACCACCGCTGAAGTGCCCTTGAGCAAGGCATTGGACCCCCTACCATGAAATGTTCTATGAGCAGGGCGTGGCTGTAAACAAGTCCTTGGCTTAGTCCACTTCCCTGGGTAAACAAAGAACTTTGCTTTGCTTTGCTTTGCTATGAATGCTTCAGCTGATGTCGCACAACCGCTGTATACTCTCACTGTATTTACACTTATTTATTTTAATAACTTTTTTTTAAGGAACTTTATTTTATTCCTAGATCAGTGGTTCTGAACTTGTTTGTGATGATTCTCGCTGCGTTTAGCTTCTGCCACGTCTTTTCAGCCGTTATATTTTGAAGACCTCAAATTCATGACCCCTGAAACCGGAAGTAAAAATCGGTTAATCGGTAATTTTAGCCTTGATCTTTTTTATAAATCAAGGCTAGAATTATATATATAATAATAAATATATAATAGGGAGGGGCATGCAGTCCCTATTTGCATCTTTCCCGAGTAGGCACTGTTCTAGTATTGATTCATTTTCTATTTTATTGTTTAACCCATTTTGGGAGGGAACCCCTTTTGGTGTTAGCATTATGTTATGCTTTAGCTATTGAAAAATAGCAGATCTACAAGCTTCTTCAATTTTTGAAAAATAGCAGACCTGCAAGCAGACTGCTTGCAGGTCTGCTATTTTTCAAAAATTGAAGAACGTCTGTTAAATGGCTCTATATCCTGATAAGACATCATTGCTGACAGTGTTTGTTCAGTAGCAGGGGTCTCGCCATCGCTCCAGCTCTTTTTAGGGCGGGATAGCACTTTTATCCAATCAGGAGAGACAACAGGGATAAGTGATGACACAAAGAAATGAGCCGACGATGTTGAAACCGGAGAAGCTGATGAATGGCTATATGCTCTCTCCTGATTGGACGAAATTAGAGCTGGAGAGACCCCCGTTACTAAACAAACACTCTGTAGCAATGATGCAATGCAGAGCTAGGACCTCGCCCAAAACACTCTGGGTTTCAAACAGAAAGGATCACTACCAAATGAGAGAAAACTCCTGTACAGCAGGATATCACTCTGTAGGATTTGTTATACTATTGTTATACCATATTATATCATTCTGGTCGAGTGGAAACCTCATATGTCCATAAATTACTTTTCAGGATTAAAAAAAAAGAAAAAGAAACCACAACTTGTGATTTGGCACCGTAATCAAATGTATTACATTAAGCCTGGGAAAGCATCTTTGTCCCTTATATTTTTTTTCTCATAAATAGCAGATATATAAGCTCACAGCGTGAGCACTTTTTGTTATGTTTTGAAAAATCTTGAAAATGTGATTTTTTTTCTTCAGGGGTGAAACATTGAGATGGGGGGTGGGGTGGGTCCGCAGCCAAATAAATATATATATGTCAGTTTGGGGGTCCTTGGCACGGAAAGGTTTAAGAACCACAGATTTAGAAGGCATTTGTAGAATCGGCCTCATCAGGTCTTAACCGGGAAAGAATCCATGTCATGTTAGGTTGTTACAGTTTTTTGTTTTGTAATGTTTTGAACAACACAATAGAAGCTTTTCTCAAAACTTGGGTTAGGATTTCGGGTCAGGTCTAAGTGGGCTAATCTAATTGAATTGGCCCATTAAGAACTGGAATGCATCCGTGTCACCTTAACCATTTAACTGTTATTTTAAACTTTAGCTGTTGAAAAATAGCAGATATACAAGCTCATAGCGCGGGACCAAGTGCAGCGATATGAGCTTGTAGATCTGCTATTTTAGAAAAAACGTGAAAATGTGTGCAAATCTTTGAATATACCTGTATATACTTTCGCAGCAAACAATTTTACTCTGTATCTTTGCTTCTAGGGGGGGGGTCCCTGGAACAAAATATTTTTAGACAGGCGTCGGCGGTGGAGACATAATTTTTGGGGTCCTTGACATGACATAGTTTGAGAACCACTGATATAGAAGATATAAGACATTTTGTAGAATATAGTCTCAGGTCTTAAAGAAAAATTCCATACTAAAAGGCTTTCTTACCTTTCTTTGTAGTTGTTACGTCCCCACCAAAGAGGTCCAGGTGTTATTTTGTGCAAAAGCTCCTTATTGATATTTTCCCTACTATAAGCCCTAAATGAATTGCATTGAATTAAATGGGAATTGAATGGGGCTATGGGGTGTTGTGCTAATTCGCTTATTTCCATCGCTCAAAATCATAATTTCTTTGTTTATATCCTCTCTTCATAATGTAAATAATATCCCAAGCGGCACACTTTACTACTTCTTTCGATGGAAATAAGCGAACTAGCATAACACCCCATAGCATAGCCCCATTCAATTCCCATTCAATGCAATGCAATTCATTGAGGGCTTATGGTAGGGAAAATAGCCAATAAGGAGTTTATGCACAAAAAAACACCTGGACCTCTTTGGTGGGCACATAACAACTACAAATAAAGGTAAGAAAGATAAGAAAGCATTCTAGCATGGAATTCTCCTTTAACCCATTCTGGGCGGGAACCCCTTTTGGCGTTTTAAAGCATTAGGTTATACTTTAGCTATTGAAAAATAGCAGATCTACAAGCTCATAGCGCGGCACCGAATACCACGCTACGAACTTGTAGGTCTGCTATTTTTGAAAAATCGTGAAAATGTGCCTTTAAATCTTTGAATATATATTATTACAGATTTTAACTCAAATCTTTACTTCTGGGACAACATATTTTCAGATGGGAGGCGGAGGAATATTACATATAATTTTTGGGGTCCTTGACGTGAAATACAGACAGAAACATAAGGTTTTCCAGAAAACCGTCAGGATTTAGAAGACTCTTTTTATTCCCTTTTTTTTTTACGTCAGGCCTAAATGGGTCTTAACCAGGGGGGCAGTCACACAGATATTTTGTGAAGCCACTAAGGAAATCGTAGTTCATATAATGGCCTGTTGTGGCGCTGTCATTGGACCCAGAAAAACCTATAGACCCATAGAAGTCCATGTATTTGGGCCCAACTTCACCTAGACTGTATTACCTTAATAAACATGGTCATGAATACTTTCTGCTTCCAGTCACTAGTTTAAAGTCTCATTTCTAATGTCATAATATTCTTTTTGGAAAATTATGGTCCCATTAATTAAAAAAATTACCATAAAGTCGCGTATGTTCTGAGGGGCGTGACTACCATTACAGTCTATGATCGGGATTCCCCTCCCACTCGAGTCAAAATAAAAACCAACGGAGAAGAAGGGGGGGGAAGTCCCGCCTCGTTGTCTGGGCCAGCCAATGGCCAGCTGGGCCAAAACGGAGCCAGCCAATGGCCAGCTGGGCCCAAACGGATCTAGAAAGATGGCGACTTACAGTGCAGGAATAACAGGCTTCATTTTATGTCCATGTTAGACCCGGGGAACGCTTTGTCCATATTTATATATTCATATATATATATATATATATCTATGGTCTTAACCCATTTTGGGCGGGAACCCCTTTTGGTGTTCTAAACATTATGTTAAAATTTAGCTATTGAAAAATAGCAGATCTACAAGCTCATAGCGCGGCACTCGGCGGCGCGCTATGAACTTGTAGGTCTGCTATTTTTGAAAAATCGTTAAAATGTGCCTCAAATCTTTCAGAAAATTGTCGTGCTTTAGAAAACTTTTTTTTTTTTTAATGTTGACGTCAGGCCTAAAAGGGTCTTAACGGGGCAGGAGGAGTTGTGGCGTGCAGCAGCAGGACGGACGGACTCACGTCGATGAGCTGCTTGACCTCGTTCTTGCGCAGGTCGCTGCTGATCTTGGCGGCGAGCAGGACGCACGCCGCGCACACCAGCTTCCTGTTGTTCTTGTTGAGGCGGCCCTGCAGCACCAGCTTCTCAAAGTACACGAAGGCCATGGCGATGGTGACGGGCTGGAGGCCGCCCTCCTCGCTCAGCGCACGCATCTCCCTCTTCAGGCTGACGCACAGAGGGGTGGTGGGGGGGGGGGGGAGGATTCGTCATTGTTTTGCTAAAGTAACAGTAATACGATACTCATACTGCAATGTAAGACATGCTCTCTGTTACTACATTTACTAGAGTAAAAGTGCAAAGGTATTGGTATCAAAATGTACTTGACCCATCCTGGGCAGGAACCCCTTTTGGTGTTTTAACTAACAATTTACAATGTAGGCATTTAGCAGACGCTCTTGATCCAGAGCGACTTACATTCAAGCAAAAACTAAAAGCATGGCATACATCACATATATAAAAAGCAGTCATCATAAATGGTAAATGGTGCATTTATATAGCGCCTTTATCCAAAGCGCTTTACATAGATTGTGCATTACATTCACCCATTCACACACACATTCATACACCGATTGCGGGCGGAAGCCATGCAAGGTACCAACCAGCACATCGGGAGCAATTTGGGGTTCAGTGTCTTGCCCAAGGACACTTCGACATGTAGACAGGAGGAGCCGGGATTCGAACCGCCGACCCATGGATCATTGGACGACCTGCTCTACCTCTTGAGCCACAGTCGTCCCATCATGAATCATGTATAAACTAAATCATGTATAAACTAAGAACTAAGCATTATGTTATACTTTAGCTATTGGAAAACAGCAGATCTACAAGCTCATAGCGCGCTACGAGCTTGTAGGTCTGCTATTTTTTGAAAAATCGTAAAAATGCGGCACAAATCTTTGAATATATATTCTTTCAGAGCGAACGTTTTATTTATTTATATTAAGTACCAAAGGTAGAAAGTACTCATTATGCAGAAGGTCGCATTTCACGAGTCTTCAAATGTATAAAATGCACATAAAATCTTTGGAATATAGCAGGTCTACAAGCTCAGTGCATAATGTGACGCACACATACAGTATGCACGCACAACCAACCCACATTCACACGTACATTTCATTAGGGACTAATCCATTTAATAATCCATTATTAAAAAAAAAAACAATGATTTTAACTAAATGTACAATTGTGGGATTAAAAAGGTTTTGCTTTTTTTTTGTGTATGTGTGTGTGATATGAAAAGTTAAGTTTTTTTCAAATAAAACATTCTTCGCTGCCGGCAGTATTTAATTTTTGTTGTGTTTTTTTAGCACATTAATGCCATAAGTAAATGGATGCCAGTCTCACACAAAAATTAGCAAAGATATACAGATGTGCCATTCCAACTCTTTGCGCTTACCTGGGGTTTCCCTGCAGCAGGTTTTGTTCACCGAGTTTTTTTATCTCTGATCAGAGCCCTTATACGCGCTCTTTGATATTGTTCTGACTAACACTGCTTTGGAGCAGTTTGCCCAAACTGTAAACTACTTTTGGTACCAAAAGCTATTTTTTTTTAATCTTAAAGGACAACTTTAGTTTTCTTCAACCAAGGCTCATGTTTTAGGTTGTTATTAGAGAAAGAAAAAGATGAGTGTTCATTTTTCTTCATTTGCTGATTTCTTTCGTTTTAGGGATTTTAGCTGTTTTTGAGGGGGCGGGGGCATTCGAATATGGGGCTAAATATGACTTTTTTTACAACATTTTATAGCTATTTTTTTTTTTTTTTTTTTACTTTAGTCCTACAAGACCCCAATAAATTACATCTTGCCACAAAAGATCACGCAATCTACTGAAAGTGTCAAACTGACATATTGAGCCTATGACACACAGTGTGGCTTCCCCCCAGTAGACTACCTTCACATTCAGTAGATCCTGTGATCTTCTGTGGCCAGATGTAATTTCCTGGGGTTTATTAGGGCTATAGTAAGTAATAGAAAAATAAATCGCCATAATATTTTGTAAGCAAATACATATTTAGCCCCATGCTCGAATGCCTCCGCCCCCCTGTCAAAAACAGCTAAAATCCCTAAAATGAAAGAAAGCAGCAAATGAAAAAAAATGAACACTCATCTTTTACTTTCTCTAATGACAACCTAAAACATGAGCCTTGGTTGAAAAAAACTAAAGTTGTCCTTTAAAAACTAAAAAAATGCAAAATCTCAAATGTATTTAAAATACTTATAAAATATAAGAAATATTGAATCAGTCTGTAACGAACTCAAAACCAGTAAGTTTTCTTAACTGTTTTTTTTTTGTTTTTGTTTTGAAACTGTTGTAGGCTACTGTTAACTTTCTTGTTGTGGTGGTTACTCATACTTAGTCATATTTATGTCACTCATTGGTGTTTGTAAATGGCCTACCCAGTCAACGTCAGTCACGTGACGTGACGACCCAGATAAAAGGGAGGTCGTCACATACTAACTACTATCACCTGATGAAGGCCGCCTGCGGCCGAAACGTCCTGTCTTATATTATGGTGTTTTAAATAAAAGAAAACACCATTGGAGCAAACCTGTGTGCGGACTCTCTTCTCTTCACTCTTCTTTGTTCACAGAGTAGCCTTGCTAAATTCTACCGCTTTGCTGCCAGCAGAGGAACTCTAAAATTAACATATACGTAGAATAGAACACCTTAGGAAATATGAATATATATTCTTTCGGCGGCAGGCCTAAATGGGTTCATTACGCGTAGGTTTGTGTTGGAATGACCTCTCTGTACCTGCGGATCTTGCTGAGCGTCAGCTTGATGTGAGGGAACTTCTCCCTGAAGGTCTCGTTCATGTGCTTCTTCAGGTCGGACGGTTTCACATATTCAATGACCGTCGTCTGCAGGGGACGCAAAACACACGGCGTACGTACAAGATATTAAAGCAGCGGTTCTCGACCTTTACAGTCCCGGCATTGCATTTTCCACAGATAATACTGTGAAAATAGCAGATCCACTAGCTCACACAAAACCCCCGTTGTGAGCTGCTGTGAGCTTGTAGATACGGTAGTCTATTTTCATTTTCTTATGTTATTTGACAATTGGCCAATGTTTGACCAGGCTTATACACTACTGGACAGTAATATTGCGGTAGCCTACTATGAGGGTCTAAATGGCAAGATGTTTTTTGTTGAGAGCAGGAGCGACAGTCCTGTCCAGCGACCGACCCCTCGCCACCTGGCTGTAATCTGCTCTAATTGGGGAGAGCCCATTCATGTCAGCGACAAAGAGCCAAACATCAAACTAGCTAGATATCTATAGAAATGCTCGGGAACACATCGGCGAGCGCTGGAATCGTCTTGCAGAGCTTTTCACACCGACACGCAGACCCAAGCCAGTTCATGCGTCAGCTCTGGGATTTGTCGGCAATCAACAAAAACATTTTTTAACAATTACAAATTTTCACTATTTCTCAACTTCTGCTATACTTGCCATAGTGTCAGAGGTCAGTGTCGTTACATTACCTCTAGCCAAGCCCACAGCTGTTGTGCTATGATAATGAGGGGGAGGGTACGATTTTGGAACGTCACATTGTGAAGTTTAACGCTGGCACTTTTCACTCTCTAAGGTTTCAGCCTCCAGGAAGAAACCCTAAATGCTTAGGGAAGACATCATTGCACATAAGCACACCAGGTGGTCTTATGAAGTACCGTCACCTCATAGACACATGAAAATCAGACTCGTCTGAACTGAGTGGTGCTGTTGGGGCGTCGGGCCATATTGGTTGTCTGACTATTGGCTGTCGGACTACATGACAAATAACCTAAATAATACAAATAAATCACTGACACATTCAATCAATCGTTCTTTCCAAAAACAAAAATGATAATATAGCGGAAATAGTTGATCTACAAGGTCGCATAGAGAGCCCCGAGGGGTGCCATTTTCGAAAGACGTTTGGAAATGTCTGGACATTTTTCAACATGGAAACGATTGACGATTATGCATTACAGTAGTAATGATTGTGACGGGCCCAGATGAACCACTTAACTCACCACGTAGGAGGCGAATATGAGGACTCTCCGGTGTCTCCCACATGGCCACTGGGGGTCGCTAAGGAGGTTCGGGTCGTAATCTGCAGCGTCCTCTAGACCTGTGAATCAAGCAAGACAAGCAAGCTACCATCAACTGGAATGTTGACTCTGTGCGGTGGGAAGCTTGTACCCATGCAAGAACACAATCTCACCACGGAAACATTTTGCTATGCCAAGCAATTCCTAATCTGTTTCATGAAACAACATTTGTAATAATTAACAGCCCGCAAGTTGAAGATATTTTAGATTGAGGCTTTTAACCTTTGCTTTTATGAAGAAAACATGAAGACATGCATTCTATGCCTAGTTTGACCACTTCAAATACTAATTTAATCTTAAAATAACTAATAATAACCGAAAACACAAGCTACAATCTTGCAACGCTCGCACGGGATGGTTCCGATTCATCGATTATCGTTGATAGGACCCGAAATCGATTATGAAAATTAATAATCGATAATCGTTTTTTTCTTCTTTTTTTTTGTTGTTTAGTTTTTTTTTTAATGAAAATCTGTTGGAAAGGCAATATTGTCATCCAAACAGGACAGGGCTATAGGCCTACCAAAGTGTGCCTGGGATGTGTCTGTGTAGCTGCATGACTGAGAGGAGTGTGAGTGGAGATTGATTCCAATCAAGATACAGGTTTGGACGATTTAGCAGGTGTTGGGAATTTACCTAATCAGGCCTAGGCTGGGGTTGCTATGGTGATCAATTGGATCAACAGTGGTCCAGGGAACACCAGTGGTCCTCATTTAAAAAATGGAGTTAGTAACCAAATGGACCCTTATTAACTCTCAAGAGTTACAATTATTGTTAATCAACTACATCAGGGGTTCCCAATTTTTTTTGACTTAGGCACCCCTTGGGGGGAAGATTTTTTTTATTTGTAGGGTTCATAAAAAAAAAGAAAAGAAAAAAAAAAGATTAATCGTTAATATTGAATTATACAAATCGATTTTCATTTTGGACACATTTACACATCCCTTGTCAGCGAGTGACACGCTTCCAACAGTCAGAATCCAAACGAGTGAAATCAGTCGTGGCGACGGAGAACTTTCATCCCCGTGTACAGTACGTCCAAAACAGTTTATTTTACAAACAGACCGCACACGCTCAGACCTGATGTGCGTTATGACCACCACTCGTTCCTAGTTTATAATAACTAGTTGGTTTCACATTTAACTTCCATTAGAGGCCGTGTTTCAGGCGTTCATTCATTCATGCGTGTGTTAGTTTGTTCATACTCTGCTCCTGCATCACGGCGCTGCTGTTGATCCGCGCTGCAGGGGTGAAGCTGCCCCCGCCTCTCTGGCCGTTACGGTAGCGGGTCTGCGGGGTGTGCACGGGGCCGGCGTCCAGCAAGGAGCTGCTCCTCCCCCGAACCAGAGCGTTGGTGGGATACAGGAACGGGGCGTAAGACACCGTCTAGAGAGGACGACAGTGCCACATTAGAGCTTCATATATATACAGGAACGGGGCGTAAGACACCGTCTAGAGAGGACGACAGCGCCACATTAGAGCTTCATATATATACAGGAACGGGGCGCAAGACACCGTCTAGAGAGGACGACAGCACCACATTAGAGCTTCATATATATATACAGGAACGGGGCGTAAGACACCGTCTAGAGAGGACGACAGCGCCACATTAGAGCTTCATATATACACAGGAACGGGGCGTAAGACACCGTCTAGAGAGGACGACAGCGCCACATTAGAGCTTCATATATACACCGGAACGGGGCGTAAGACACCGTCTAGAGAGGACGACAGCGCCACATTAGAGCTTCATATATACACAGGAACGGGGCGTAAGACACCGTCTAGAGAGGACGACAGCACCACATTAGAGCTTCATATATATATACAGGAACGGGGCGTAAGACACCGTCTAGAGAGGACGACAGCACCACATTAGAGCTTCATATATATATACAGGAACGGGGCGTAAGACACCGTCTAGAGAGGACGACAGCGCCACATTAGAGCTTCATATATACACAGGAACGGGGCGTAAGACACCGTCTAGAGAGGACGACAGCGCCACATTAGAGCTTCATATATACACAGGAACGGGGCGTAAGACACCGTCTAGAGAGGACGACAGCGCCACATTAGAGCTTCATATATACACACAGGAACGGGGCGTAAGACACCGTCTAGAGAGGACGACAGCCCCACATTAGAGCTTCATATACACAGGAACGGGGCGTAAGACACCGTCTAGAGAGGACGACAGCACCACATTAGAGCTTCATATATACACAGGAACGGGGCGTAAGACACCGTCTAGAGAGGACGACAGCACCACATTAGAGCTTCATATATACACAGGAACGGGGCGTAAGACACCGTCTAGAGAGGACGACAGCCCCACATTAGAGCTTCATATACACAGGAACGGGGCGTAAGAGAGGACGACAGCACAACATTCAATCTTAATCATATATACTAATATACAGGCCACCGTTGCACCAGCAAACCAGGAACCAGGAGTTTGAGTAAATGACCACGCCCCGCTCACGACATTCCCTACTTGACTCGACTACTGGACAAGGAATTACTATTCTGACCATATCGGGTTGCAACTCGAACAGGGCCGAGTCGGCGAAGCAAACTTTGCAGCGCTCAACGCGCGCTTTAGCGTGCTCAGTGGTGTCTCTCGTTGCTCAAGTTCGCTTGAGACGGCGCGGTCTAAAACTGTATTTTATCCTCTACTTCTACTACAAGTAAGACGCGCGAACGCGGGAAGCAAACGCAGCTCGTGAATTGCAATAACAACAATTCGAATAAATTACGTACTTTAAGGGTTTTTTTAAGTTCTCCTTTAAGTGTTTTTTTTAAGATATTTTTTTTAAGTCAAGGTTTTTTAAGTTACATTTTTTTAGTGTGTACTGTATGTGTGCGTGCGTGATTTTCTTTGGTTTTTTAAAGTTTTCTTTAAGTTTTTTTTAAGTTTTTTCTTTTTAAGTTTTTTTTTAAGTTAAGTTTTTTGTGTGTGTGTGTGTGTGTGTGTGCGTGTGTTTTTTTGTGTGTGATACAGCTGCGCCCTCTGGTGGCGGGCGGGTGGTGTTACAGACAGACAGACATGTTCTGCTAGGACTGCTAGGACTCATAGTTGGCGCTCATTGCATTCGCAACTAGGAGGGGGGCGTGCCCATTTACTCAAACGCGAAGGAGATTCCATGCTCGTGTTGCGCCATGCTGACAAACGCATTAGGCTAAACCAGTGGTTCCCAAACTTTTTTACCCCTGTGACCCAAGAGAAATTAGACGTTTGCCCCGGCACACAAACTAGTAAATGTAGCAGATCTACAATCTCACAACTCATTGCATCGCGCCGCGTTGTGAGCTTGTCAAACACAGTGTATGACAACACATCACATCACCAAAACATAGTAAATCACATTTTGAATGTAAATAAAAACAAAAACACTTAGGTTTTAGCTAATTTGGTTTTTGGCAGCAGATTGCATTTCTAACACTCTAGGGTCTTGTTCTCACATCAGTCCATCTGAGAATGTGTACATTTTTGGCAAAAAGTCACGACTTTAGTCAAAAGCTTTAAATAGCATGGAAGTACAGTAAAACGTTTGGGCTAAGAGGATAAAACACAGGAAAGATATGTCCTTGGTACTTTCCACTGTGGTCCTATGCATTCAATTCATCGACAGAGCATAACATATTGAAATGATTATTCACCTTTCCATTATAGGCACCCAGCTCCACCCCCTCTAGAGCAGGCAGGAGGTCAGGGGTCACCACTGATGACAGCCGCTGTCTCTGAGTGTCCATCCTGACATCACTGAGGAAACACACACACACACACACACACACACACACACACACACACACACACACACACACACACACACGTTACGAACATCTAAAAAGCACACACAGACACACCAACACACCACATACACGCTACCATTCATGACAGTGATGGAGCAGTGGTTCTCAAACTCAAGGACCCCCAAATTAATATGCATTTGGCCGCGGACCCCCACCATCTGAAAATGTTGTGCCAGGGACCCCAGTGCAAGATTTGAAAAAGTACATATTAAAAATTCTTTGGAATGCCTCGCCGATCTACAATGCCTTGTAAGATCGGGCTATTTACAAATAGCCCATTTACACAGGGTTCAAGTGATTTAACAAGTAAGGTTACTGGAGACCCCCGGCTGGAACCCCCTCAAGGACCCCTGGGGACCCCACTTTTGAGAACCACTGTGGGGACACTCTGGGGCGGCGGGGGGGGGTTGGGGGCTCTCTGGTCGAGGCGGACGGACGGACGGACGGACGGTGCTTTGTACCTGAGGCTGACAGAACTCTGTCCGTACGGCATCACTGAGAAAGCAGCACATAGAGACCGCTTGGCACATATCAGCATGATCCTACGGGGACGGACACACACACACACACACATACAGGCCCGTCACAATCATGACATTTCTGTTGACTATTATTAATTGGCATTGCGATTGTGTTGCAAAAAAATACTTTTAGGCTTCGGAAACAAAATCAGGACGGGGCAGATATGTCCACTAAAATAACTGAAATGACCAAAATAGTCTATATTATTTAACCCATTCTGACCTGAGATCAGATTCATACGAGGTTTCCACTGGGACACACGCTGGTCTGACGAACCCATTCTGACCTGAGATCAGATTCTAAAAATGTCAGTCGTTCTTCGATTTTTCAAAAATAGCAGACCTACAAGCTCGTATCGCGCCACTCGGTGGCGCGATATGAGCTTGTAGATCTGCTATTTTTCAATAGCTAAAGCACGACATGATGCCAACACCAAAATGGGTGCCCGGTCAGAATGGGTTAATAATTGCGTACATTCGAAAAAATACTTTAAGGGAGACAATAATTGATGATAACTGATCATCCCAAATAATTACGATTAGGCGACTATGTAATCATTGTGACAGGCCTATCAGGCAAGACCAAACACACTCACAATCAGGCATTTCAACACCATCACATCACACTGATCACAGCCCGCCAAAATACTCTCTCTGTCTCTCTGAGGAGGAGGAGGAGGAGGAGGAGGCTCAGATGGTTTGCCGTGTGTAACAGAATGTTACATATGTTCTACCAGTCTGTTATGGCGAGTGCTCTTCTTCTTTGGAGTAATGTCCTTGGGGGGAAACAACAGAGCGGGCAACACTCACAACCTAAACAGGCTTGTGCGGAAAGCAGTCTCTGTTGTGGGGTCCCCCGACTCCCCCCCCCTGGTGGGAGTGGAGTAGGTGGCCAGGGTGAGAACAGCAAAGAGGCTGGTCTGTCCATCTATCTATCTATCCATCCATCCATCATCTCCCTTTGCCTCTCCCTCTCATTGACCAACGACCTGGTCTTGAGGCCAGGTTGAAACTGGGGGTTGAGTTCATGACATTAATGATCATCATTGATCCGGGTTCAAGAGGTTAACTGTGAGAGTGTAAAAATGGAGGCTTGAATGAATGCAGGATTTTGCTGTGCACACACAAAGTGCTATCTAGAGCATTGCCATTGAGCATCAATATTGGCACAGTAAAACACAGAGAGACACGTGATGGAACCATTCCCATCAGTGAGCAAATAACTAGCTGCTAAAAGGTCAGGTGTCGACTATCTACAGTATGCCCATCTGAAAATAACTGCTGGTTGTGAGAAATGATGTAGAATAATTGTCCTCTGCTCTGCCAACATAAGCACCAACAGAGCCTGGACAAACCCATTTTGACCTGAGATCAGATTCTAAAAATGTCTTCTACATCCTGACAGGTTTCTGAAAAAGCTATGTTTCTATGCCACTCGGTCACGGTGGCACGCTATGAGCTTGTAGATCTGCTATTTTTCAATAGCTAAAGCATAACATAATGCTAACACCAAAAGGGGTTCACCGCCCAAAATGGTTACTGGGGGCAACTCATCAAAATGAAATTAAAACCACAAAACTAGCTTCATTTGTATCGTTGATCTTTTTCTACCATATAGAGCACCTTTCGTTCAACTTTGACCTCTCTGTCACATGGAACTATTTGTTTGTGCTGCTGGAACAATTGTTCCATATGACAGAGGGGTCAAAGTTGAATGCACTATGGTAGAAATAGGTCAACAATACAAATTGTTTACAAAATAGTTTTGTGGATTGATTCATTTTTAATTAATTTAATACCTTTGCAACCGCTATATTAATTAACTCTTTAAGTTGTGCATTGTGCTGCGACACGCTGTAAGCTTATAGATCACCTATTGTGATCTACAAGACACCAACAACAACAACCTAAGAACAGGATTAGAAACAACACAACACCTTCAGATCTGGTTTAATAAAATCCTGTTCTCTCCATTTGTGATGCAAACTAGCAGCGACATTGTCATAACATCCTGACTCTGAACAACACCAAAGCCTCGTCTCAAAACAGCAGTCAACAGCACACAGCCAGCAGGCTTCTCTCAGTGTAATAAACAGACTAGACACACCAGCACCGCAGACGCAGTACACAGACAGACACATCAAATCACATATCGTCGTCGCTGTCGGGCAGAGAAACCTCTTATGTCCGTGTGTTTTGAGCCGTTTACATTTGCCGTTTTCACCATTGTTGAAAGTGAATCTCTGTTTTGGATATATGAGGTTTCCATCCCCAACAGCAACGGTACGTACCAATCAATATATACCAAATCCAAAAATGCTGCCCAAATAATAATCTAAGTTTAAAAAATAAGAGAAAATACATTTTACGCCCAGTATCATTTAGGCTACAGGATGAAGTGAAAATGGAATGAGGAGAAAACAGACACAAATAATATATAGTTGTTCTAACGCTATACATTTTAAACTGATAAATGATTGGATGAAATTTGTGTCCCACCTGAAAAACTGTTTTCTGTTACACAAATGACTGTGTCAGCTCACAGCCCAATCAGTGTGTAGTCAAGTTTTCCTCCAGACTGTTATCCTTAGACTACTCACAAGTGAAGGTAACACCAGTAGCCATACAACTGGAGTGGACCGGTTTGTAACCTGGTGTGAAGAACATCACTTACAAGTTAATGAAAGGAAAACTGAGGAGATTGTAGTGGATCCATCAGGTCTATAGGTGACCACACCACCATCACCATACATGGTTATGACATCAAACAGGTCACCTCCTATAAATATGCAGGAGTGCACATGGATTGTGATATGAGCTGGCACTCCCATGTGACAAGCATGTGTGCAAAAGTACACCAACGCCTTCATTTTCTCCTTAGGCTCAGACTTTGTGGTGTAAGTAGAAACATAATGCTGATCTTCTATAGAGCTAGCATAGAGTCAATTCTAAGGTATCGTATCCACCAGTTGGTTTGGAAACCTAACTGTAAAATACAAATCTGAGATCCTCAGATTAGCCAAAATGGCAGGGAAGATCATGGGTATGTCTACACCTCCGATCACCCCCCTGGTCATCTTTGAGCAGGCCACCATTGGACAGGTTAAGAAAATTGTGTCCGACCCCTCCCATGTACTATACCCTGAGTATGGGCTAATGCCATCAGGTAGGAGGTACGAGGTCCATGCGTGCAAATACAATAGGTACAAGCATTCCTTTGTCCCTCTGTCAATCACACTCCTTAACAGAGTCCTTGCAGAGGGCAGACAGGGTAGAGGTCGAAGGTTTTGAGGTGATGTTCTTCCTCTTTTGCACTAGGTATGTTGGTATGTGGTATTTAAAGGACCACTTCACCACTTTTCAACTTCTCTTCCTATAATTGGTCCTCACTAATGATCATGATAAAATACCGCAATTTTTTTCTACTCAATCTGTCTCTCATAGGAGGGCTGTGGGCAGTTCAGAAACCCGTCCACCAGTGACATCATCGATGGGGATTTCAAGCCAATAGGAACTACAGGCTTTCTTTTCCTGAAAAGTTGCAATGCAAAAAATGGAAGCCATCGTTCTCACGATAATAAAAATATATTTAAAAACAAATCTTGTTTAAAAGAAAATCTGCCAAACGATGATGTCACTGGTAGACGGATGTCTGAACTGCCCACAGCCCTCCTATGAGACACAGACCTAGCAGAAAGAAATAGTGGTGTTTTATCATGAACATTAGTGAGGACCAATTATATGAAGAGATGTTGAAAAGTGGTGAAGTGGTCCTTTAACCCTTTCCGGGCACAGGGCGAGATCGGACGAGATTATTTTTTGATTTTATGCCGCCTAGGACGAGGTTGGACGAGACTAGTTTTTATATTTGCAGCCGCTATAAGACACTCTCCCCCACCCTGTGACAAAGTTTGGTAGCGCTGCGATAAAAGACAGGCCCTAAAGTATTCAATCACACCATGACAACACAGGCTGAGCCAAAAAATGTTCCCATGAGCCACAAAAAGGCAACAATACTCCACTCCAGTCCAGTCTGACCCAGAGTCGTCGGGACACACTGACCCACAGCACATAGCAAGACAAAAGCAGATCAAAGACACCAGCGATCGATCAGGGCTAAAATGCCCCCCCCCCCAAAAAACCTGGCCGGACCCCCAAACGAGCCAGCGAGACGCTCATGCCAGGCTACGAGCGAGCCAGCGGGCAGCCTGTTGGTCGCCGCCGTGGAGCCGTGGAAGTCCCCGCTGAAGTGCGCGCTGGACCCAGCCGAGGACGAGGCAGAAACGGGCAGCGTGTCTACAGGGGCGAGCACAACAATATCTGCAGTACTCTGTGACTGTCCGATGATACACTGTCTGCATCGGAGGATGCAACAGTGTCCGCGCCGCGGTCACCGGATCAGCTGGGAGCGGGACATCCAGCGGGGGCGGGACATCCGGCGGGGGACGAAGGTGATTGGCTTCCCATGAGACCGAAACGAAAATGTGTTCAAAGGATAATGAGTAGGCTAGTAAGTGCAATTTTATTTAGTTTTATTTAGTTTCGGACGGGGGTGATCTCGTTGCGACCGGGCCGCCGGATGGAGTAAATGGAGTTACTGTTTGAGTCTCATTCATGGGGTGAAAATAAGATTTATTCAACAAAAACACTTTTTTATACTTTTTTTAACTTTAACTGCTTGAAGACAAATACTGTACATATATCAGATAAGTCACTATAGAAAAAGAAAAAAGTTTCAAGTGAGTATTCTGCTTGAGAGAGTGTCTTTCACAAAAGTGCTGTTTTCTCAGACAAATTATTTCAGAGGGCTGATTTTGATGAAACCATGACCTATTCAACTGCCTATAACTAAAGAACGGAACATGCTACAAACATAATTCTTTTTTGGGGGGAAAGATGAGACTTATCACTTTCATATGAGTTATTTCATGACATTGGGACATATTCACATATTATATATGGGCTTGGACAGATTGGTCAAATGTCCACATTGCCTGGAGGAGAAGGGGAATATAATGAAAACAAACATGGCCTGGAAAGAGTTAAATGTATTGTATTGTATCTGTATCTATATGCTGCAGGGCGGGTCCAAGACAAATTTCCCCCTCGGGAGACAAAATAAAGAAACCTTGAACCTTACTAAAGAGCTGGAGAGACCTAGCCTGGTTAACCACTCCCTCTTAGTCCGGCAGTCGAGGTGGACAGGTGGGAAAATTGGTATTTTTTATTGCCCTAAAATATTGTCCATATACTATATATTCATGAATCCACTTGCTGACCGGCTGTCGATATTGGGCATTTTTTTATAGGGGTTTCTTGTGACCATACCATTGGCAGACATCCTATGGCAGGCAAAAATGTCAAACTTTCCTTTTGCATGTAACATGTGGGGTTTTCGTGATTCTGAATACATTCCAAGCATTAGTTTTGCACAAAATACACTCCTTGGGCTAAAAACAGCCATAGACATGACAAATGTGCTGACCTCATCACATTTGTCATGATGTCTATGGCCGTTTTTAGCCCAAGGAGAAATTGCCCAATAGGGACAGCCGGTCAGCAAGTGGATTCATGAATGTATGTATATAGACAATATTTTAGGCCAATAAAAAAAAGACTATAATACAAAATTTCCCACTTTAAACAAAAGAAGCCTGTCGGCTGCCGGACTATCTTGAAAACATTTAATTCTTGAAATATTTTCAAGAGGGAGTGGTTAACCAGGCTAGGGGAGACCCCTGTTACTGAACAAACTATAGCAATTATTAAAACTATTCAGAATAAAGGGCTTTAACAATACACATTTTGTTTTAACCAAACAAATATCACTTACAGCACCCATCGTGAGTGGTTCCCAAACCTTTTAGCTCAATACCCAAAAACAAATATGAGATGTTGGCCCAAATTAGTGAAAACAGCAGATCTACAAGCTCACAACGCATCACTTTGTGCTGTGTAGTGCTTGTAGATTGGCTATGTTCACTACTTCATAAACATTTGTTTTCTGATTGATGGAATTTTTCAATTTGCATTTATTTCTTGAAATGAAATTACTGAAAAAAGTCATTGAAGTTTTGAAATAATGATAAAAAAAAACTAAATGTAGCAAACTAAAAAAAAAGAAAATTGGACACAAAAATGTCTGTGACCCACAAATGGGTCCCGACCCAGTGTTTGGGACCCATGGTCTAATCTAGCAACAAAACTATATCAATATCAATCAAACAGCCGAAGCCATTTAAGCCAATTAAAAGACACAAAAGTTCATAAAAACTAAAAATCTCTCATACAGTAACATAATCTATAAGAGGCACACGACACACGTATACCAGTGTTTCCACATTATGAGATCGGTATCCAACTGTGCTAAACCTGGGATTGGTCAACACCGTAATCACCTCATATAAAGACCCATCAAGTCTACATTTAACCCATTCTGACCTGAGATCAGATTCATACGAGGTTTCCGCCGGACACACACTGGTCTGACGAACCCATTCTGACCTGAGATCAGTTTTTAGAATCTGATCATCAGATTCTAAAAATGTCAGTCGTTCTTCGATTTTTTTCAAAAATAGCAGACCTACAAGCTCGTATCGCGCCACTCGGTGGCGCGATATGAGCTTGTAGATCTGCTATTTTTAAATAGCTAAAGCATAACATGATGCTGACACCAAAATGGGTGCCCGTTCAGAATGGGTTAAAACTAAACATGGGATTTCTCAATAGAGCCTGGAAGGTGGTTAGACCAGAGTCGCAGAAAAGCGGACTAGCACTGCCACCCCTGGGCTTCTTCAGGAGAACCCTGAGAGCGCTTGTGCAAGCTCTCTTGCGCAAGCTCTCGTTTTTTTATAGTTCACCCATAAGGGGGTTGTATACAGCGGGGTGCAGCAGGCTCTAAATAGAATCACCAGAACCTCACCTGAGCAATAGTGGAATTTCCTGACTAACATATTGGCTTGTGCATTGTACAACATTCTGTCTGTACACGTCTGAACCATCTTTTCATTAATGATGTGCCCCAAATATTTACAACTGCTACACACAGTGAGGGTATGACCAGACAAGGCTGGGAAGCATCAATAAAACATGCTAAAACATCGTAAAGAGTGTGTGTGTGTGTGTGTGTGTGTGTGTGTGTGTGTGTGTGTGTGTGTGTGTGTGTGTGTGTGTGTGTGTGTGTGTGTGTGTGTGTGTCTTTTGTAAGCCCTGGGTTTCACTCCAAAGCCATGACAACTTAGTGGCTGTATACAGTACAAGAGGAACTTGGGAACTTCGTTGTGAACTTTGTACCCCCGCAGATAATAATGCAGCTGGGTAATTAATTAATTGGGCCGCCTTAGCCTCTTCGTGGTGGCCAGCAACATACAAGTTCCAGCCCGCCTTGATGTTATTGGGACCTTCTAGGCTAGGGTGAGAGAGTAGGGGTCTTAGGGCTGATTCATACTCTCTATTTTACAGCTGTTTCGGCGCTGTAGTGCCGAAATTATTTCGGCTCGTAAGTCTACCGCCATTTGCATCAAGTCTACCGAAGTATTAGGTGGAAATGTGACCTAAAGGTAAAGCTGCCAGCATTGTAGCGCTTGACTGGATAGGACAAGATTATTATCCTTACAAAACCTAAACCATATGCTTAGCAAAATAGGAATCATTATAGATATCAGCAGCCATGTCTCTCATAACATGCTGCAGACTGCTGATCAGAAATAAAAGATGAAGAATAGGCCTAAGTATGTTTGTGTCTTTTTGGAATTCAGCTCTGGTGTCAGAACTCGGGAAATGCACGTTGGCAGCTTTAAATAGAAACTGAAACACAAGGCTGTGGTTTAACTTTGGATTGCTAAATGATCGTCTTGCAAAAACACGACGCATAGTCAGTCGCATACTTCATACCCGTCAACACATGATCCTTCTCCAACCCACTGAACCCAGCAGGCCAGCACGCACATGACCATGGTCATGGATACCATCTGATCTTAGATCAGCCAAATGAGTCGGGGCTCGGGAAGTAGCAACTCACAGTAAGGCACTGACTTATGTAAGGCAGTGGTTGTCAAACTTTGTCATGTCAAGGACCCCCAAATTAATATTTATTTGGCCACAGACCCCCCATCAGAAAATGTTTTGTGCTAGGGACCATCATGCAAGATTTGTTTTCTGAAAAAGTTTCAAAACATTTCCACAATCCTGGCATTTTTCTTTTTTAATAGTCAATTTACAAGCTTGTATATCGGCTGGGATATATCGGCTGGGGACCCCTATTCCCCAGACCTCACTTTGAGAACCACTGATTAAAAGGGAATAAATATATGAATCTATCTTTGTAACCCAAAGTCTAACACGTGCAAATCAAAAAACAAAATTGATCTTACTGTAAGCTTCTAACAAAGACAAAGCCATAACAAACACAAAAAAACACGTTATATGTGCAAGTAATATTTTAGTTCCGTTTCATTTAACGATTACCAAAGTGTCTGGAGCGGGTGGGGAGGGTTTCCACACGTTTCTTTGGCTTTTGTTTCCCTCGGGTAATTGATTTGTTTCCAGGGGCGATTAAATTAAACAGCTGTAGCCACGGCAGGGAGGGTGCCAGGCACAGGCAGCCACGGGCGACTGTTATTGCCTCCCAAGCTAAAGAGAGTTATCGCATAAAGTGTGTCTGAATTAAGCAGCTTACTCCGTCCAAGAAGGATGGAAGGCTACTTGGAAATCCAAGCCAGGCCTGTTTCAAAGTAAAGTTGATTATACTGTATATTGGTTATATATTGTCCGTCGGGTGGAAACCTCACATGTGCAAAACATATCTGCATTCTACAAAGCTTCTGTGTGACGCTGTAGTACGATGAGACAGGACGTTCATTTCCAAAAACAATCAATACAAAAAGAGATAAGAGGTTTCTTCCCAACAGCAATGATATATTGGGTGTATATATATGTCCCGTTGTGTATTAAGAATCCATTTACTGACCTGCATCCTCTGGTGTCGCACTGTTTCATTGTCTTGATAAAATGCACCTTCTTGGCTACTTTGGGTCCAGGGGAGCCGGACACATTTCTTGATCTGAGCAGAACAACCAGACAGACAGACGAGACGTGAACAACACACACATTCAAATATCAGTGGGTTATTTCACAGGCTCTGGTGTTGCAGGTCCATTCAGTAGCAAAACACGTTTAAAATCCACTTACATCCCCCGTGTGGAATTACACGTCAGATCAAAACAATATTAGGAAAGAGGAACAATGTTTAAAGGGGTAAGAGATTTGTTGTTCCGTCTCCCATCTGTCTATTCGGCTCTTTGGTAAACTGAAGATGGATGTTCAGGACTGAAATTGGAAGACAAGTGATGAAATAAAGAAGACATTACAAAATGAGCTAACAAAATTGAAGCTGGAAAAACAGCTATCAGATGGAAGCTGATAAATGGATTCTCTCTCTGGACTGAATGAAAAATAGCAACACATCTGAAAATGTGTTTACTGTTTATTTATTTGTGTTTACTTACTGTTTATTTATTTATTTATAGCTGGAGAGACATGGAGACAATTGAGCTTTAACCTTTCACACAAAAATTACTTTTTTTTTTAAAGATTACAAAAAAGATGACTTGCTGCACCAACCACACGTATAGCCTTGGAATGCTTGGATCAAGACTATCGTAGATGTAGTTAATCAATTGTTACATTTGCAATATCTAATCTATGATACGAAAAATAAAAGTCTGACTCGATTAAATATATCTATGATAGTCTTGATCCAAGGCTACAACAGATTGGAGCTTTGAATGACAAATACGAGCTTCCTTCAACTACCTGATGATTTAATCTATTCCGGAAGTAAACAAAAGCTATTTAGTAGAATTGATGAAGGCCCAGACATTTAAACGCGAATAACATGATAAATAAACATTCATGTCTCAGCTCACCTTTGAGGCATGGAGACTGCGGAGGAGGAGCCGACAGCACCGGGCACGGGGCTGAACACGGACGGGGACCTGGCCAGGGAGAACGACTGGTGCGGTCCGGGTGACAGGGGGCTCTCTGGGGGGAGCATGGCGTCCACACTGCCGCCAGCAGCACCCTCCAGAAACACCTCGTTAGTATTATTACCCCCGAGTGCCACAACACTCCACCTGTGGCCCGGCGCCGAGGGGGACATGATGACGACCGAGGTGGGACGGATAACGACGGGGCTCACCACCGCCGAGGACTCGGAGGAGGACGTGGAGGTGGAGGTCGGAGGAGCCGGGGCGGGAGGAGCACTGTTCCCGGCGGTCACGACGCCGGCGACGGCGGGTGTCACCTGGGGGAGGGGGACCAGCGAGCCCCGCTGGTGTAGCAGCTCCGGTGCCGCCACCGCGGCGGTGATGGCGGCGCTGGAGGGCTCCGTCTGGTCATTGGTGGTGCTGCCGCGGTACAGAGGCCGCCCGTCCAGGGAGATGTTGTTGAGGAACAGTAGAGCGGCCTGTCGCCGCCTGGAGGTGGAGTCCTTGGCGGATTTCTTCTTGTCTTTGTGCGGAGCTTTGTGAGCCCCGCCGCCGCTGCCGCTGCTGCTGCTGCCGCTGTGCTGCTGCACGGCGCCCAAACCGCACGTAGCGGTGGCCATGCTAGGAAAATGAAACCCGAGCACGCACCGTCACCGATAGCCGCTGCCAGGACGATAGACACACCCACAACGGTCCTGATTGGACAGGAGGGTGGCCAGTCCCCACTCACCGCCATGCTGATTTGACGGGAGGGTGCCAGCCACGCCCACAAACGAAGTCGATTGGACGAGGGTCTCATTATGGGAGAGAGTTGCGCCATTGAGGGGTCAGAAAACACTGAGAAAACACCGCCGTTCATGGTTCATGCAGCCCTGGAGTTTTAAATACCACCGGTATATTGTTTTCAACGAGGGCGGCGCAAATATCAGCAATTCATTTTATGCATGTGTCTGTGTGCAACATGACAACTGTTTTAACGTATTGCACAGTGACAAGTTATGACAACTAAAGTCTCTGTAATGTTTATGTTGTACTATTACTAAAAAACGATCTTTTAAAAGAATGGAACAAAGAAAACAGTTTATTATCCAGTCTACAGCGGATACGGAAATGGTCCGTATTCCTGATCCACAATAGTCATATCATATGTGTTCATATACCGGTAATAATGATACTACTACTACGTTGTAACTTGTAACTACTACTAATACTACTACTACTACTACTACAAATACTACTAGCCTACCACTACAAATAATCATCATCATCATAATAATATTAATAATGATGTTTTTTTGTTTAAAAAAAGGTCTCTCAGGTCTAGAAGATAGCCTGCATTTCATTTTAGGTGGGTTCAACTTCATCCAATCACCAGATAGGCTACCCATTTATCAGCTTCAATGTTATAGTGTAACTGTCCAGTATCCTATTTGGGTTCTCTCTCCTGATCGGATGACATTGGTATCCTGACCTGAAAATGCATTTTCTGTTTAACAAAGACAAAGAGCTGGAGAGACTGGGAGAGACACTGAATAAATAACACACTATAGCAATTACTATCAGATTGTAGCCTATTTAACACTAAATGGAAGAAATCATACAAAACTAGAAAAAGTGCCCTTCTGGGCACAGGACACAACACAGGTCTGTGTGACTGTGTGATGTTTGGCAAAATGTTTAGGAGTATTTATTATTATTATTTTTTTTTTAATGCATTTCTTCCTCAGCCGTGGGAATATGCATCATGCATGCACATGTTTCACCGCACATCGGACACTGTGTTGAGGAGTTGTGGTGATTTATACAGAACGTGTAGGCCTACAAAGCGGGCTACTCCTGAAAAGTTTAGAAGCCAATCGTAGATTATGAGAAATCAAACAAACCCATCTTGATCACATGACTATGAAGAGCATGTGTACCGATTTCCGTGAAATTTGGATACAATCTGAAGGAGTATAATATTAGAAAATGTGTTTCACATATGTCGGCCTCCTGGTGGCGCTATAAAAAGCAGATGTGAAAAATTCCAGGCCAAGGTTTTTCTTTAGCCTCTAGGGCAGGGGTCTGCAACAGTTGGCTCTAGAGCCGCATGCGGCTCTAGAGCACAACCCTAGTGGCTCCCTGTAGCATTAAAGGTAGCAATAAATAATTTTTCATTTATGGTTTCTGTAGGAGGCCAAACGTGA
Organism: Protomyctophum parallelum; assembly: GCF_964188405.1. Lineage (NCBI taxonomy): Eukaryota > Metazoa > Chordata > Actinopteri > Myctophiformes > Myctophidae > Protomyctophum > Protomyctophum parallelum. The sequence continues at coordinate 2,880,426 of NC_139705.1, forward strand.
CAAGCATTCTTAATATTTATTCTACACATTTTTACAAAATTGGAAAACTTAACTAAACTAAAATTTGCGTCATAGCATGCGACACACTCAGTGCCGTGCCAGCCAGGTGTCTATTATAAACAAACCGGTGGGTGTGTGAGGCTGCTGCCTGCTACGCTATGGCTTCTACAGGGAGAGAAATAAAGATAGCCGACGAAAAACAGAGGACAGTTCGTGGACAGAGGCTTTTGCCTTCACAGCCAATGCAGATTGACTGCCTGTATGTTTAATCTGCAGTGAGAAGCTATCAAACAACAACAAAAGTAACGTTGAAAGACATTTCCAGGGAAAGCATGCTAAATTCTGCTAGTTTCGTTGCAACCCGGGAGATAATAAAGCTTGGCAAGCTGCATTATAATGCGTAATTTTCTTTGCGGCTCCAGATAGATTTTGAATTTATTTTTGGTCGAAAATGGCTCTTTCAACATCTTGGGTTGCAGACCCCTGCTCTAGGGACTGTGCATACAAAGTTTTACACAGATCCGTGCAGTTAGAGGTAAAAGCTACAATAATCGGCCAGTTATAGCGCCACCATGAGGCTGAGTTGAAAATGTTCAAGTGGCATCAGAAATCACATGATGGGCTCCATCTTGCGCCTTACCCCTTACCCCTTATCCCTAAACCTATTTGCCATTTTTTACTATTTTAAAAGATTTCAAAAGATTTCAACTATACACAATCTACATAAACACGTTGTTAGCTTGTAGATCAGCTTTTTATACTATTTTAAAATGTTTTAAAATAGTAAAAAATGGCAAATAAGATTAGGGATAAGGGGTAAAGGGGTGGTGCAAGATATAGGGCGATGTGTTCATGATTTGCGGAATGTTGTTTGAAACTGAGCACTCCTGCGAAGTTTGGAAGCCAATCTTAGCCAATCAGGATGGAGTGTGAAAAATCTGAAAGACCCGTTTCGTTGAATGGCTCTAGACTCTGGGGCTCCAATTTCGTCGCCGCCATTACCCGAGACGCGGCCCGCAATTAAGCCGCTGCCCGAAAATTACGAGTATAGGAGCTTTCTCTGTCCCTTAATGATATTTTGGTCCAGCGTCACCCGCTATCTGTTTTGCCGACACCGGTAATTGCGCCTAGATGTGTGGTCATGGGCGTGCTGGCACGCTTTCCCCTAAATTGCTATTTTGGTCACACACATTTGGGAAGGCACATAGTGAATTTTAAAAGCACCCGTAAACCGTATGCCAAATTAGTTTGGTAAAGAGCGCGCCTGCATGGAGATGTCCGCGTAGTGCAGGGCAGGCTGCGTCATCTCTCCTTATATTCTCCTATGCATCTCGTTGTAATTGTCCTATAATCAGCAGAAGTGAGTGCCTGCCACTTCATTGTGTCCATTGTGTTTATATAATTGCATAGTCAAAGAAGTTATTTGTGCCAGGCATTGTATTCCATTTGCTCGTTCAGTTCATCAGCAGCAAATGAAAGCCCTAATTTCGTAGTTTACACAGAACTTTGCAATTTAAAAAATGAGGAGATTTGAGCGAGTTGTGACTCAATGAAAAGACGAGTGTTCTTGGCTCTGTGTGGGGTGGAGAAAAAAAGAGACTTCAAGGCAGCAACGAAACATAGGCTATAGAATGTATGAAGCAAATAGCACTGGGCATAACGGGCAACGGATAAGGGATCTCATAAAGGCAATGGCATATGTGACACGGTGATTGGTTTAATTATTGTAACACCCAAACCAGACCTATGCATAATATAACGGGTAACGGAGGTGTTTTAGGGATTTAGACAGGTAAACAAAATACCAACTTTAGTGGGGGAACACCCCTTCCCCACTGCTAAATCCCAAGACAGTGTATTTAGACAGGTCAAACGAAAATGGAGCCCATGAGTCTAGAGCAGGGGTCTGCAACAGGCGGCTCTAGAGCCGCATGCGGCTCTAGAGCACAACCCTAGTGGCTCCCTGTAGCATTAAAGGTAGCAATAAATAATTTTTCATTTATGGTTTCTGTAGGAGGCCAAACGTGACAAGCATTCTTAATATTTATTCTACACATTTTTACAAAATTGGAAAACTTAACTAAACTAAAATTTGCGTCATAGCATGCGACACACTCAGTGCCGTGCCAGCCAGGTGTCTATTATAAACAAACCGGTGGGTGTGTGAGGCTGCTGCCTGCTACGCTATGGCTTCTACAGGGAGAGAAATAAAGATAGCCGACGAAAAACAGAGGACAGTTCGTGGACAGAGGCTTTTGCCTTCACAGCCAATGCAGATTGACTGCCTGTATGTTTAATCTGCAGTGAGAAGCTATCAAACAACAACAAAAGTAACGTTGAAAGACATTTCCAGGGAAAGCATGCTAAATTCTGCTAGTTTCGTTGCAACCCGGGAGATAATAAAGCTTGGCAAGCTGCATTATAATGCGTAATTTTCTTTGCGGCTCCAGATAGATTTTGAATTTATTTTTGGTCGAAAATGGCTCTTTCAACATCTTGGGTTGCAGACCCCTGGTCTAGAGACACATAGGGCTATATCTTGCGTCAACCCTTAACCCTTATCCAAGTTATCCCTAAACTTACCTTTTACTATTTAAAAAAACCTTTTAAAATAGTTCAAATAGCTGATCTACAAAGCTCACGACATGTAAATCGGTTAGTTGAACTATTTTAAAATGATTTTCAAAATAGTAAAAAATGGCAAATAGGTTTAGGGATAAGGGATGAGGGTGGCGCAAGATGGAGCCCTGTGTACCAATTTGCGTGATGTTTGAACAAAATCTTTATAGGTGTGCTGTCCAAAAAAGTGTTTTGCACAAAGCGGCCTCCTGGTGGCGCTATAAGAGGCCAAGGTGAAAACCTTGGGGCAGAGGTTCAGCTGTGGCATTCAGGGAGTGTGTGTGTGCAGAGTGTGGCTGCGATCAAGCCAATAACGGTGCCGGAGATTAGCTGTCCACAGATGGACGGACACGGACGGAGTGCAAAACATACTCTCTCCCCATGCCTTAGGCCTGGTGGGGACAATTAACTATTGATTACGTGTGTGTGTGTGTGTGTGTGCGGGGGGTTTACACCTGGCTGTAATCCACGGACTCACCCAGCAGGCTCAGACTCAATCCAATCACAACAGTCTGCCTCCTTAATTAGCTCTCTCTCTCTCTCTCTCTCTCTCTCTCTCTCTCTCGCACGCACGCACGCACGCACGCACGCACGCACGCACGCACACACACACACACACACACACACACACACACACACACACACTTACAATAACTTGTCAAGTAAACACATTTGTCTTTATTCTGAAACAACAACAAAATGAACTCCTCATCTTTGTGTTGGTCTTGTTGTGTTCCAGTCTGTCTGTGGACCAGTAGTTAAGGCTTGCTTTGTGTAGCGTTGTGTGGTGGTTGTCACGTGGTGGTGGTGAGGTACAGCAGCCCAGGACAACTGACTGTCTGTTTGTTTACAATACACAAACTCATCTGTCATGTCATGTTATCAGTTATGTTAGCACCACAATCAAAGCCCGGAGCTTTGTTTACCGTCATTACCGCAGCAACACGGGTGGATATGGCGCTTTATCACGGGGAACAAGTATGGGAGTGGGGGAAACCCAAAAAACTCAGCTGACTGGACTTATAAGATGAACGAAAACCCGTCATCACATCTCAATGACAGTAATGCCGATTTATGCTTCCGCTTGCACTGAAAAAAAGCTGATCTACAAGATCACAAGAGCTCGTAGATTTCGTTTTTTTTCCCCGTTTTTTTGTGTGCGTCTCTTAGGAATTATGAATCAAGCTCAATGTTTGAAATGAAATGCGCACGAAAGAACACTCATAACATATATTTCTGCGTACATCAGCACTTTGTGTGTGTGCACACTGCACAGAGCCTTAGACACACACGCACACACAGTCACACACACAGTCACACACACACACACACACACACACACACACACACACACACACACACACACACACACACACACACACACACACACACACTTCTACAGAACATCAATGCTGACACCCTGATTAAACATGGATCATATCAAAGCTCATGTCCTGGTGTCACGTGCGCAGTGTATTTTGACAGTTCAAACGTGTACAGTATGGATTACTGTACACCATTTTGTCCTTCACGTATAGCATACCCTTAATTCTTTCTTCACACAGCTAAATATCACATAAAATGAATATCCAGTTCTGGGGGGGGGGGTGGGGTTGCAATGTAACATGAAAACGACATGACAAATATGACCGCTGGCAGTCATATGATAAAAACATACATACATACATACATACATACATACATACATACATACATACATACATACATACATAAAAAAATTACAAACTGTAACACCCACTGGTCTTAATGAAAGAAGTTGATTTTTATCCCCTTCCTGTTCATTTTTATGTAAAATAAATAAATGGTATCCAGGCCTTGCTGTGAACTTTTACTCCTGTTTGGTTTTAGGTTGTTTTATTAATGTTCCCTTTTTATATCCATTTTACCATTGGGTTTTAGAGTATGGTTTAGGTATGCGGTCTAGCTTAAACTTGGACTCAGGGGGGTGGACGCCTCTGCCTTGCATAGTCCCCAGTGAATAGGCAGTTGGCCATTCACTGGTAACCCTATTTTGGACTCATTTTAAATATATGAAGGTATTGCGGGCAGGGATTTTTACCAAAAAGGCCCCCCCCTTTTAAAATACACACACACATACATACCTACATGCATACATTTCAGACGTTTTAGCAGTTTTTGAGGACCCACTTTTAGGCCAGTGCACCAGAGCAAATTCTTGCCTTTTTTTAAACCCTACCCATTCTAACCAAATACATACATACATACATACATACATACATACTGTAGGACAATGCCTAACACCATTCCGTCGCACACGCACACACACACGCACGCACGGACGCACGCGCACACACACACACACACACACACACACACACACACACACACACACACATACACACACACATACATACTGCAAATATCATGTAAATGATGATGGTTAATGTTCAAATACGTGAACCCATTCTGCAGGGACATGAGATAATGATATTGAGGCACGGCCCCTGAAAGATGGATTTCTTTTTGTAAACACACACAAATATCATAGTTTCTTTTCTCCTTATAGCTTACCTTCAAAAACAAACGTTTTATGACAGGAATGTTGTTAATCCCACTGACAAAAACTAATATAATATGCACATCACGTGGTCGAGGTGCTGGGTTGGAAAGTAACATGAGGAAAAAGAATAAACCCGATCAGTCGTCTGCTACGTCGATAAATTACATTTCTGCAGATGAGTGGGCAGGTTCATTCTTGTTCTTCATAATTCCACTGACACCTTGAAAATGCTCTGAAACTCGTAAAAAAAAGAAGATTCAACAGTTTTTCTCTTCTTCTTTTTTCTTTTTTTACATTCCACTCATTAAACTGCCGTTCAAAGTTCAGGACGATAAGACTTCAGTGTGAACGAATATCGACAACGACGCCGGGTGGACCTTTTGACCCCATCGTTTATACCACAAGATGTCGGCAGAAACCTTTTATCTCCATATTTCATCTTTCTTTTTCATCATTTAATGCCCTATTCCTATTGCATATACTTCGTCCGTATGACAGTGCCGTGCATAAGTAGCGGGATTTAACCGTGAGTTAGTTACACAACACACGTGTTTACGTGTACGTGTAAGAACGGCTATTTTTGTCAGTGCGAGGTGTGAAAGCGATTGAGTGTGTCTGCTTGTTTTATTAATCCATTTTGGGCTGTGTTTTTGGTGTTTTTAAACAGTATGTTTTAATTTAGCTATTGAAAAATAGCTCAAGCTCATAGCGCGCCACTCGGTGGCTTGTATAGGTCTGATATTTCAGAAAAATCGTTAAAATGTGGCGCAAATCATTGATATATATATATATTTCAGAGACAACATTTGCTTCTGGGGGGTCCCTGGAACTACATATTTTGAGATGGGGGTCCGTGGCCCAATAGAGATAATTCTGGGGGTCCTTGACATGAAAAAGGTTGAGCACCACTGACATAGAATCATGGGTTTTTCAGAAAAATGTTAGGATTTAGAAGCCTTTTTTTTTAATCGACCTCAGTCCAAAATGGGTTAATATCGTCTCTGTCTGGTGGAAACCTCATAATGTCCCTTTTCAGGATTCAAATTCAAAAGCATCAAAAGTAGCAGACGTACAAGCTCCAAAACGTGCCTCGCGCTTTGCGGCATCTGTTACCTTTGATGATTTCTGTGTGACGCATTTTCATTTACGAGAAAATACAAAAAAGTAAAAATATGGAGATAAGAGATTTCTCCCCGATATAGCAACGATATGGAACTATGTAATAACTACGTTGGATCCGATGTAGCTCGACGACGTCGTCGCTCGCCGAAAGGAACAGATCCTCCCGCGCCGTTTAACTTGAAGATCTGTTCTTTTCGGTGGTGCGACACCGCAGGGCTGCGGAGTCGGCGAGCCGCGAACCTTTCATCCTCTGGTTTGATTCTACCCTCAGCTTAACGTCGCCTCGTAAATGTGCTCTTCTGAAGGTTCAGGCCTCATTCGCACGTACCAAACACCAGTCAAGCAAATGTTTGGTCGGTTTTTTTGGGGCCACCACAATGCTTTTCCAATGGGAGTCACATGGTTTGACCAAACATTTTTGTTTGATGAGGGGGGGGGGGGGGGGGGGGGGGGCAGAACACCACCAGCAATCAGCTTTTTTAATTTTTATCCCACGATTTTGTAACCCATTTCTCACCCCTGTGTCAATTATCTAATGTGATCCTGGGCTCTACACACCCTCCGCCAACCTGGGGAGAGCAACAGACTTGAACTCATGCTTCCTTCATGCCTGAGTGTCCAAGTTGCTCCTTTACACCTGACAGGGGGGGAGTTTCCCTGGTTGGACGTAGCGCGTGGAAGGAACACGTTATTCCAACCAGTTCCATTCTCCTCCATCCGGCGCCCCGGCTGGCCAGGGGGAGGCAGTTTAGAGACCAGGATTACTGCATGTTTTTTGTGAGGGTACCTACCCTAGGGGGACACGGGGAGAACATGCAAACTCCACACGCAAATGTTTGATCAAACCATGTGACTCCCATTGGAAAAGCACTGTGGTGGCCCGAAAGAACGAAAAAAACGACCAAACATTTGCTCGATTGGCGTTTGGTACGTGTGAACGAGGCCTCACTGAGCAGCCAATCAGTGTTGTGGACTCGTTAACTAACTCTTTAACTAATGGCCAGACGGGATCCCAAAACTAAAATGTCCTGCCTCCTTCACGTCCTCCTCCCATCCTCCGGGTCGCGTTCCAAGGGAGGAGCTTAGAGCGAAGAGAGAGGAGCCCCACCACCCCCCAAGCGTCTCGAAGCGAGGATCACATCAAGTCTGCCGTCTATGTGTAGCGCGTAAACCTCCCATCTCCAAAACTGTTACTTTTCATGATTCAAATTCCGAAGCATCATAAGTAGCACATCGATAAGCTCAGAATGCGTTTCGAGCTTGTGGATCTGCTTACTTTTGGTGCTTATTTGCGACGCTGTGGTGTGATAAAGTAGGGCGTTGATCTATGGAAAACAAAAAGTTAGAATGGAGATCTGAGGTTTCTGCCCGACAAAAGCGACGTCCTCCGTGGCTCCTTTGAGGGGCGTTCTTTTCCGTAGGAATGCGTCGACATGTAAAAAATGTCCTCCACATACTGTATACATAACAGCCCTCCAGACTCCGTTAGTGCTCCAGTGATCCAGCTGTGTGCCGCTTCCTCGCTCGGAGGCGGGGCTTATAAGGCGCGAGGGGAAACGACTCGAGTTGGAGGAAACGCGAAGGACGCTTTGATGCATCGGGGATCCCGCGGCTCTTCGAGCGCTTCCTGTATACCGCCCTGACCCTGAGACGTGACGCGTCCACACCTCTGTATGACTCACTTTGCCCTACAAAAGAAACAAGAACCAAATCCTACCCCCCCCCCCCCCCCCCGATTCTCCCTCCAGGAAGGAGTGTGGGTTCCCGCTCAGCGAGCGTCCGCTTTGTTTGTTAATCGTGTCCGCCGGTTTTCCGTGGAGGGTGAAAACCGCGTATATCACACGGTGGTCTCGTACTCCGTCACCTCCTTGGGCGTCCCCAGGCACCGGTACTGGATCCGCGGCGTGACCGGCGCGGCGCCCTCCAGTGCCAGGATGGTCTTGCGCAGCCGCCGGTCGATGAAGTGGGCGTCCCACGCCGGGTACCTCTTCCTGGGCAGGTCAATGCGGATGACCGGCCCCTCAGTCCTGGGGGAGCCGGGGTGGGAGGCGACCGCGGCCGCGGCGACCGCCCGCGTGGCCCCTCCGCCCCGCGCCGCCGCCCGCACCTGAAACACGTCCCCGACGATGCCGCCGCCGCCGCCTCCCCCCTGCTCCCCTCCCCCTTTAGTCCTCTGGAGGGTCCTCGGGGGGCTGCTCACCACGTCGGGGGGCAGGGCGGGGCAGGCCGGGGAGCCCAGGACGTCGGGGGCCGCCGCCGCCGCCGCCGCCCCGCCGCCGCCTCCCCCCGCTCCCTCCTTGTCCTCCGCGAACGCCCCCCAGCCCGAGACGGGGCCGTCGGGGTGCAGCAGGCAGTAGTACACGGACATGAAGAAGGTCCCCAGAGCGTAGCTGCTGGCCACCACGCACACCAGCACCACGGCGGTGAAGTCGGCGGTGCGGCCGCCGCCGTTGTTGTTGTTGTTGCCGTTGCTGCCGCGGTACACGTACCAGGCGGCGGTGAGCGCCACGTTCTGGCCGAACACCACGAGGCTGTAGAGCGCCATGCGGCAGCGCGTGCGGCCCTCGCGCACGCTGAACCAGCAGAAGACGTAGACCACGCCCACCATCATGTTGTACACGATCTCCTCCCACTTGGACATGCAGAAGTCCGTCTCGCCTGTGGGGTCGGAGAGGTGTGGCACAGTGTAAAAGCAAGAATTCCGGATTAAAGATGGAGCATGGAGTGCCATGATTTTTTTTTTCCCACCCTAAAACATGATCATCAGGTCTTATTGTTGTATAAGGGGGAAGATTTTGTTTAAAAAAAGTGTACAGTATTTTGTTAAAAAGTCGTTTTTATGTGGGCACCCCCACCAGTTCATTAAGTATGCCTGGTTTGCCTGGTGGGTGGTGATGGGCGGTGATCCACCTGAACTGAAGCCGCACCCACAGCTGTAGTTGTATGATAAAGGGGGAGGGGTTAGGAGAGGGGCTGATAATGTGAAGTCAAAATATTACTGTTTATTTCATTGGCCCGTTTGACTGTCAAGGCTTCAGCCTCCAGGAAGAAACCCTAAATACAAAGGGAATACATCATTGCACATTATAAACGACTCCAAGGTGTCTGATGAAGTACTGTCACCTCATAGACACATGAAAAACTGGAAAAATACAAAAATTGTGGCACTCCATCTTTAAGCATTTTATTTTAATTTTTTATCCCACGATTTTTTGTAACCCATTGTTTTCACTCAATTGTCTAATGTAATCCTGCAGGTGCTCACACTCCCTCTGCCAACCTGGGGAGAGCAACGGACTGACCTCATTCTCCTTCAATGCATGAGGAGTCCAAGCTGCTTCTTATCGACCTGACAGGTTTATTCCAACCAGTTCCTTCCTGGTTGGAATAACTGGAGGCTGGCCAGGGGGAGGCAGAGCCAGAGACCAGGATTACTACACGTTTTTTTGTGAGGTTATACCTACCATATGGGGACTCTACACGGGGAGAACATGCACGCAAACTCCACACAGAAAGGCCCTTTTGCCAACCCCGCCTATATATAGGGGATACTGATGACGTGTAGGAGCCCCCAGCAGGCGAACCCAGGAACTTCTAGCTGTGAGGTGACAGTGGTACCGACTGTGCCACCGTGCCAGGATGAACCATTTTCTTACCGTAATCTGATGTTATTGTATATGTATCCAACAACAAGTGGTACATGTGCAAAAATTAACTTAGGCTAGTCTGCCCTTTTTATGGCTGCCCGTTTGGGACAAAACACTGGTCATATAAAAGACAGGTAAGTGTATAAAAGTCAAGCGACTAAGCGATTTAGTTTAGGCTATACATTGACTTTATTCATTGTCAGATATTTATTTTGAATGTGTCTTAAGATTATTTTTTTTTGCGGCTTACGCCTTTTTATTGATTTTTTGAAGGGACAGACAGTAGGCTGACAGGAAACGGGAGAGAGATGGGGGGATGACATGCAGTAAAGGCCGTGTCGGGCTCGGGAGTCGAACCCGCGGCACACTGCGACTGGATTACCAGTCCGGTGCCCAGACCGTTACGCCACGGCCTGGGCCTGAATGTGTCTTTATATTATCATCACTTTACCCAAATCCAGTTTAACCCATTTAGGCCTGACGTCGAAATAAATAAAAAAGACTTCTGAAAGAATATATATTCAAAGATTTGTGCCGCATTTTCAGGATTTTTCAAAAATAGCAGACCTACAAGCTATGAGCTTGTAGATAGTGGAGTTAGGAGTTGTTGTTTTTTTACTATTAATGTGGAGATAGGATTTTTCGAATTAATGGGGGACAAACCACCTAACTCCACAAGTTAGAGTTTGCTGGCTTGACAGTTTGAGGATCCAATGTTAGGAGTTAAGAGGTTTAGTCAGAATCGCTTTTCTAATACTTTTCATTGTTTCAATATTTGTAAAAAACCCAGACACAGACGTAAAGGGTGTAAAGTAGCACAGATTGTTCTATAATACGAAAGTTGAAAAATGGAGATAGGTGTGTTTCTGCCCGACGGTGACGACTACATGAAATAAACAATTCATTAAAAGAAAAGTGTTTATCGATTATTCGACCGATCGAGGAAAAAAAAGCAATCGAGCGAATAATCACCAATAGTGGGACCTATACACGTGAATGAGAAAAATAGGTTGTGCATCAACAATGGTTTTCAGTGGGTGGAGTGCTAGCCTCTAACTAGCTAACTAACTAACTAAAAATTCCCAAAAAGGTATAGCCTTCATCAGAGCACTCTGATGAAGGCACATAACCGAAACGTGTAAGCGTGTGCCAATAAAAAAGTGGAAATGTGAGTATAGGCCTATACTTTGTCCTCCATTTATTTGAATTTTTGGATGTGTTACCTTTTGGGTTTTTCAATTCCTTCTTTTTTTAAAAAGGCTTCTAAATCCTAACCTTTTTCTGAAAAACCCATGTTTCTATGTCAGTGGTGCTCAACCTTTTTCATGTCAACGACCCCCAAAATTATCTCTAATGGGCCATGGACCCCCATCTCAAAATATATAGTTCCAGGCACCCCCCCAGAAGCCAATATCTTAGTTAAAAATGTTCGCTCTGAAATATATATTCAAAGATTTGTGCCACATTTTCACGACTTTTCAAAAATAGCAGACCTACAAGCTCATATGAGCTTGTAGATCTGCTATTCTTCAACAGCTAAAGTATAGAACAGAGTGCTAGTATAAACAACCAAAAGGGGGTTCTTGCCCAGAATGGGTTAAATATATCGGGAGCGTTTTAATTCAGCCCTAATTAATTAATTCACCTTGAATGATCCAGAAGGTCACGAGGCACCAGTGCGCCACGACGAAGACGCCAAAGTAGAGCGGGAAGGCGGAGGCGAACAGGGCGAAGGCCAGCGCCCGCGCCCCCACGCCGAACAGCTGCCACAGCATGTGCACCGCCACGGCCCGGTAGCGCATGGAGCGCTTGTCGTCCCGGCTGTCCCTCAGCACCTTCTGGTAGGAGGACATCATCCAGGACAGGGAGACCAGAGAGGCGGACGCAGAGAGGCCTGGTGACGGACGGACGGACGGACGGATGGATGGAGATGGATGGAAGTCAGTGGTGGGAAAGAAAATCACACCTGTGTGAACAGAGTGGTGCAACCCCCACCCCCCCCCCCCCCCCCCCCTTCTCTCTCTCTCTCTCTCTCTCTCTCTCTCTCATTAGCAGGCAGCAGGCACAGCACTACCCCTCTCTCTGTTTCTGGCGCCCCCTACTGGTATTAGATGGATGGAAGTCAGTGGTGGAAAAAAAATCACACCTGTGTGAACAGAGTGGTGCAACCCCCCCCCCCCCCCTTCTCTCTCTCTCTCTCTCTCTCTCATTAGCAGGCAGCAGGCACAGCACTACCCCTCTCTCTGTTTCTGGCGCCCCCTACTGGTATTAGATGGATGGAAGTCAGTGGTGGAAAAAAAAATCACACCTGTGTGAACAGAGTGGTGCAACTCCCCCCCCCCCCCTTCTCTCTCTCTCTCTCTCTCTCTCATTAGCAGGCAGCAGGCACAGCACTACCCCTCTCTCTGTTTCTGGCGCCCCCTACTGGTATTAGATGGATGGAAGTCAGTGGTGGAAAAAAAAATCACACCTGTGTGAACAGAGTGGTGCAACTCCCCCCCCCCCCCCTTCTCTCTCTCTCTCTCTCTCTCTCTCTCTCTCTCTCATTAGCAGGCAGCAGGCACAGCACTACCCCTCTCTCTGTTTCTGGCGCCCCCTACTGGTATTAGATGGATGGAAGTCAGTGGTGGAAAAGAAAATCACACCTGTGTGAACAGAGTGGTGCAACTCCCCCCCCCCCCCCCCCCTTCTCTCTCTCTCTCTCTCTCTCTCTCTCTCTCTCTCATTAGCAGGCAGCAGGCACAGCACTACCCTCTCTCTGTTTCTGGCGCCCCTACTGGTATTAATAAGTCACATACTCGTGCTCCATGACCACTGATACAGGTACACGGACATTGCTGGTTGTAGGAGTGGTTGCACCACTCAAAAACTCACATTCAAGTACTCACATTTTTTTTTGTAGAAATAGTACAAGTAAAACTCCCGGAATTCAAAATGTACTTGGGTATAAAAGTGCAAAAGTATTTTAATCAAAATGTGCTTAAAGTAGGCTACTAAAAGTAAAAGTAGTCATTATGCAGAAATGTCCCATTTCAAGTTTTCAAATGTATAAAAATCTATTTTGAAAATAGCAGGTCTGTAAGCACACGATGGTCTAAAATGTATATAGGGCTGAAGTGGGTAATGTATGTCAAATCTATAAATGAACTAACGTTTTCAAATAATTCTAGTGGAGTAAAAGTACAATATTTCCCTCTGAGATGTAGTGGAGTAGATGTAAAGGTGGAAATTGGAAATGCTCAAGTAGTACAAAGTACAAATGCTTCAAAATTGTACTT
>NC_139705.1:3626333-3633833 GCF_964188405.1 Protomyctophum parallelum
TGGTTTAAACATCATTAGGAAACGAGCCCAAACAAGTACACCTTTAGAAACAAGCCCCCCAAAAAATGCAATCTGCAACTACCAATATTTACAAAGAACTTTACAGAAAAAACTAGCCCAAAGTATCTTACAATAAGCAGACATGGTAACACTGAACACTACCCTTTTTTGTTTAGAAAGAATATGGTACAGACAATTCAGGTAAATAGTTTAGCACAAGCAACAAAAAACAACATGCATACAAACGGTACAAACCATATACAATAGTGATTGAATGGTATGGTGAGTTGAGTGAATGGTTCCATGTCTAGTTCCAACCCCAGTAAATGTCCATTATTACAAAACCCTAAAGTTTAGGGCCTAAACCACATCATCATCACTCATGCTTATCGTTCTTTACTTCGTGCACACACCCACGTCACACACACACACACACACACACACACACACACACACACACACACACACACACACACACACACACACGCACACACACACACACACACACACACACACACACACACACACACACACACACACACACACACACACACACACACACACACACACACACGTGTTGTGAATACACTGGCAAAACAAGTTTGGTCTCTAGACACTCCCTACTTTGTGTGTTAAAACAGTTTACCATTCTGACACAACAACAACACAGAGAGAACTGAACACCATGCACTCCATTTTGCCACATTGGATCCAAGCCTAAAGATTAATATCGGGTAGGTGTTTTTAATCACTTTACTGGAACTAATGTCTCTAGTCTGTTTTAGGGGGCATTCCAACAGGTAGCTAAATATGTATTTTTTCCACAAACCCCACAAAGGATCTACTGAATGTGAAGAGGGGATACTAGGGTGTGTCATAAGCTCAATATGTAAGTTTGTCACCAAACCTTGTCCCCTTCACATTCAGTAGATCCCTTGATCGTTTGTGGCCAGATGTAATTTCCTGGTAATTTCTAGTAGGACTAAATTGAATTAAATCGCAACTTGAATCGTGATGCAAACAGCACAGGGAGTGTAATAAATAATACAATACAGGATCTTTCTAAAATATGTAATGACCAAAAAGTAATTTCAGTAATTTGCTACTGAATTGAAAAGAGGAAAAGAAAATGAAAAGAGATGGTAGTAAACTGTATACTCTCTCACTCTCTCTCTCTCTCTCTCTGGCTCTGGCTCTCTCTCTCTCTCTCTCTCTCTCTCTCTGGCTCTCTCTCCCACAAACACGCTGTTAAGTTACCGCGACAAAGACTACATTTCTACATAGAAAATGAATTTCGTTCCCGCGCCATGGGCACTACTCATTCAATGCATTTTTTCATAGATAATACCCTTCTGAACTTTGGGTTAAAAGTTCTACTCATTATATCCTGCAGTATTTTGTCACAGGCCAGAAATGTATGTAAAAGTATATAACCAAAAAACGAAAATCTTGTGCTGCTGTTTTTGCTGGGTGTGTGTGTGTGTGTGTGTGTGTGTGTGTGTGTGTGTGTGTGTGTGTGTGTGTGTGTGTGTGTGTGTGTGTGTACACAGATACAGGGCACTAGGACAGCAAAGCACCTTGATGTGCTTTGTCCAAAAAATATATAAAAAAATATTGTCATAAAGGTGATATCACTTTGTATATAATCCTCCCTACTATAGAGTGCACTGACCATAATATAAGATGTTCCTTATATGTCCCCAGTTAACCCCTGGGGTAAAAAAAAACTTTAGATCCAGCCTTCATCCAATTCTTGGTGCACGTGCTGTTGGCCTGTTGCACGTCCCCCCACTGTAGAGCGTGCGCATGTGCAAAATCAATGTGTTATATTGATTTTGGCAACACAAAATCTTTATATGTCATAAATACATATACCTAACATCTGAAACAAGTACTGGTGCCTTAGTTTATGTGAATCTAGATCATGAAATGTAGCAAATTTGTTTAAGAAAAAACGCTTCAACTATTGGCACCCAGCACAGTGAAACATACACATTGTAAATTTAGCCAAAAGGTTATGTTTCATACATTCAAAATTTCACAACCTACTGTGTAGTGATAGGTAAAAAAGAAAAGCAGTCTATCAAAATGTTACCACGCCCCCCTAAATTGGAATAATACAAAAAATTTACAAGACTAAAAATAAATGCAATAAAGGTCAGAATTATTTCAACATATTGTATGCAACATTTATTAAAGTACCACAAACTGTCACAGCATCTGACATTTCAGCAATAGTCCCGGGCCTTACGGATATTTCCATGCCAATCAATATTAAAGGGACAAAATTTGGCCCGGATGTAGCCCAGGGCATGCTCTAATGATTAAGCTAGGGCGCCCGAGCCTGTGACCTAAAACAGTTTTGGCTGTAACATTTGAACCAGATTAGCTATAAATGCGGTGTCTATTTATTTTAGTTATTTGACCATTACAAACATGTTGGAATACTTATCATTACAATGGGGTGTGTCTGGAACCCTAATTTGCATTTCCAAGATGGTGGCTATGTGAAAACGAGTTATAACTTAACTTTTGACACTTTCAGTCAAGTCGATGTTATGTATTTTAATCATTAGAAACCCATTGGAATGTTCCAATTCATGATTAAATATATCTAGAACACTGGGGTTTGCCATTATGGTGTACAGCTTCATCGCTGTATGCACCTAAACCATCCACTCCATGTGAGGCCCCCACGACGGAGCCCGCGTCTTCCTCACCAGCCATTTGCAGCATCCTGTTGCATAAGAGCATTCGAGAAGAACACGTCATCAGTGCATCAGAGTAGTCAGACCAGTCCAACGACCTGTGTACGAAATCCCCTCACTCTCTAGCTGAGACTGGGGTGGAGTGGGAGCTGATCACCTCATTCCTCCTCTAGTGGTGGCCTGGTGGGTGGGGCCCTAGACTAATTACTAGTTAGGCACACCTGCGGCTGGCCTACATAGGCCCAGGTGGTAACCTCACAAACATTTTGCCCTCGATCAGAGAAGTACTGTGGGAACCCTGACAGTTGTGCCACAAGTGTGATGCATTATGTACATGCAAGTTTGCTCCTTTCTATCTGTTGTCCTTTTTGCGTATTGTTTGCTTATGTCCAAGTTTGTACCTATCTTATAGGTATCTTACAGCCATACAATTCTTTCAACCAGTTTAGGTGCACTCGGAAACTAGAAACTTGTAATGTCTACATTCTCCACTAACTCAGCATTTATGTTGGAGGTGGTCATGTCATATAGTCCACCACCATCTCCTTGGTCTCGCTAGCATTGAGCCATGCATGCTCAACAGTGTTGTGTGACCTGAGATGGAGGGATGCAACTGACCACTACAATGTCATTTGAAAAATTCTGCAGGTGACATGTCTTGTAGTTGAAGCAGATGTCAGATGTTTATAGACTAATTCAGACACGGGTCTCATGGTCGCAGCTTACGTATTTCCTGTAGGCGGACTTGACATAGCTGCAGGGTTTAAAACCCTCACCAGGCGCACCTCTTCTACTACAGTGAACGGTAGAGTGACTGATGTTAGTCTGCCTCAAGTCAAACGTTACTCTTTTACCTTCTTTTTACTAACACTAACATTACAAAGATGCCCAGAACATTGAGATGAACCTGTTTTTTGGCTGCTCGAACAGCAATGGCAACATTCCAAAAAAAAACAAAAAAAAAACACTGAATATCAGAATATCCAGAGCCATTGAGCAATGGTTGAGACGAAGCAGTGAAAGGTCATACTAAGCATTTAAAGTAGCATTTAAATGACTCAATGGCTCTGGTCTCAGACCCCGCGGTGGATATTTCGACATTCCGTTTGTTTTGTTTTTTTGGAATGTTGCTACTACTGCTGGAGAATAAACAAAACAGGTTCATCTCGATGTAAGCTGCGACCATGAGACCCGTTTCTGAATTCGCCCAGGGTGTCAAGGTGTATGAATGCCTTGTTTAGTATGTAGAATAGATGACATCATCAAATATCAAACCCAATGTCCACCTGGTATGCAAACTGAAGGGGGCCAATGTAGTCACTCACCATCGGTGAGTGACGATTTTATACATGTGGTGGGGAGCTCAGAGTGGAAAGTATAGGCTTTCTAATAACACAAGCCACCTTTGTATTGGTGAGTATAGGTAAAACTTATTTATATTCCCGCAACAGAGGAGAGGCTGGTCTGCATTTCATGCGAGTGCAGGAAGACAACAGTCCCATAGCTCTAATGAAGTCATTAGACTAGATCTATACTATTACTATACTATACTATACTGTTACGCCAACACCTATGTATGGGCGATTTGGCGTACATATTGTAGGTGGTTCTGGACAACTACCTATCCAATCAACTCGACATCGGACATAAAAATGTACCTGGAGTCAGCAGCAACACACATGCCGAGTTTAAAGTTGGTCGGTTGGACGATTTTCTAGATACTTCTATGCACGTACAGAGGTTTTGTGCATTCATTATTTAATATAAGGGCTTGTGTGGGGGCCAATAAGGGCTTGTATGGGGGACCAATAAGGGCTTGTGTGGGGAGCCAATAAGTGCCATTGGCCCTTCAAGACGAACATTTGACAAGTAATGATAAATTCCACTATCATAATGAATTATCTTTTAATCTGCCATCAGTCAGTTTTAGTTTCAGACTAATGAGAACATATTGCTTATTTTACTGTCCAATGACATGAAATGGCACAAGGGAAAGACTCACCCAAAAAGCGCCCACACATGTGCCCTTTTCTGGAGTTTGAGCCCCTGCCCCCCCAGTGCTCTCTGCACGGCCCTGCTGTGCTGTGAGCCTACATTATGTATATTCATTGCCTCAGGTATGCTGCAACTGAGACACGTTGAGGGTTCTGAAGTGGTATTTACGGTCCCGCTCGGCACTTTCCCTGCGGGCGGGGGTTGGTGGTGGGCTGTCAATCTTGCCGTAGGGCCCGTGGCACATTCCAGCCGCCACTGATGCACACACACACACACACACACACACACACACACACACACACACACACACACACACACATCACGCGTTGTGCGTACTGTCGTACACTGGCAAAACCTGTTTTGTCTCTAGACACTCCCTAGCCTACTTTATGTGTGTTAAAACACAGTCGACCATTTTGACACAACAACACAGAGAACTGAACACGCTTTCAGTTCACAACGAACACATTAAATTGTTTCAGCATCTTGTTCCAACATTTCATCATGATCAACAGTAAATAATTAGTGTTGCTGCAGGAGTGTGAATGAACCGTGCGGTCACTGGAACAAAGCCACCGTATTAGCATTTGAATACCTGTTCTGTGAACACCGTTCTAGTTAAAGTTAAAGTTAAAGTTTCTCACATGTACCACTGTATATTATTTTGCCATCTATAAATAGCATGGTCAGTCATGAGCAATCTGACCAATCCATCTAAAACTGCCAATAGCTCTGAATTGGAACATGATAGAAACTCAACATTTTTTGGGGATAAAATTAGACATTCTAACACACATGTTGATATGTTTACATAGTCTGGCCAGTACCTTGTCTATTCATGCATGTATCTCAAAAACCTGTTATGAAGAAACACAGTTTTGATAAAAACACATCCAAGGACATTGTTTTGATATGACTTTGTGCTCATGATATGTATCAAAATATAGACTTCAATGTATACTGTATTATTAAAATAATTGAGTTCTCTCTACCATTACAGAGTAAATCACAGTTGAAACTCGCTTAATAGTCATAAATTATACAATAAACCTCACAATAGTGAACAAATAGCCATGACAGGTATAACTCTCATTGGAAAAGCGTCCCTTTTTATTTTGTATGACTACTAACATAATAGAATTATAATAAATATTACAGAAAATAAATAATACATACAAAATAACAAAACAGTTACTCCTCCCCACCCACTGCAGTCCAGTTGTTCTTGACGTGTATCAGTAAGTCTTCATCGCAGTCTTGACTCTTCATCCTCATCTGATGCCAGTTCTAAATATATAAAAAATAAATAACCATACTAATTGTAGCCAACCGGCAATTCTTCATTGGTATTTTTTACCCTGCTGCTAGCGATCAAATTCATTTATTGTACCGTGGCTTATAGGCTAGTAACAAGAAAAACGGGGGGGAAAGGAACATAGGCTATCTGACATCATCATCGTCATCATCATCATCATAATCATCATCATCATCATAAGTGTATGATGATGATATACACACCGTGACACGCTAAAGTAAACCATGTACAATCATGAATGTGATTATCATGCAAGCTCATACGTCATACAGATATTATATAAATATGCTACTGTTAGCTTCACTCCCTGTCCCCCCTCCGATCGCTTGTAACAGGGTCATCATAACCACGCGTTGCTTCAGTAACCAATGCATGTTTGTTCTCCGTCTTTGTAGACAGTAAATAAAAGGAACAAACATTACTCTTCAGATCAGATCACCTATAAGGCACGCTACAATATAAAATAATTGTACTGCCATGAGTGCATGCCTGCTACGGTACAGACAGTACATACTACACCTTTATCGTGGCAGGAATTGGCTTTGCTTCTTAAATTTCTGTCCTCCACATCCGACCGACCAACCGACCGACACCAACCCCCCTCCAGCCATTAAAGGTGCTGGCTATAATGGCTGGAGGCCATCGTGGTGAGTCATTCTCGTGTCATGATCTGACTAGTAATTATCCAAGCATTTATTTGTATAGCGATCATCTTATGATTTCTGATCACTATAGAATGGCACTTTCTACAATAAGATTACCTCAAAACATTCCGGGTTGATCGTCTTTGTTACATTCCCTTATGTCTAGGGGTTATTAAAGGATGCAACACGGCTGGCAAGTGAACTGTTGTTTATTCACGGTATAATAATAAGGTTACATACAATAGAAGAAATGCAATACAATAATTTACACAGGTATAACTATATAAATATGGGAGTATATAAATATATTTATAGTCTTCTAGACAACAGGGCTGAGCACCCTGCTCGAGCCGAATGTTACAACTTAAAGATCATGTTATTCAAATTATACAAAGACCAAAAATGGCTGTATGGGGCAACCCAGAGAAACAAACAAAAGAGACTATACCTATTGTAGAAACCAAAACCTTACAACTCAATCCATGACGTAAGTATAATTCACTGTAACATCAAAAGGCATACACTCAGGGTGCTCTAAACATACAGAGTCCCTAGTGTTGACTTGTTAGACCATGAATGTTTCACAGCTCCCTTGGACAGAGTGTGCACCGTATGACAGACGGAGACACAATGCCAACGAGCTCACATCACAGCTGTGCGTAATAGGCCGTGTTGGGACCCCAGAAAAAGTGCCTAGAAAATGAATTTCGTTCCCGCGTCATGGGCACTCATAATATCCTGCAGTATTTTGTCACAGGCCAGAAATGTATATAAAAGTATATAACCAAAAAACGAAAATCTTGTGCTGCTGTTTTTGCTTGTAAAATGTGTTATATTG
>NC_139705.1:3638833-3700930 GCF_964188405.1 Protomyctophum parallelum
AGTATGTAAACAGTAATATGTACAGTATGTGTACATTATGCAACAAGCCATGTTTAAACTATCACCCGTTATTGTATTGTATATTTAGTAAGTATTGTACAGTGACAACTAAAGTCTCTGTAATGTTTATGTTGTACTATTACTATAAAACTAAAATAAAGGGATTTAAGATCAATCTATATGGCTCTGCCTCCTACTGACTGCCTAGTCCTAATCTGGTGTACTTGTGCCCCCTCTTGGCCAGGCCCTGTAACTACAGTATTTTACATGCCTAGTAAAACCACAACATAACAATTTATATAATGTTTTTTGCAATTTTAGTTCTCTTTTCGCTGCAATGTTGTGAGAGGAAACTAAAAGATGTTACCCTTGTATAAATAAAATGAAATGTAACAATAATACAAATAAAAAAAAGAATTGACAATGTCATTCACACAAACAATGTTATGATTCCAGAAGTCTGCACCACAGAGCAGAGTCTCCAACACCCAGCTACATGTCTATGAAGAGTGACACGTCTAAAGAACTTCCTCATGACTTCAGTAATGAACCTGGACCTCCACACACACAGTATGTGAATCCTCCTGTACAATATACACACTATGGTCCTCTCCTCATTCACAAAGGAGAAATACGCCACAGTGTAACTGATGCGTAAACAGATGCGTAATGATATCGTATTTATCCGTCCGATCAAGCTGCGATTTGCTCCCGTGTTATTCAGGGAACCTGCATGGTGTAATCACTTCATTTGTGCGGATCGCTGAGTGTATCCTTTCCGCATTTTTCCCAAGCGATTCGCCTGGTGTCGCCTGGTTAGTTGGAACATCCACGCCCATTCTACACCATATAAGGCAACAGGAAATCTCAAAATCAGTCATCATAGCCTGCACAGAGGATTCCCAAACTTTAAATTATATACAACAGCCGCGATGAGCTTGTAGAGCAGTTAATTTTGACAGGAGGGTCTCTGCACAGACAGATCTTCAAGCAAACAGCGCGAGTTGTATATAATTATAAACGAAACTTGCCAACTTGGCACGCATTGCTTCACTCCTTGTTAAATGTCAGAACGTTAATAAGTTAACTGATGTTAGTTACTTTCACATAATGAGAAAGAAGTTAATTTGTATTGTTCAGCACACGACCAAATGCTTTATTACAACTCTGCAAATGATAAAAGCCCTTACTGATGAATGCACAAAAAAATTACAATTGCACACTCGCCTGCAGAAGTAAAATAGACTTTTTTTTATCAGAGCTGCATTGATTCATGCGGGGAATAGATTAATATCATCTCACTGTCATCTGTCTGAATGCCATGTGGAGAATGGATTTGTTCTGATCATGGACACGTAGGCATATAGCTATTTAAATGTTCAACCATATACGGCGGGTAGCCTATATCCTCTTTGTCAGATCCTCTTCGTCAGCCTAAGTGCAGGCTCATTGCTAGCCCCATATGTTCCCTCTCCCTACGCTCATTCTGTAGCTCCGAGATGAGGTCACACACTGGGCCCCTCCCACCGCGTTTCAGAAACGGCGCAAGTTTCCGCAAACATTGGTTCTTATCCTTACCAAAGGAAGTTGGATTTTCTGGGCCGATCCTAAATTTGAATTAGTGTAAACCTGCATCGGCCCTACAAGTTTTGGATTAATGGTCTGATAAGGATAAGAACCAATAGAGCACCGAAGTCTGACGTCACTTTCAGTAGAGGGCGTCAGTCCCCAGGTTCATGTATTTTTTTAGTTGCATTGAAATCGCCATAGGAGGATTTTTAGATTGCTTCATATAAGAACTGTGTTTGAAAAATAAACATGTCATCCCGGCCGCTTCACTCATATGGATATGAAGAATTAACTGACTGAGAGAAAACGCTAGTAGTTACTGCTACTGAATTAGTTACATTTTCGCTAGAAGCAGACTGTATCATAATGAGTGACTGACTGTCGCAAACGATACAGAGACACCTCCCTGACAATAACGCCGAGACAGCTTGTTTATTTTTGGACCACAACGCTTATAGTAGACGATATTAAGATCACCCCATGTTATTCTCCATAGAGAAATTACTTCCACGAACCAGGGGAATCGAAGGGATGAGCGAGTTACGTCAGGACTTCGGTGCTCTATGTTTGCGGAAACTTGCGCCGTTTCTGAAACGCGGTGGGAGGGGCCCACACACACACACACACACACACACACACACACACACACACATTCACCGACAGTCAGACTGACTCAAGTAACAAAACAATTTAAATAGGCCTACTGCAGGCATTACTACACTAAACAACGTTGGATCCGTACAGTGCAGAATGCAGATAAGCATGTTCTTATTATAATTGTGAGTTTGTTTTTTAACATGCAGCGCGAGTCAGCGAGAGCCGATCTACAAGCTCACAACGTGTTGCACTGCGAGTAGAAAGCTGTCAAGTGAGCAGCGCAATCGCGCATGCTAGAAATATCCTAATAAATAAAGAAAAAGGTGTCAGGCTTGCAGGGGCAGTTTCTGTATGGGACTCTAGGCTAACCTGCCTCTAGAATGCATGCATTTAGGCATAGCCTACAAGTGCATACAAGTGCACTCGGCTTTTATATATAGGCTATCATTTTTTTATGTGCTGACCAATGTTGGGGACACATGCCTATTATTTTATCTGAGATTTGGGAACCATTTATTGATTAAGCTTGAAGACTAAAGCCTTCTGAATAAATATACACAAGCGCATGCCTTCTACGCCATAGTGAGAGGTGGCGGAGCAATTTGCAGAGTTTCCGACCAACCAACGTCACCGTCAAGTTCACGGAGATATTCATGAATTCCGAATTAATGTGGGAATCCACGTAAATGCCTGTCCGCTCACGTTAAGCTCACGTTACGTAACGTTATGAGCGTAAACGCCTTTGTGAATGAGGACGTATAACACTATACAATATACACACTGGTCCTCATTCACAACAGCGTTCATGCTAATATCGTGAGCGGAGCGTGAGCGGACAGGCATTTACGTGGATTCCCACATTTCGTGGGAACTCATGGCCATCTCTGTGAACTTGACGGTGACGTTGGTTGGACGGAAACTCTGCTGATATCCGCGTCAGCTCCAGTGTGGTGTAAAGGGCATACGGCCTGCGTATATTTATTCAGAAGGCTTTAGTCTTCATGCTGAATCAATAAAAAGTTCCCAAATCTCAGATAAAATATGTAGGCATGTGTCCCCAACATTGGTCAGCACATAAAAAACGATAGCCTATATAAAAGCCAAGTATCACTTATATATCTGTCATGCTTATACAGTATGCCTACTGTATATGCATACATTCTAGAGGCATTGGTCAATGAAGTTAGCCTAGAGTCCCATACAGAAACTGCCCCCGCAAGCCCGAGCCTTTTTATTTATTTATTAGGATATATATATGCGGCTCACGATCTCAGCAGCCTTCTAGCCTACTCGCAGTGCAACGCGTTGTGAGCTTGTGGATCGGCTGCATGTTAAGAAACAAACTCACAATTAGGCTATAATAAGAACATGCACTTATATCTGCATTGTACAAATCTCACGTTGTTTAGTGTAGTAATATAGTAATGACTGCAGTAGGCCTTTTTTATAATAATGTATATTGGTCACATGCGGACGCCCCAGTGGCACACAGAATATATCCAACTCTTACCTTGATCAGGCTTGATGTTGGATCGGATGAAATATAGTCCAAAAACGGATTAATCCCACAAGAAAAGAAATAAAGAAAAAAAGAGCCAAAACCGCATGGTCCGGTGGATTAAATGTGTCCTGTGTTTCCAAATCAGACAGTGCAGGGCAGGGAATCAATCACCCCAGTAATCAATAAATCAAATAGGCCAAAGGAAAATGATCAGATTTTATAACCCTGCAGTGCATGGCAATTCATCAATAAGGGCTTTTATCATTGGCGAGTTTTAATATAGCATTTGGTCGTGTGGTGAACTGTACAAATTAACTTCTTTCTCATTATGTGAAACAGTAACTGTAACATCAGTTAACTTATTAACGTAATTTATTAACTTATTTACAAGGATTGAAGCAATGCGTGCCAAGTTGGCAAGTTTTGTTTATAATTATATAGGCCTACATGTAACTCGCGCTGTTTGCTTGAAGATCTGTCCGTGCAGAGACCCGCCTGTCAAAATTAACTGCTCTACAAGCTCATCGTGGTTCACTGTTGTATAACTTGATCTGTGCAGGCTATGATGACGTATTTTGATATTTCCTGTTGCCTTATATGGTGTGGAATGGGCGTGGATGTTCACGTAGGATAGAAAATATATAATAAGGATCACATAGGATCATATATCCAATCGACAGTGGTAAGTTTAGTTATATATATAATAAGGACGGATCATCATAAGTCTCTGAACGGATATACAATATTATATTAATGCAAAACAAATAAAGGAACAGAAAATAAAAAAGGAACCTATCTTGACACCTGTCACATCATCACTTCATTTGTGAGGATCGCCGGGTGTACCCTTTCCGTATTTTTCCCAAGCGATTCGCCTTTTTTAATGGAACATCTATAACATACGACGAATTAGACCGTTCCTCACCCGTTCCTCAGTCTTGTCAAAACTCGACTATTGTAACTCCCTCCTTACTGGCCTACCAGCATGTGCACTTAAGCCTCTCCAACTGATCCAAAATGCCGCAGCTCGCTTGGTCTTCAACCAGCCAAAATTCTCACATATCTCCCGCCTGCTCCGTTCCCTCCACTGGCTCCCGGTCGCTGCCCGCACAGAATACAAAACTCTGATGCTGGCATTCAAAGCAACCAAAGGTATGGCTCCCCCATATCTTGCAAGTATGATTGAACCCTACAAACCCTCCCGCGCATTCAGATCAGCCAACACAGGGAAGCTGGAAGTACCCTCACTAAAAACGCCGGGACAACGCTCCACACGTCCCAAACTCTTCTCCCTTCTGGCTCCAAAACTGTGGAATGCACTTCCCATTGCAGTCAGAACTGCAGCATCACTCCCAATCTTCCGCCGTAGTCTGAAAACCCACCTTTTCAGACTCCATCATGGCCCATAGCACTTACCCCCTTAGATAGCATTTCTGTAGACTTAGATAGCATTTGATACAGACTTATAGCATGTAGACAGCACTATAATTGCATTGTATGTAGTCATATCACGTCATAGTACATATGTATAGCATAGTATAGTTTATATGTATATTTTCATTATATAGATATTCCACTGTTACTTTCTTAGCTTACGCATGTTTCATGATAAATGCTTTTTATGTGATGTATTCCCATGCTTTTTTGTTCTTGCCTAATGTAAATCGCTCTGGATTAAATGCTAAATGCCTAAATTGTAAATTGAACATCCACGCCCATTCCACACCATATAAGGCAATAGGAAATATCGAAATACGTCAAGTGAACGCGGTGCTCCGCGATGCATGAGCTTGTAGAACAGTTAATTTTGACAGCAATGTCAACGGACGTTATAAAGTATAGGCTACTCTCAAAACCAACTCGTTAATTTATTGATTTAAGTTCAAGCTCAAGGCTATAGCCTATATAGGCCATGAGCCAAAATTCCCAAATTGCGCGTTATGCATCCAAAGGGTGGGCAATTTTATTTTCGATTTTCTGACTAGCTGTACATCTCTACTTTATAGTTTGGCATGATAACCATTGCAAACTCGTAGCTTAGTGGTGGTTATCATGCGTTGAATATGTGGACCCCTATATTGTCACCATCAAAATGTCCTAACAAATATATGGATAACTTTTGAACCTTAACTTGTGTCAAGACTAATGAAACCACTTTTCTGTTTGGAATGGTTATTGTACTTGTTCAAAACTTCTATATATGCTTAAATGGCATTTTAATGCAATATTTCCATCCCAAATATGATGATTTTGAAAAAAGCTAGTAAATATACCCATTTTAAAAGTGTATGCTGAGACAAACATGTTTCTAATGGCAATAGAAAGCTGCCCATCGTTCTAAGCTTCGATTTGAGTGGTAACATGTGGTTGTACCTCCTGACATACTGTCAGAAATGTGATAAGTGATGACATGAGCCAGCGTCCCAAAATTGAGCTTTCTGGATGTCATACCTTGACATGGTAGAGATCATGCTGGATTTGATTCGCGCATCAAGAGAGGGGGATTGGCTGCTTAAAGCTGCCAGAGGGTTGCCGTTTCTGAGGGAATCAAGATACTCTTGAAACAGCTGTAGGATGTGAGCACAAGATGTGTCATCTATGAGCGCTGTGAAGGTTGTCTGTGACACCAGATCATGGAAACCTGATATGATTTTCAGGGTTTCTTCCAGATGGTGAACCTCTGCTCTGTGGTTGACCTGGATCCATGACAGAAACCCCTTCCATGCAGGGCCGTAGGAACCACGGGGGTCCCCGGGGACACGTCCCCGGCGGGCCGCGGAGCGGCCCACTCGGGGCCGCGAACCGTTTTGGGCCGCCGGCCACGGGGAATAAAAAAGCCTCAAATTGGGCAGGCACTTGGACCATGCGGCCGCCGCTGACTCGCTGTCAGTGTTGTGCGAGTGCGTGTGATTCTGCTATAGTGGAGATTTCAATGTATTTCTATGGGGGAACTTGGATAGGATTCAGGAAGTTGTTTATATGTTATGCCCAGTGCTGGTTAAAGCCGTGTATGTCTCGGGCAGGCTCATCAAAAAGGTAAGATTTGCAGTAGGCTATTTCTGCTGTGCAGACCCGTTTTTACCCGAAAATAACGACTTTATAACCGCAAATACCCGAATCGCCCCACATGCACGGGCGCTTCGCGCCCGTGCATCGGGTATTTGCGGTTATAAAGTCGTTATTTTCGGGTAAAAACGGGTCTGCACAGCAGAAATAGCCTACTGCAAATCTTACCTTTTTGATGAGCCTGCCCGAGACATACACGGCTTTAACCAGCACTGGGCATAACATATAAACAACTTCCTGAATCCTATCCAAGTTCCCCCATAGAAATACATTGAAATCTCCACTATAGCAGAATGACACGCACTCGCACAACACTGACAGCGAGTCAGCGGCGGCCGCATGGTCCAAGTGCCTGCCCAATTTGAGGCTTTTTTATTCCCCGTGGCCGGCGGCCCAAAACGGTTCGCGGCCCCGAGTGGGCCGCTCCGCGGCCCGCCGGGGACGTGTCCCCGGGGACCCCCGTGGTTCCTACGGCCCTGTGACTATGGCTGGAGGACCCACTCTCTGACCAGAGTTGTAAATGGGGAATGATGATGTTGTTGGAGAGATGCTCCGCTTCCTAGACTTTCCAATTGTATTCATTGTGGGAGGCACTGTGTGTGTGCGTGGGGGGGGGGGGGGGGGCACTGTGTGTGTGCGTGTGGGGGGGGGGGGGGGGGGGGGTGCCTGGGTGCCCTCCACCCACCCACGAGAAAATAAAGAAACACCAAGCCTTGCCGCGCCCATTTGATACCATAGCTCAATTTTGGGACGCTGGCTCATGTCATCACTTATCACATTTCTGACAGTATGTCAGGAGGTACAACCACATGTTACCACTCAAATCGAAGCTTAGAACGATGGGCAGCTTTCTATTAATTGCCATTAAAAACATGTTGGGTCTCAGCATACACTTTTAAAATGGGTATATTTACTAGCTTTTTTCAAAATCATCATATTTGGGATGGAAATATTGCATTAAAATGCCATTTAAGCATATATAGAAGTTTTGAACAAGTACAATAACCATTCCAAACAATTTCCCATGTTTTAATTATGCAGAAAAGTGGTTTCATTAGTCTTGACACAAGTTAAGGTTCAAAAGTTATCCATATATTTGTTAGGACATTTTGATGGTGACAATATAGGGGTCCACATATTCAACGCATGATAACCACCACTAAGCTACGAGTTTGCAATGGTTATCATGCCAAACTATAAAGTAGAGATGTACAGCTAGTCAGAAAATCGAAAATAAAATTGCCCACCCTTTGGATGCATAACGCGCAATTTGGGAATTTTGGCTCATGGCCTAATAGGCCTACTTGGCAAATACCTATAAGGTCTGAGGACGACCTAGAGAAAGCCATTTCTATTGAACAATTGCACACTCGCCTGCAGAGGTAAAATAGATATCCGATTTTTTTATCAGAGCTGCATTGATTAATGCGGGGAAGTCCGTCTTTTAGATTTATCTCACTGTCATCTGTCTGAATGCAGAATGGATGTGTTCTGATTATGGACACCTATAGGCCTATATATATATATATATATATATCAGATGTAAGTGCAGGTTCATTTCATATGACGTCGTCATATTAAAATGATTCGTGGGACATTTGGCACCAAACTTGATTGATCTCATGATGAGATCAACGTAGTAGCCTACAGCCTGCCCTACACAGTTGCCCTTGCCCATATTATAATTAATTAAGGTGATCTGGCTTAAAACTATGACTGGCCGAATTGCACTGATGCCATAATGTGGACTTCTATTTTTTATAGGGCTAATTAGCCCTAGTGATTGCTGTCTGTCTGTCAGACCGGCATGTCTGTGAACCCAGGGCTCGAAATTAACTTTTCTTGGTAGCACCAGTGCTCCCAAATTAAAAAGTTAGTAGCACTAGCAAAAAATTAGGAGCACCTACCCAAAATGTAAGGAGCACAGACAATATATATCACGCAATACATTGTATTAATAAAACAGTATAACTCAGTAGACCAATTTACAGTTGTAAACATCTCCATTTCAGTGCATTAGTCACGTGCATACCTAACCGTGGCATTAAGACATTGCATTTCTGAGCACTGAGCACTGCAGAGTTCATCCCATGCCGGGTTAAGGCTTAACAATAAAATATGAAACTTATTTATTCAGACCATGGAGAAAGCCTAGTTTTTCTTTTTTAACACATTGCACTTAAAATGAACTTTGTACGCCAATTTATTCAGTCCACCATAAACATTTTCCCTTCCCTTTTTTGCTAAACAGCTTGTCCCCGCAGGTCTCAATATTTGCTATTGAGAATGAAAGAAATTAGATCAAATGTCCACCAAATATGACATATGATGATATATAATGATAAGAGCACCTCAGTTCACATGGGTGTGATTTTTAACTCATGCATTGTCCTGGGGCCAGGATTAAAAATGTGGTCTCCTGACTCTCAGTCCCTCCCTCTCCCATCCATCTCTTCACGGACACCGAAGCATCAAAGCTCTCCTGAGGAGGACCCTCTACAATTGCTCAATTCAACAGACCCATTCAGGATTCTAAAAACGCCTTCTCAATCCTGACCTAAGTTTTAAGTGTTTAGAGAGGCACTTGTCTTTATCTCCTTGGGCAAATCATTCCATTGCACCATTTGTACTACATGGAATACAAGCTACTGTTATGCTAATTACTGTCTGTTATTTACTTAGTATTATTTCTAGTAGTATTATTCACTGTCTCTGTTGTTTATGTATTGTTATTTCTGTTTGTATGATTCCAGAAGTGTCCACCACAGAGCAGAGTCTCCAACTCCCAGCCTTCTGTCTGTGAAGAGTGACAAGTCTAGAGGAAATCCTCCTGACTTCAGTAACGAACCTGGACCTCCTGATTCACAGTATGTCAACCCTCCTATAAATATATACAACACTATAACACTAACACTATACGATATACACTATAACACTATACAATATACACTATAACATATTTTATACTGACTGTGAGAAGGCGGGCAGCTGTGTTCTGCACTAGCTGTAAACAACTGAGTGATGCCTGGTCGATGCCAATATACAAAGAGTTGCAATAATCTATTCTTGATGAAATCAAAGCATGGATAAGCATCTCCAGGTGTTTTTAGGGGGAGGTAGGATTTGACCGTGGCGATGATTGGAAGAAGAGAGTTTTAATGACGGAGCTGATTTGTTTATTAAGTTTAAAATCTTTATAAAAAATAAAACCAAGAGGGGGGACAGTGGCACAGTCGGTAGTGTTGTCGCCTCACAGCTAGAAGATCTTGGGTTCGATTCCTGCTGTGGGCGCTGGGGGCGTGTTCTCTCCTCTGCGTCATCAGTGCCCATACCCGAGGGGGGGTTGGCGAAAGGACCTTTCTGTGTGGAGTTTGTATGTTCTCCCCGTTTCCCCTAGTGTAGGTACCCTCACATGTTCTCCCCGTGTCCTCTAGGGTAGGTACCCTCACATGTTCTCCCCGTGTCCCCTAGGGTAGGTACCCTCACATGTTCTCCCCGTGTCCCCTAGGGTACGTACCCTCACATGTTCTCCCCGTGTCCCCTAGGGTAGGTACCCTCACGTGTTCTCCCCGTGTCCCCTAGGGTAGGTACCCTCACGTGTTCTCCCCGTGTCCCCTAGGGCAGGTACCCTCACAAAAACATGCAGTAATCCTGGTCGGAATGTGTTAAGGAGATAACTGTTACAATTGTTTAATTCAACAGACCCATTCAGGATTCTAAAAACGCCTTCTCAATCCTGACCTAAATTTTAAGTGTTTAGAGAAGCACTTGTCTTTATCTCCTTGGGCAAATCATTCCATTGCACCGTTTGTACTACATGGAATACAAGCTACTGTTATGCTAATTGTCTCCACCAGGCCGAAGGCATGTGGGGAGAGTATGTTTTGCACTCCGTCCGTCCGCGTGTCCGTCCGTGTGTCCGTGTGTCCGTGAACAGCTAATCTCGGCCACCGTTAACCCGGTCGATGCCATATTTTGCACACACACTCCCTGGATGCCAACCATGAACCTCTGCCCCAAACTTTCCAGAACGGCCTGTTATAGCGCCACCAGGAGGCCGCTTTGTGCAAAACAAGTTTTTCAATGCCATATTTTGCACACACACTCCCTGGATGCCAACCATGAACCTCTGCCCCAAACTTTCCAGAACGGCCTGTTATAGCGCCACCAGGAGGCCGCTTTGTGCAAAACAAGTTTTTGCACAGTACACCTACAGATTTTGTCCAAACATCACGCAAATTGGTACACAGTCTCTCTAGAGCCATTCAACGAAACGGGTCTTTCACATTTATCAGACTCCATCCTGATTGGTTAAGATTGGCTTCCAAAGTTCACAGGAGTGCTCAGTTTCAAACAAAATGCTGCAAATCATGAACACATCGCGTGATTTCCGTGAAATTGTGCACCCACATTCCCACTAGGCCGAGGACGAAATGCCACATGAACAATTTCAACTCAGCCTCAAGGTGGCGCTATAACTGGCCAAAAAGTGTTTTTACCTCTAACTGCACGGATCTGTGGATAACCTGGTGGAGACCTGTGCCCGGAAGGGCACTTTTTCTAGTTACTGTCTGTTATTTACTTAGTATGTTTTCAAGTAGTATTATTCACTGTCTCTGTTGTTTATGTATTGTTATTTGTTATAGAAAAAAATCGGGTATTTGCGGTTATAAAGTCGTTATTTTCGGGTAAAAACGGGTCTGCACAGCAGAAATAGCCTACTGCAAATCTTACCTTTTTGATGAGCCTGCCCGAGACATACACGGCTTTAACCAGCACTGGGCATAACATATAAACAACTTCCTGAATCCTATCCAAGTTCCCCCATAGAAATACATTGAAATCTCCACTATAGCAGAATCACACGCACTCGCACAACACTGACAGCGAGTCAGCGGCGGCCGCATGGTCCAAGTGCCTGCCCAATTTGAGGCTTTTTTATTCCCCGTGGCCGGCGGCCCAAAACGGTTCGCGGCCCCGAGTGGGCCGCTCCGCGGCCCGCCGGGGACGTGTCCCCGGGGACCCCCGTGGTTCCTACGGCCCTGTGACTATGGCTGGAGGACCCACTCTCTGACCAGAGTTGTAAATGGGGAATGATGATGTTGTTGGAGAGATGCTCCGCTTCCTAGACTTTCCAATTGTATTCATTGTGGGAGGCACTGTGTGTGTGCGTGGGGGGGGGGGGGGGGGGGCACTGTGTGTGTGCGTGTGGGGGGGGGGGGGGGGGGGGTGCCTGGGTGCCCTCCACCCACCCACGAGAAAATAAAGAAACACCAAGCCTTGCCGCGCCCATTTGATACCATAGCTCAATTTTGGGACGCTGGCTCATGTCATCACTTATCACATTTCTGACAGTATGTCAGGAGGTACAACCACATGTTACCACTCAAATCGAAGCTTAGAACGATGGGCAGCTTTCTATTAATTGCCATTAAAAACATGTTGGGTCTCAGCATACACTTTTAAAATGGGTATATTTACTAGCTTTTTTCAAAATCATCATATTTGGGATGGAAATATTGCATTAAAATGCCATTTAAGCATATATAGAAGTTTTGAACAAGTACAATAACCATTCCAAACAATTTCCCATGTTTTAATTATGCAGAAAAGTGGTTTCATTAGTCTTGACACAAGTTAAGGTTCAAAAGTTATCCATATATTTGTTAGGACATTTTGATGGTGACAATATAGGGGTCCACATATTCAACGCATGATAACCACCACTAAGCTACGAGTTTG
The DNA here is from genome assembly GCF_964188405.1 of Protomyctophum parallelum. NCBI lineage: Eukaryota > Metazoa > Chordata > Actinopteri > Myctophiformes > Myctophidae > Protomyctophum > Protomyctophum parallelum. The sequence continues at coordinate 3,651,309 of NC_139705.1, forward strand.
CAATGGTTATCATGCCAAACTATAAAGTAGAGATGTACAGCTAGTCAGAAAATCGAAAATAAAATTGCCCACCCTTTGGATGCATAACGCGCAATTTGGGAATTTTGGCTCATGGCCTAATAGGCCTACTTGGCAAATACCTATAAGGTCTGAGGACGACCTAGAGAAAGCCATTTCTATTGAACAATTGCACACTCGCCTGCAGAGGTAAAATAGATATCCGATTTTTTTATCAGAGCTGCATTGATTAATGCGGGGAAGTCCGTCTTTTAGATTTATCTCACTGTCATCTGTCTGAATGCAGAATGGATGTGTTCTGATTATGGACACCTATAGGCCTATATATATATATATATATATATCAGATGTAAGTGCAGGTTCATTTCATATGACGTCGTCATATTAAAATGATTCGTGGGACATTTGGCACCAAACTTGATTGATCTCATGATGAGATCAACGTAGTAGCCTACAGCCTGCCCTACACAGTTGCCCTTGCCCATATTATAATTAATTAAGGTGATCTGGCTTAAAACTATGACTGGCCGAATTGCACTGATGCCATAATGTGGACTTCTATTTTTTATAGGGCTAATTAGCCCTAGTGATTGCTGTCTGTCTGTCAGACCGGCATGTCTGTGAACCCAGGGCTCGAAATTAACTTTTCTTGGTAGCACCAGTGCTCCCAAATTAAAAAGTTAGTAGCACTAGCAAAAAATTAGGAGCACCTACCCAAAAAGTAAGGAGCACAGACAATATATATCACGCAATACATTGTATTAATAAAACAGTATAACTCAGTAGACCAATTTACAGTTGTAAACATCTCCATTTCAGTACATTAGTCACGTGCATACCTAACCGTGGCATTAAGACATTGCATTTCTGAGCACTGAGCACTGCAGAGTTCATCCCATGCCGGGTTAAGGCTTAACAATAAAATATGAAACTTATTTATTCAGACCATGGAGAAAGCCTAGTTTTTCTTTTTTAACACATTGCACTTAAAATGAACTTTGTACGCCAATTTATTCAGTCCACCATAAACATTTTCCCTTCCCTTTTTTGCTAAACAGCTTGTCCCCGCAGGTCTCAATATTTGCTATTGAGAATGAAAGAAATTAGATCAAATGTCCACCAAATATGACATATGATGATATATAATGATAAGAGCACCTCAGTTCACATGGGTGTGATTTTTAACTCATGCATTGTCCTGGGGCCAGGATTAAAAATGTGGTCTCCTGACTCTCAGTCCCTCCCTCTCCCATCCATCTCTTCACGGACACCGAAGCATCAAAGCTCTCCTGAGGAGGACCCTCTACAATTGCTCAATTCAACAGACCCATTCAGGATTCTAAAAACGCCTTCTCAATCCTGACCTAAGTTTTAAGTGTTTAGAGAGGCACTTGTCTTTATCTCCTTGGGCAAATCATTCCATTGCACCATTTGTACTACATGGAATACAAGCTACTGTTATGCTAATTACTGTCTGTTATTTACTTAGTATTATTTCTAGTAGTATTATTCACTGTCTCTGTTGTTTATGTATTGTTATTTCTGTTTGTATGATTCCAGAAGTGTCCACCACAGAGCAGAGTCTCCAACTCCCAGCCTTCTGTCTGTGAAGAGTGACAAGTCTAGAGGAAATCCTCCTGACTTCAGTAACGAACCTGGACCTCCTGATTCACAGTATGTCAACCCTCCTATAAATATATACAACACTATAACACTAACACTATACGATATACACTATAACACTATACAATATACACTATAACATATTTTATACTGACTGTGAGAAGGCGGGCAGCTGTGTTCTGCACTAGCTGTAAACAACTGAGTGATGCCTGGTCGATGCCAATATACAAAGAGTTGCAATAATCTATTCTTGATGAAATCAAAGCATGGATAAGCATCTCCAGGTGTTTTTAGGGGGAGGTAGGATTTGACCGTGGCGATGATTGGAAGAAGAGAGTTTTAATGACGGAGCTGATTTGTTTATTAAGTTTAAAATCTTTATAAAAAATAAAACCAAGAGGGGGGACAGTGGCACAGTCGGTAGTGTTGTCGCCTCACAGCTAGAAGATCTTGGGTTCGATTCCTGCTGTGGGCGCTGGGGGCGTGTTCTCTCCTCTGCGTCATCAGTGCCCATACCCGAGGGGGGGTTGGCGAAAGGACCTTTCTGTGTGGAGTTTGTATGTTCTCCCCGTTTCCCCTAGTGTAGGTACCCTCACATGTTCTCCCCGTGTCCTCTAGGGTAGGTACCCTCACATGTTCTCCCCGTGTCCCCTAGGGTAGGTACCCTCACATGTTCTCCCCGTGTCCCCTAGGGTACGTACCCTCACATGTTCTCCCCGTGTCCCCTAGGGTAGGTACCCTCACGTGTTCTCCCCGTGTCCCCTAGGGTAGGTACCCTCACGTGTTCTCCCCGTGTCCCCTAGGGCAGGTACCCTCACAAAAACATGCAGTAATCCTGGTCGGAATGTGTTAAGGAGATAACTGTTACAATTGTTTAATTCAACAGACCCATTCAGGATTCTAAAAACGCCTTCTCAATCCTGACCTAAATTTTAAGTGTTTAGAGAAGCACTTGTCTTTATCTCCTTGGGCAAATCATTCCATTGCACCGTTTGTACTACATGGAATACAAGCTACTGTTATGCTAATTGTCTCCACCAGGCCGAAGGCATGTGGGGAGAGTATGTTTTGCACTCCGTCCGTCCGCGTGTCCGTCCGTGTGTCCGTGTGTCCGTGAACAGCTAATCTCGGCCACCGTTAACCCGGTCGATGCCATATTTTGCACACACACTCCCTGGATGCCAACCATGAACCTCTGCCCCAAACTTTCCAGAACGGCCTGTTATAGCGCCACCAGGAGGCCGCTTTGTGCAAAACAAGTTTTTCAATGCCATATTTTGCACACACACTCCCTGGATGCCAACCATGAACCTCTGCCCCAAACTTTCCAGAACGGCCTGTTATAGCGCCACCAGGAGGCCGCTTTGTGCAAAACAAGTTTTTGCACAGTACACCTACAGATTTTGTCCAAACATCACGCAAATTGGTACACAGTCTCTCTAGAGCCATTCAACGAAACGGGTCTTTCACATTTATCAGACTCCATCCTGATTGGTTAAGATTGGCTTCCAAAGTTCACAGGAGTGCTCAGTTTCAAACAAAATGCTGCAAATCATGAACACATCGCGTGATTTCCGTGAAATTGTGCACCCACATTCCCACTAGGCCGAGGACGAAATGCCACATGAACAATTTCAACTCAGCCTCAAGGTGGCGCTATAACTGGCCAAAAAGTGTTTTTACCTCTAACTGCACGGATCTGTGGATAACCTGGTGGAGACCTGTGCCCGGAAGGGCACTTTTTCTAGTTACTGTCTGTTATTTACTTAGTATGTTTTCAAGTAGTATTATTCACTGTCTCTGTTGTTTATGTATTGTTATTTCAGTTTGTATGATTCCAGAAGTGTCCACCACAGAGCAGAGTCTCCAACTCCCAGCCTTCTGTCTGTGAAGAGTGACAGGTCTAGAGGAAATCCTCCTGACTTCAGTAACGAACCTGGACCTCCTGATTCACAGTATGTCAACCCTCCTATAAATATATACAACACTATAACACTGTAAGACTATACAATAAACACTATAACACTATACAATATACACTATAACATATTTTATAGTGCGGGTGAGATGGCGGGCAGCTGTGTTCTGCACTAGCTGTAAACGCCTGAGTGATGCCTGGTCGATGCCAATATACAAAGAGTTGCAATAATCTATTCTTGATAAAATCAAAGCAAAGCATTTCCAGCTGTTTTTAGGGGGAGGCAGGATTTGACCGTGGCGATGATTGGAAGAAGAGAGTTTTAATGACGGAGCTGATTTGTTTATTAAGTTTAAAATCTTTATCAAAAATAAAACCAAGAGGGGGGACAGTGGCACAGTCGGTAGTGTTGTCGCCTCACAGCTAGAAGATCTTGGGTTCGATTCCCGCTGTGGGCGCTGGGGGCGTGTTCTCTCCTCTGAGTCATCAGTGCCCATACCCGAGGGGGGGTTGGCGAAAGGGCCTTTCTGTGTGGAGTTTGTATGTTCTCCCCGTTTCCCCTAGGGTAGGTACCCTCACATGTTCTCCCCGTGTCCTCTAGGGTAGGTACCCTCACATGTTCTCCCCGTGTCCCCTAGGGTAGGTACCCTCACATGTTCTCCCCGTGTCCCCTATGGGTAGGTAGCCTCAAAAAAACATGCAGTAATCCTGGTCGGAATGTGTTAAGGAGATAACTGTTACAATTGCTCAATTCAACAGACCCATTGAGGATTCTAAAAACGGCTTCTCAATCCTGACCTAAGTTTTAAGTGTTTAAGTGCAAATCATTCCATTGCACCGTTTGTACTACAGTACATGGAATACAAGCTACTGTTATGCTAATTACTGTCTGTTATTAACTTAGTATTATTTCTAGTAGTATTATTCACTGTCTCTGTTGTTTATGTATTGTTATTTCTGTTTGTATGATTCCAGAAGTGTCCACCACAGAGCAGAGTCTCCAACTCCCAGCCTTCTGTCTGTGAAGAGTGACAAGTCTAGAGGAAATCCTCCTGACTTCAGTAACGAACCTGGACCTCCTGATTCACAGTATGTCAACCCTCCTATAAATATATACAACACTATAACACTGTAAGACTATACAATAAACACTATAACACTATACAATATACACTATAACATATTTTATAGTGCGGGTGAGATGGCGGGCAGCTGTGTTCTGCACTAGCTGTAAACGCCTGAGTGATGCCTGGTCGATGCCAATATACAAAGAGTTGCAATAATCTATTCTTGATAAAATCAAAGCATGGATAAGCATTTCCAGCTGTTTTTAGGGGGAGGCAGGATTTGACCGTGGCGATGATTGGAAGAAGAGAGTTTTAATGACGGAGCTGATTTGTTTATTAAGTTTAAAATCTTTATCAAAAATAAAACCAAGAGGGGGGACAGTGGCACAGTCGGTAGTGTTGTCGCCTCACAGCTAGAAGATCTTGGGTTCGATTCCCGCTGTGGGCGCTGGGGGCGTGTTCTCTCCTCTGAGTCATCAGTGCCCATACCCGAGGGGGGGTTGGCGAAAGGGCCTTTCTGTGTGGAGTTTGTATGTTCTCCCCGTTTCCCCTAGGGTAGGTACCCTCACATGTTCTCCCCGTGTCCCCTAGGGTAGGTACCCTCACATGTTCTCCCCGTGTCCCCTAGGGTAGGTACCCTCACATGTTCTCCCCGTGTCCCCTAGGGTAGGTACCCTCACATGTTCTCCCCGTGTCCCCTAGGGTAGGTACCCTCACATGTTCTCCCCGTGTCCCCTATGGGTAGGTAGCCTCAGAAAAACATGCAGTAATCCTGGTCGGAATGTGTTAAGGAGATAACTGTTACAATTGCTCAATTCAACAGACCCATTGAGGATTCTAAAAACGGCTTCTCAATCCTGACCTAAGTTTTAAGTGTTTTAAGTGTGTTGTCTTTATCTCCTTGGGCAAATCATTCCATTGCACCGTTTGTACTACAGTACATGGAATACAAGCTACTGTTATGCTAATTACTGTCTGTTATTTACTTAGTATTATTTCTAGTAGTATTATTCACTGTCTCTGTTGTTTATGTATTGTTATTTCTGTTTGTATGATTCCAGAAGTGTCCACCACAGAGCAGAGTCTCCAACTCCCAGCCTTCTGTCTGTGAAGAGTGACAAGTCTAGAGGAAATCCTCCTGACTTCAGTAACGAACCTGGACCTCCTGATTCACAGTATGTCAACCCTCCTATAAATATATACAACACTATAACACTGTAACACTATATGATATACACTATAACACTATACAATATACACTATAACACAAAGGGAGTCTACCAACGCGCCTCAAGCCTGAAACGGCTGATCCGGTGCTTCACAGGTGCAAGGACATCATGAGTTGCATAAGGAGAAGAGACTGGATCAGCACAGACATTTAGAGCCTTTTATTTAGGTGCTGAGTATACAAACGACTAACGTTTCGAACTTGCGGTCTTCATCAGAGTCATGACTCTGATGAAGACCGCAACGTTAGTCGTTTGTATACTCAGCACCTAAATAAAAGGCTCTAAATGTCCGTGCTGCTCCAGTCTCTTCTCCTTATGCAATACACTATAACATATTTTATACTGACGGTGAGATGGCGGACAGCTGTGTTCTGCACTAGCTGTAAACGCCTGAGTAATGCCTGGTCGATGCCAATATACAAAGAGTTGCAATAATCTATTCTTGATGAAATCAAAGCATGGAATAACCATCTCCAGCTGTTTTTAGGGGGAGGTAGGATTTGACCGTGGCGATGATTGGAAAAAGAGAGTTTTAATGACGGAGCTGATTTGTTTATTACGTTTAAAATCTTTATCAAAAATAAAACCAAGAGGGGGGACAGTGGCACAGTCGGTAGTGTTGTCGGCACAGCTAGAAGATCCTGGGTTCGATTCCTGCTGTGGGCGCTGGGGGCGTGTTCTCTCCTCTGCGTCATCAATGCCCATACCTGAGGGGGGGTTGGCGAAAGGGCCTTTCTGTGTGGAGTTTGTATGTTCTCCCCGTTTCCCCTAGGGTAGGTACCCTCACATGTTCTCCCCGTGTCCTCTAGGGTAGGTAACCTCACATGTTCTCCCCGTGTCCCCTAGGGTAGGTACCCTCACATGTTCTCCCCGTGTCCCCCAGGGTAGGTACCCTCACATGTTCTCCCCATGTCCCCTAGGGTACGTACCCTCACATGTTCTCCCCGTGTCCCCTAGGGTAGGTACCCTCACGTGTTTTCCCACCGTGTCCCCTAGGGTAGGTACCCTCACGTGTTTTACCCGTGTCCCCTAGGGCAGGTACCCTCACAAAAACATGCAGTAATCCTGGTCGGAATTTGTTAAGGAGATAACTGTTACAATTGTTTAATTCAACAGACCCATTCAGGATTCTAAAAACGCCTTCTCAATCCTGACCTAAATTTTAAGTGTTTAGAGAGGCACTTGTCTTTATCTCATTGGGCAAATCATTCCATTGCACCGTTTGTACTACATGGAATACAAGCTACTGTTATGCTAATTACTGTCTGTTATTTACTTAGTATGTTTTCTAGTAGTATTATTCACTGTTTCTGTTGTTTATGTATTGTTATTTCTGTTTGTATGATTCCAGAAGTGTCCACCACAGAGCAGAGTCTCCAACTCCCAGCCTTCTGTCTGTGAAGAGTGACAGGTCTAGAGGAAATCCTCCTGACTTCAGTAACGAACCTGGACCTCCTGATTCACAGTATGTCAACCCTCCTATAAATATATACAACACTATAACACTGTAACACTATACGATATACACTATAACACTATACAATATACACTATAACATAAAGGGAGTCTACCAACGCGCCTCAAGCCTGAAACGGCTGATCCGGTGCTTCACAGGTGCAAGGACATCATGAGTTGCATAAGGAGAAGAGACTGGAGCAGCACGGACATTTAGAGCCTTTTATTTAGGTGCTGAGTATACAAACGACTAACGTTTCGAACTTGCAGTCTTCATCAGAGTCATGACTCTGATGAAGACCGCAACGTTAGTCGTTTGTATACTCAGCACCTAAATAAAAGGCTCTAAATGTCCGTGCTGCTCCAGTCTCTTCTCCTTATGCAATACACTATAACATATTTTATACTGACGGTGAGATGGCGGACAGCTGTGTTCTGCACTAGCTGTAAACGCCTGAGTAATGCCTGGTCGATGCCAATATACAAAGAGTTGCAATAATCTATTCTTGATTAAATCAAAGCATGGATAACCATCTCCAGCTGTTTTTAGGGGGAGGTAGGATTTGACCGTGGCGATGATTGGAATTTGGAAGAAGAGAGTTTTAATGATGGAGCTGATTTGTTTATTAAGTTTAAAATCTTTAGCAAAAATAATACCAAGAGGGGGGACAGTGGCACAGTCGGTAGTGTTCCGTGTCCCCTAGGGTAGGTACCCTACCCTCACATGTTCTCCCCGTGTCCCCTAGGGTAGGTACCCTCACATGTTCTCCCGTGTCCCCTAGGGTAGGTACCCTCACAAAAACATGCAGAAATCCTGGTCGGAATGTGAGGGTAGGAGATAACTGTTACAATTGCTCAACTCAACAGACCCATTCAGGATTCTAAAAACGCCTTCTCAATCCTGACCTAAGTTTTAAGTGTTTAGAGAGGCAGGTCTTTATCTCCTTGGGCAAATCATTCCATTGCACCGTTTGTACTACATGGAATACAAGCTACTGTTATGCTAATTACTTGCGCAAGCAGAGCGCGCAAGTACTAGTTTCGCCCGGGACTCGTATGCACCGTCCCAGCCGTCCCACCAATTTTGATGCGTATGCACCGTCCCAGCAAATTGTGCCTGATACGGCAGTGGTGCCAGATTACATACATGTATACACAGGAGCATTACCTTTAATCCTCCCAACACTAAAACATATCGTCATTACGTCACCATCGAAAACCAATTACACTCTGGCATTGGGTCCTTTAATCCACATCTTTATTACGTCATCATTGAGAGCTAGTTATACAGATGTATGTAATCTGGCACCACTGCCGTATCAGGCACAATTTGCTGGGAAGGTGCATACGCATCAAAATTGGCGGGACGGCTGGGACGGTGCATAAGGCGCAAAGTAACCACAGTATACCACTAATCAACTTACAAATTACATATACATATACATAGTATATGTATAACTAGCTCTCAATGATGACGTAATCCCGTTTCCCCTAGGGTATAGTACCCTCACATGTTCTCCCCGTGTCCCCTAGGGTTGGTACCCCCACATGTTCTCCCAGTGTCCCCTAGGGTAGGTACCCTCACATGTTCTCCCTGTGTCCCCTGGGGTAGGTACCCTCACATGTTCTCCCGGTGTCCCCTAGAGTAGGTACCCTCACATGTTCTCCCGGTGTATAGAGTAGGTACCCTCACATGTTCTCCCGGTGTCCCCTAGGGTAGGTACCCTCACATGTTCTCCCCGTGTCCCCTAGGGTAGGTACCCTCACATGTTCTCCCCGTGTCCCTAGGGTAGGTACCCTCACATGTTCTCCCCGTGTCCCCTAGGGTAGGTACCCTCACATGTTCTCCCCGTGTCCCCTAGGGTAGGTACCCTCACATGTTCTCCCCGTGTCCCCTAGGGTAGGTACCCTCACATGTTCTCCCCGGGTCCCCTAGGGTAGGTACCCTCACATGTTCTCCCCGGGTCCCCTAGGGTAGGTACCCTCACATGTTCTCCCCGTGTCCCTAGGGTAGGTACCCTCACATGTTCTCCCCGGGTCCCCTAGGGTAGGTACCCTCACATGTTTTCCCCGTGTCCCTAGGGTAGGTACCCTCACATGTTCTCCCTGTGTCCCCTAGGGTAGGTACCCTCACATGTTCTTGAGGTTGAGGTTGAGGCCATGTCAGCGGGCGAGAGAGAGAGAGCTAGATGGCCGGGGCATGCGACTCGAGTGCGAAATTGCGATTATGCAACAGTTACCCTAAAACAAAAAACACGTCAACTCAATGTCATTGTAACTAACCTGGACCTATCGGCACTATGACGTCATCATCATGATAGCATTGTTTGATAGCCGTTCTTATCTCCCGAGGGGCGTGACATTGGGCCTTTAAGGAGATATCTGTTACAATCAGGGCTCCAGACTAACTTTTTCACAGGTAGCACTGGTGCCACCTACCTTTTCAGTTGGTAGCGCCACCACAACTTAGGTAGCACCAACTTTTTCTTTGTATGACCTTATCACCAAGGCTAGCAAAGGTTTTCTTTGCTGAAGCATAAATGCCTTAAATTAAGCACATAACATGGAATATTTCTCACTCACACACATTCTATAGGAAATTATTATAATGAATTAACCTATAGTGCATTTTTCCATATCGTTATAATCATTTGGCTATATGAAACAGAAATGAGACACACCCCTTACCTTCTGCATGGGCATGTTCAACCTAATGGCCAATAAGGATATTTAACACGGAGGTGCCCATGTGCCCACTCTTCTGCATGGGCAATGGGCATGTTCAACCTAATGGCCAATAAGGATATTTAACACTGAGGTGCCCATGTGCCCACTCTTCTGCATGGGCAATGGGCATGTTCAACCTAATGGCCAATAAGGATATTTAACACTGAGGTGCCCACGTGCCCACTCTTCTGCATGGGCAATGGGCATGTTCAATCTAATGGCCAATAAGGATATTTAACACTGAGGTACCCACGTGCCCACTCTTCCTGCACCATTTTGCAATGTGAAATGCCACCGAATTAATAATCCTTGCCCACTTTGTAGTCTTTTTTTTATATGGAATGAACATGGACATTTATATGGAATGGAATGTGTGTGTGTGTGTGTGTGTGTGTGTGTGTGTGTGTGTGTGTGTGTGTGTGTGTGTGTGTGTGTGTGTGTGTGTGTGTGTGTGTGTGTGTGTGTGTGTGCGTGCGTGCGTGCGTGCGTGTCTCTGACACTGCAGTCAAACCACACCTGGACTCACCACACCCAGTCAAACAACACCTGGACTGAAGACACCCAGTCAAACAACACCTGGACTGAAGACACCCAGTCAAAACACAGGTGGACAAAGTAAGAATGTGCACTCATTGAAAATGCATGCTAATAAATTGAAATCATAGACTAAATGTTCAAATAATTATTGTCTGTAACAATTATATCCAAGTGCATATAATGAAGCTAAACAACTATCAACTCAACAGCTTGACAAAAACAACTGATCTTGTGTTGTTACTTTTGCCTGTTTTTCTGAATAAATTGCATAGTTTCTGGAGGTATTTAATATATAATGAATGTGTGCTGTATACATGTATTGTAAAGTTATACATTAACCTCAATGTTTAAAACATAAATGTTCTTCTCATTTCAGATGTCAGTATTTTGAACGATTATAAGGACAGTCTGAACAGTTTTGATGAAGCGAAAGACGACATGACGGAAGAGTCTGGAACCTCCGTCACCGGCACCTACTCAGAGCTCTACATCTCAGTGGGAGAGAGTGAAGGGGTTAATCGCCAACATGAGGTGATACAGCTTGAAACAGCTTCCAACATGAAGACCTTCCATGAACCAATCAACTGCTGTAAAATCTTTAAGATCCTCCTCCCTGGCAGAAAGACACCCAGCACAAGTGTTCTGACCGAAGGCATCGCTGGCATTGGAAAAACATTCTCTGTGCGCAAGTTTCTTCTGGACTGGGCAAGAGGTTTGGAGAATCAAGATATAGATCTCCTCGTTCCCTTTTCATTCCGGGAGCTGAACTTGGTCAGAGATGAGCAGTACAGCCTTCTCAACCTGATCCATGATTTCCACCCAACATTAAAGAAGGTCACAGCAGAGCAGCTCGCTGCCTGGAAAGTTTGCTTCATCTTCGATGGCCTCGATGAAAGCAGGTCTCCGTTGCACTTCGACAAAAATGAAATCATCTCTGATATCACAGTGACATCATCAGTGGATGCTCTGTTGACAAACCTCATCAAGAGGAATCTGCTCCCCTCGGCCCTCCTCTGGATAACCTCCAGACCTGCAGCAGCCAATCGGATCCCTGCTGCATGTGTTGACATGGTGACAGAAGTGCGAGGGTTCACAGACCCCCAGAAGGAGAAGTACTTCAGGAAGAGATTCAGTGAAGAGAAGCTGGCCGACAGAGTCCTCTCACACTTGAAGACATCGAGGAGCCTCTACATCATGTGTTACATCCCACTCTTCTGTTGGATCATTGCTACCGTTCTGCTGGACATGTTGAGGACACACACCACCATTGGACAGCTGCCCAAGACCCTGACTGAGATGTGCTGCCACTTCCTGTTGGTTCTGACAAACAGGAAGAAGCAGAAGTATGATGAGACTCATGATGTCAAAAAGAAAGCAAAAGAAAAGGGGACTCAACAGCAGCTCACAGAGACTGACATGAAAGTTCTTCTGAACCTGGGCATGCTGGCATTTGGACATCTGAAGAAAAGTAGCATCATGTTCTACCAAGAAGACCTGGAAGAGTGTGGTCTTGATGTGAAAGACGCCTCGCTGTACTCAGGAGTGTGCACGCAGATCTTCAAAAGAGAGAGTGTGAAGTTTCATAAAACGGTCTACAGCTTTGTTCATCTGAGCATCCAGGAGTTTATGGCTGCAGTCTACCTGTACCACTGTTTCACACAGAAGAACATGGAGGTACTGAAGACATTCCTGGAAGATGAAAAATACAGGGGTAAGAGCTCCCTCTCCGACTTCCTGAAAGCTGCTATGGAAAAATCCCTGAAGAGTAAAAATGGCCACCTGGACCTACTTGTTCGGTTCCTTCATGGCCTCTCACTGGAGTCAAACCAAAGTCTGTTAGGAGGCCTGCTGGGTCAGACAAAGAGAAGTCTGCCTGGTCAGAAAAAGAAGGAGATCCAGAAAGCCATCCAGAACCTGAAGGAGATGTTAACTCGTGGTGATGCCTCTCCTGACAGATGTATCAACATCTTCCACTGTCTGATGGAGATGAACGACCAATCATTACATCAGGAGATCCAACAGTTCCTGAAGTCAGAGAACAGAACAGAGAAACTTTCTGAGACCCAGTGTTCAGCTCTGGCCGTCATGCTGCAGATGTCAGAGGAGGTTCTGGAAGAGTTGGACCTGGACAAATACAACACATCAGAGGAGGGGCGAAGGAGACTGATCCCAGCTGTGAGGAACTGCAGAAAGGCTCGGTTAGTAGTAACTTGTAGGTCTGGTTAATTATCAAAGAGAGTCCCTCGATGCGATGTAATATAAAAAACAGCCAAAGCTTTTGAAAGTGGTACAAAGTTGACCTAGAGGGAAAGGCCATGGAGTCACTTCATCTGTAGGGTCCATCCTCCAGGGACCATGTGTGTGATATGATCTGTAGGGTCCATCCTCCAGGGACCATGTGTGTGATATGATCTGTAGGGTCCATCCTCCAGGGACCATGTGTGTGATATGATCTGTAGGGTCCATCCTCCAGGGACCATGTGTGTGATATTATCTGTAGGGTCCATCCTCCAGGGACCATGTGTGTGGTATGATCTGTAGGGTCTATCCTCCAGGGACCATGTGTGTGTCATCATCTGTCTAGCATGAAGGTGCACAACACACATCCTGGCAATAATTTAAAGATAATGTTGTGTAGTAGCTGGCAAATTAAATTATCAATGCTGTATAATGGCTGAATATCCATGGACAACTTAAGTTATAATCAACATAGTTTGTCTAAGCTCCAGATTCAATAATGATATTTTAACTGCCACGGTTCTTTTAATTACTCTGTTAAAGGAGCATAAGTTAACAGTTGTTGCTTGTGAAATGGATCAACATTAATAATATAAGACACTTCTTATATCTGTGCATATGTTTGATGCAACGTTTGGAGCTGCTCATTTACTTTTTACTTGTACTGTGGTACAAAAGAAAAATGTACCACATTGGATAATTCTTTCATAATTCTTATACAAGCTCACAATGCTGCGGCCTGTTGTGAGCTTGTAGATCGACTATTTTCAGCCAAAATCAGTCATTATGATGACATCAAGGCCCGCCACAATACATTTTAGTCGACTAAATCAACTGTAGATTTAGTCGACTAAAACTTATGACATTTAGTCGACTAAAACTAGACTAAACACTAAAACATTCCAGGTGACTAAAATGTGACTAAAACTAAATGAAAGCTATTCAAGAGACTATGACTAAAACTAAAATCAAAATGTGCTGCCAAAAACAACACTGGACTTATAACATTGTGTAGGTTATGAAATGTTATAATATTGTAGGTTATTAAATGTTATAAAATTGTAGGTTATGAAATGTTATAATATTGTAGGTTATGAAATGTTATAATATTGTAGGTTATGAAATGTTATAATAGTGTAGGTTATTAAATGTTATAAAATTGTAGGTTATGAAATGTTATAATATTGTAGGTTATGAAATGTTATAATATTGTAGGTTTTGAAATGTTATAATAGTGTAGGTTATGATGCATGTTATAATATTGTAGGTTATGAAATGTTATAATATTGTAGGTTATGCAATATTATAATATTGTGGTCAATTCAAACTAACAGTAAAGCCTACAGCTGTGGCCCAGCCTGAGGAGACAGGGAACAGAAATAGAGACTGAATGCTGGTCTCCAGCAGCTTGTTTGTAAAGCTTTTACAACGTTTAGGCAGTAAATATGCAATGTTGTTGTTCAGTCTTCATTTCACTCCTTCAACTGCTGGTTGAAGTCTTTGATATCAAAATGTGTTGTCAAGTGGTGTCTATATCTCTGGATAACTAGATAGGAGATGTTTTAGTTAACTTCAATGACAGTGAACTAGCTATCATTTGTTTTTATAATCTCTTATTTAATCTGCATTTACAGACTTGTTGGCTGTAAACTCAGAAAGACAGACGTTGAAGTTGTGGCTGCAGCTCTCAGCTCTAATCCTTCCCATTTGAGAGAATTGGACCTCAGTGAAAACGACCTGCAGGACTCAGGACTCTGTGCTTCACTGAAGAGCCCACACTGTAGACTGGAAGTTCTAAAGTAAGATACATTTACCACATTTATTTTGATCACTTCTGTTTAATTATGTGAATATAATATGAATGCTGTGGTGAGAATGTATTAACCCATTCTGACCTGAGATCAGATTCTAAAAATGTCTTCTACATCCTGACAGTTTTCTGAAAAAGCTATGTTTCAGTCAGTCGTTCTTCGATTTTTTAAAAATAGCAGACCTACAAGCTCATAGCGCGCCACTCGGTGGCGCGCTATGAGCTTGTAGATCTGCTATTTTTCAATAGCTAAAGCATAGCATAATTCTAACACCAAAAGGGGTCCCCGCCCAAAATGGGTTAATAAGCTTGATATTGAACGTGTAATATCCCTTTAAGGCAAATGTATAGGCTATTTCGACATACAACGTGGTTGCGCACCGAAAATAGCTGATCTACAAGCTCACTGTCTTCAAATGTCTTAATGCTCAGGGTGGGATCTATGTTGGTTCTCTGCTCTACATGGAAAATGTCTTGAGACAACTTGTTGTGAGTCGACACTTTAATAAAATTGAACTGAATTGAATCACAGCGCGTCGAGGACACAACACTTGTGAGCTGGCAGATCGGCTATTTTCGACGTTCAACCCCTTGTAGCTATGCCACAGTTATCAAGCTTTACCGTGGTACGCATTAATACATAATCAATAGTCTGCATCTACCTACTGTACTAATCAATTATCATTCTATTAGTCTAGGTCTGTGGTTCCCAAACTGAGGGTCTGGACCCCCAAGGGAGTCCTCAGAGGATTATCTTAATGTGCAGCATTGTTTTCTCACTGAACAGTAGACAAACCAACAGTATAATATAGTATAGTGTACAATATACAGAGTATCTGTACATTTCTAAAGCCCAAACCACACCAAAGGGTTGGGTCGTCACAAAGTGTTTTTTTAAGATAAACCACACCAATGAAACTCATTGAGTTGCATTGGTGTGGTTGATGTAAAAACCAAAAGAAAGAAAAGTGTTTGTCCCGACCCGACCCTTTGGTGTGGTTTAAGATTTAAGGTACAATTAAATTACTTTAAAACATTTTTAAAACCAAATTGTCAAATATTACGGAAGAAAGTCACAAACATTGTGAAAATAGCTGATCTACAAGCTCACTGTGAGGCATTGTGAGCTTGTAGTTTGGATATTTTCATAATATGTATCAGTGAAACTGAAAGGAATGACTATAATTCCAAGTACTTGTCAGGTAGGCGTCTCCCAAGTTCAGATTATGTTTATTTAGGTTTAATTTGTTTTGATTTCTCTTATATAATCTGCATTCACAGACTTGTTGGCTGTAAACTCAGTGAGACAGACGTTGAAGATGTGTCTTCAGCTCTCAGCTCTAATCCTTCCCATTTGAGAGAATTGGACCTCAGTGAAAACGACCTGCAGGACTCAGGACTCTGTGCTTCACTGAAGAGCCCACACTGTAGACTGGAAGTTCTAAAGTAAGATACATTTACCACATTTATTTTGATCACTTCTGTTTTATTATGTACTGTATTATGTGAATATAATATGAATGCTTTGGTGAGAATGTGCTAATAAGCTTGATATTGAACGCGTAATATCCCTTTAAGGCAAATGTATAGGCTACTTCGACATACAACGTGGTTGCGCACCGAAAATAGCTGATCTACAAGCTCACTGTCTCCAAATGTCTCAATGCTCAGGGTGGGATCTATGTTGGTTCTCTGCTCTACATGTAAAGTGTCTTGAGACAATTTGTTGTGAGTCGACACTTTAATAAAATGTAACTGAATTGAATCACAGCGCGGCGAGGACACAACACTTGTGAGCTGGCAGATCGGCTATTTTCGACGTTCAACCCCTTGTAGCTACGCCACAGTTATCGAGCTTTACCGTGGTACGCATTAATACGTAATCAATAGTCTGCATCTACCTACTGTACTAATCTATTATCACTCTATTAGTCTAGGTCTGTGGTTCCCAAACTGTCTGATGGTGATGAACGACCACTCACTACATCAGAAGATCCAACAGTTCCTGAAGTCAGAGAACAGAACAGAGAAACTGTCTGAGACCCAGTGTTCAGCTCTGGCCCTCATGCTGCAGATGTCAGAGGAGGTTCTGGAAGAGTTGGACCTGGACAAATACAACACATCAGAGGAGGGGCGAAGGAGACTGGTCCCAGCTGTGAGGAACTGCAGAAAGGCTCGGTTAGTAGTCAAGTGAATAGAAACATCCTAGAGTCAATCTGCCATTACAGTTAACACTATAATTATAAATGAAGGTTGGCATAAAAGGTGTCTGTATTTCAAATAGTGATTAGTGGTATTGTCTGTATTGTCTGCATTGTTCTGCATTGTTCCACGCCCCTTTTAACACCATAAAAGACAGCCAAAATACCCAACGTTAAATCCGCTTCACTGTGGTGAAAGCACTCAGTAGAACAAGTTGAAAGGTGTCACTCACAGATCTATAAGCGTACATTACTTTGCATCGCAACATATTGACAGCTTGTAGGTCTGGTTAATTATCAAAGCGAGTCCCTCGATGCGATGTAATATAAAAAGCAAAAAAGCAGACAAAGCTTTTGAAAGTGGTACAAAGTTGACCTAGAGGGAAAGGCCATGGAGTCTCTTAATCCTCCATTCTCCAGGGACCGTGTGTGTGATATGATCTGTAGGGTCCATCCTCCAGGGACCATGTGTGTGATATGATCTGTAGGGTCCATCCTCCAGGGACCATGTGTGTGATATGATCTGTAGGGTCCATCCTCCAGGGACCATGTGTGTGATATGATCTGTAGGGTCCATCCTCCAGGGACCATGTGTGTGATATTATCTGTAGGGTCCATCCTCCAGGGACCATGTGTGTGGTATGATCTGTAGGGTCTATCCTCCAGGGACCATGTGTGTGTCATCATCTGTCTAGCATGAAGGTGCACAACACACATCCTGGCAATAATTTAAAGATAATGTTGTGTAGTAGCTGGCAAATTAAATTATCAATGCTGTATAATGGCTGAATATCCATGGACAACTTAAGTTATAATCAACATAGTTTGTCTAAGCTCCAGATTCAATAATGATATTTTAACTGCCACGGTTCTTTTAATTACTCTGTTAAAGGAGCATAAGTTAACAGTTGTTGCTTGTGAAATGGATCAACATTAATAATATAAGACACTTCTTATATCTGTGCATATGTTTGATGCAACGTTTGGAGCTGCTCATTTACTTTTTACTTGTACTGTGGTACAAAAGAAAAATGTACCACATTGGATAATTCTTTCATAATTCTTATACAAGCTCACAATGCTGCGGCCTGTTGTGAGCTTGTAGATCGACTATTTTCAGCCAAAATCAGTCATTATGATGACATCAAGGCCCGCCACAATACATTTTAGTCGACTAAATCAACTGTAGATTTAGTCGACTAAAACTTATGACATTTAGTCGACTAAAACTAGACTAAACACTAAAACATTCCAGGTGACTAAAATGTGACTAAAACTAAATGAAAGCTATTCAAGAGACTATGACTAAAACTAAAATCAAAATGTGCTGCCAAAAACAACACTGGACTTATAACATTGTGTAGGTTATGAAATGTTATAATATTGTAGGTTATTAAATGTTATAAAATTGTAGGTTATGAAATGTTATAATATTGTAGGTTATGAAATGTTATAATATTGTAGGTTATGAAATGTTATAATAGTGTAGGTTATTAAATGTTATAAAATTGTAGGTTATGAAATGTTATAATATTGTAGGTTATGAAATGTTATAATATTGTAGGTTTTGAAATGTTATAATAGTGTAGGTTATGATGCATGTTATAATATTGTAGGTTATGAAATGTTATAATATTGTAGGTTATGCAATATTATAATATTGTGGTCAATTCAAACTAACAGTAAAGCCTACAGCTGTGGCCCAGCCTGAGGAGACAGGGAACAGAAATAGAGACTGAATGCTGGTCTCCAGCAGCTTGTTTGTAAAGCTTTTACAACGTTTAGGCAGTAAATATGCAATGTTGTTGTTCAGTCTTCATTTCACTCCTTCAACTGCTGGTTGAAGTCTTTGATATCAAAATGTGTTGTCAAGTGGTGTCTATATCTCTGGATAACTAGATAGGAGATGTTTTAGTTAACTTCAATGACAGTGAACTAGCTATCATTTGTTTTTATAATCTCTTATTTAATCTGCATTTACAGACTTGTTGGCTGTAAACTCAGAAAGACAGACGTTGAAGTTGTGGCTGCAGCTCTCAGCTCTAATCCTTCCCATTTGAGAGAATTGGACCTCAGTGAAAACGACCTGCAGGACTCAGGACTCTGTGCTTCACTGAAGAGCCCACACTGTAGACTGGAAGTTCTAAAGTAAGATACATTTACCACATTTATTTTGATCACTTCTGTTTAATTATGTGAATATAATATGAATGCTGTGGTGAGAATGTATTAACCCATTCTGACCTGAGATCAGATTCTAAAAATGTCTTCTACATCCTGACAGTTTTCTGAAAAAGCTATGTTTCAGTCAGTCGTTCTTCGATTTTTTAAAAATAGCAGACCTACAAGCTCATAGCGCGCCACTCGGTGGCGCGCTATGAGCTTGTAGATCTGCTATTTTTCAATAGCTAAAGCATAGCATAATTCTAACACCAAAAGGGGTCCCCGCCCAAAATGGGTTAATAAGCTTGATATTGAACGTGTAATATCCCTTTAAGGCAAATGTATAGGCTATTTCGACATACAACGTGGTTGCGCACCGAAAATAGCTGATCTACAAGCTCACTGTCTTCAAATGTCTTAATGCTCAGGGTGGGATCTATGTTGGTTCTCTGCTCTACATGGAAAATGTCTTGAGACAACTTGTTGTGAGTCGACACTTTAATAAAATTGAACTGAATTGAATCACAGCGCGTCGAGGACACAACACTTGTGAGCTGGCAGATCGGCTATTTTCGACGTTCAACCCCTTGTAGCTATGCCACAGTTATCAAGCTTTACCGTGGTACGCATTAATACATAATCAATAGTCTGCATCTACCTACTGTACTAATCAATTATCATTCTATTAGTCTAGGTCTGTGGTTCCCAAACTGAGGGTCTGGACCCCCAAGGGAGTCCTCAGAGGATTATCTTAATGTGCAGCATTGTTTTCTCACTGAACAGTAGACAAACCAACAGTATAATATAGTATAGTGTACAATATACAGAGTATCTGTACATTTCTAAAGCCCAAACCACACCAAAGGGTTGGGTCGTCACAAAGTGTTTTTTTAAGATAAACCACACCAATGAAACTCATTGAGTTGCATTGGTGTGGTTGATGTAAAAACCAAAAGAAAGAAAAGTGTTTGTCCCGACCCGACCCTTTGGTGTGGTTTAAGATTTAAGGTACAATTAAATTACTTTAAAACATTTTTAAAACCAAATTGTCAAATATTACGGAAGAAAGTCACAAACATTGTGAAAATAGCTGATCTACAAGCTCACTGTGAGGCATTGTGAGCTTGTAGTTTGGATATTTTCATAATATGTATCAGTGAAACTGAAAGGAATGACTATAATTCCAAGTACTTGTCAGGTAGGCGTCTCCCAAGTTCAGATTATGTTTATTTAGGTTTAATTTGTTTTGATTTCTCTTATATAATCTGCATTCACAGACTTGTTGGCTGTAAACTCAGTGAGACAGACGTTGAAGATGTGTCTTCAGCTCTCAGCTCTAATCCTTCCCATTTGAGAGAATTGGACCTCAGTGAAAACGACCTGCAGGACTCAGGACTCTGTGCTTCACTGAAGAGCCCACACTGTAGACTGGAAGTTCTAAAGTAAGATACATTTACCACATTTATTTTGATCACTTCTGTTTTATTATGTACTGTATTATGTGAATATAATATGAATGCTTTGGTGAGAATGTGCTAATAAGCTTGATATTGAACGCGTAATATCCCTTTAAGGCAAATGTATAGGCTACTTCGACATACAACGTGGTTGCGCACCGAAAATAGCTGATCTACAAGCTCACTGTCTCCAAATGTCTCAATGCTCAGGGTGGGATCTATGTTGGTTCTCTGCTCTACATGTAAAGTGTCTTGAGACAATTTGTTGTGAGTCGACACTTTAATAAAATGTAACTGAATTGAATCACAGCGCGGCGAGGACACAACACTTGTGAGCTGGCAGATCGGCTATTTTCGACGTTCAACCCCTTGTAGCTACGCCACAGTTATCGAGCTTTACCGTGGTACGCATTAATACGTAATCAATAGTCTGCATCTACCTACTGTACTAATCTATTATCACTCTATTAGTCTAGGTCTGTGGTTCCCAAACTGTCTGATGGTGATGAACGACCACTCACTACATCAGAAGATCCAACAGTTCCTGAAGTCAGAGAACAGAACAGAGAAACTGTCTGAGACCCAGTGTTCAGCTCTGGCCCTCATGCTGCAGATGTCAGAGGAGGTTCTGGAAGAGTTGGACCTGGACAAATACAACACATCAGAGGAGGGGCGAAGGAGACTGGTCCCAGCTGTGAGGAACTGCAGAAAGGCTCGGTTAGTAGTCAAGTGAATAGAAACATCCTAGAGTCAATCTGCCATTACAGTTAACACTATAATTATAAATGAAGGTTGGCATAAAAGGTGTCTGTATTTCAAATAGTGATTAGTGGTATTGTCTGTATTGTCTGCATTGTTCTGCATTGTTCCACGCCCCTTTTAACACCATAAAAGACAGCCAAAATACCCAACGTTAAATCCGCTTCACTGTGGTGAAAGCACTCAGTAGAACAAGTTGAAAGGTGTCACTCACAGATCTATAAGCGTACATTACTTTGCATCGCAACATATTGACAGCTTGTAGGTCTGGTTAATTATCAAAGCGAGTCCCTCGATGCGATGTAATATAAAAAGCAAAAAAGCAGACAAAGCTTTTGAAAGTGGTACAAAGTTGACCTAGAGGGAAAGGCCATGGAGTCTCTTAATCCTCCATTCTCCAGGGACCGTGTGTGTGATATGATCTGTAGGGTCCATCCTCCAGGGACCATGTGTGTGATATGATCTGTAGGGTCCATCCTCCAGGGACCATGTGTGTGTCATCATCTGTCTAGCATGAAGGTGCACAACACACATCCTGGCAATAATTTAAAGATAATGTTGTCCTCAGTGTATTAGCTGGCGAATGCAATTATCAATGCTGTATAATGGCTGAATATCCATGGACAACTTAAGTTATAAGCAACATAGTTTGTCTAAGCTCCAGATTCAATAATGATATTTGAACTGCCACGGTTCTTTTAATTACTCCGTTAAAGGAGCATAAGTTAACAGTTGTTGCTTGTGAAAAGGATCAATATTAATAATATAAGACATTTCTTATATCTGTGCATATGTTTGATGCAACGTTTGGAGCTGCTCATTTCCTTTTCTTGGGTTAGCAAAAAAGAAAAGAAAAATGTACCACATTGGATAATTCTTTCATAGTTCTTATACAAGCTCACAATGCTGCGATTGGCTATTTTCAGCAAAAATCTGTCATTATGACGGCATCAAGGCCCGCCACAATACATTTTAGTCAAATAAATCAACTGTAGATTTAGTCGACTAAAACTTGTGACATTTAGTCGACTAAAACTAGACTAAACACTAAAACATTCCAGGTGACTAAAATGTGACTAAAACTAAATGAAAGCTATTCAAGAGACTATGACTAAAACTAAAATCAAAATGTGCTGCCAAAAACAACACTGGACTTATAACATTGTGTAGGTTATGAAATGTTATAATATTGTAGGTTATTAAATGTTATAAAATTGTAGGTTATGAAATGTTATAATATTGTAGGTTTTGAAATGTTATAATAGTGTAGGTTATGATGCATGTTATAATATTGAAGGTTATGAAATGCTATAATATTGTAGGTTATGCAATATTATAATATTGGGGTCAATTCAAACTAACAGTAAAGCCTACAGCTGTGGCCCAGCCTGAGGAGACAGGGAACAGAAATAGAGACTGAATGCTGGTCTCCAGCAGCTTGTTTGTAAAGCTTTTACAACGTTTAGGCAGTAAATATGCAATGTTGTTGTTCAGTCTTCATTTCACTCCTTCAACTGCTGGTTGAAGTCTTTGATATCAAAATGTGTTGTCAAGTGGTGTCTATATCTCTGGATAACTAGATAGGAGATGTTTTAGTTAACTTCAATGACAGTGAACTAGCTATCATTTGTTTTTATAATCTCTTATTTAATCTGCATTTACAGACTTGTTGGCTGTAAACTCAGAAAGACAGACGTTGAAGTTGTGGCTGCAGCTCTCAGCTCTAATCCTTCCCATTTGAGAGAATTGGACCTCAGTGAAAACGACCTGCAGGACTCAGGACTCTGTGCTTCACTGAAGAGCCCACACTGTAGACTGGAAGTTCTAAAGTAAGATACATTTACCACATTTATTTTGATCACTTCTGTTTTATTATGTACTGTATTATGTGAATATAATATGAATGCTTTGGTGAGAATGTGCTAATAAGCTTGATATTGAACGCGTAATATCCCTTTAAGGCAAATGTATAGGCTACTTCGACATACAACGTGGTTGCGCACCGAAAATAGCTGATCTACAAGCTCACTGTCTCCAAATGTCTCAATGCTCAGGGTGGGATCTATGTTGGTTCTCTGCTCTACATGTAAAGTGTCTTGAGACAATTTGTTGTGAGTCGACACTTTAATAAAATGTAACTGAATTGAATCACAGCGCGGCGAGGACACAACACTTGTGAGCTGGCAGATCGGCTATTTTCGACGTTCAACCCCTTGTAGCTACGCCACAGTTATCGAGCTTTACCGTGGTACGCATTAATACGTAATCAATAGTCTGCATCTACCTACTGTACTAATCTATTATCACTCTATTAGTCTAGGTCTGTGGTTCCCAAACTGTCTGATGGTGATGAACGACCACTCACTACATCAGAAGATCCAACAGTTCCTGAAGTCAGAGAACAGAACAGAGAAACTGTCTGAGACCCAGTGTTCAGCTCTGGCCCTCATGCTGCAGATGTCAGAGGAGGTTCTGGAAGAGTTGGACCTGGACAAATACAACACATCAGAGGAGGGGCGAAGGAGACTGGTCCCAGCTGTGAGGAACTGCAGAAAGGCTCGGTTAGTAGTCAAGTGAATAGAAACATCCTAGAGTCAATCTGCCATTACAGTTAACACTATAATTATAAATGAAGGTTGGCATAAAAGGTGTCTGTATTTCAAATAGTGATTAGTGGTATTGTCTGTATTGTCTGCATTGTTCTGCATTGTTCCACGCCCCTTTTAACACCATAAAAGACAGCCAAAATACCCAACGTTAAATCCGCTTCACTGTGGTGAAAGCACTCAGTAGAACAAGTTGAAAGGTGTCACTCACAGATCTATAAGCGTACATTACTTTGCATCGCAACATATTGACAGCTTGTAGGTCTGGTTAATTATCAAAGCGAGTCCCTCGATGCGATGTAATATAAAAAGCAAAAAAGCAGACAAAGCTTTTGAAAGTGGTACAAAGTTGACCTAGAGGGAAAGGCCATGGAGTCTCTTAATCCTCCATTCTCCAGGGACCGTGTGTGTGATATGATCTGTAGGGTCCATCCTCCAGGGACCATGTGTGTGATATGATCTGTAGGGTCCATCCTCCAGGGACCATGTGTGTGTCATCATCTGTCTAGCATGAAGGTGCACAACACACATCCTGGCAATAATTTAAAGATAATGTTGTCCTCAGTGTATTAGCTGGCGAATGCAATTATCAATGCTGTATAATGGCTGAATATCCATGGACAACTTAAGTTATAAGCAACATAGTTTGTCTAAGCTCCAGATTCAATAATGATATTTGAACTGCCACGGTTCTTTTAATTACTCCGTTAAAGGAGCATAAGTTAACAGTTGTTGCTTGTGAAAAGGATCAATATTAATAATATAAGACATTTCTTATATCTGTGCATATGTTTGATGCAACGTTTGGAGCTGCTCATTTCCTTTTCTTGGGTTAGCAAAAAAGAAAAGAAAAATGTACCACATTGGATAATTCTTTCATAGTTCTTATACAAGCTCACAATGCTGCGATTGGCTATTTTCAGCAAAAATCTGTCATTATGACGGCATCAAGGCCCGCCACAATACATTTTAGTCAAATAAATCAACTGTAGATTTAGTCGACTAAAACTTGTGACATTTAGTCGACTAAAACTAGACTAAACACTAAAACATTCCAGGTGACTAAAATGTGACTAAAACTAAATGAAAGCTATTCAAGAGACTATGACTAAAACTAAAATCAAAATGTGCTGCCAAAAACAACACTGGACTTATAACATTGTGTAGGTTATGAAATGTTATAATATTGTAGGTTATTAAATGTTATAAAATTGTAGGTTATGAAATGTTATAATATTGTAGGTTTTGAAATGTTATAATAGTGTAGGTTATGATGCATGTTATAATATTGTAGGTTATGAAATGCTATAATATTGTAGGTTATGCAATATTATAATATTGGGGTCAATTCAAACTAACAGTAAAGCCTACAGCTGTGGCCCAGCCTGAGGAGACAGGGAACAGAAATAGAGACTGAATGCTGGTCTCCAGCAGCTTGTTTGTAAAGCTTTTACAACGTTTAGGCAGTAAATATGCAATGTTGTTGTTCAGTCTTCATTTCACTCCTTCAACTGCTGGTTGAAGTCTTTGATATCAAAATGTGTTGTCAAGTGGTGTCTATATCTCTGGATAACTAGATAGGAGATGTTTTAGTTAACTTCAATGACAGTGAACTAGCTATCATTTGTTTTTATAATCTCTTATTTAATCTGCATTTACAGACTTGTTGGCTGTAAACTCAGAAAGACAGACGTTGAAGTTGTGGCTGCAGCTCTCAGCTCTAATCCTTCCCATTTGAGAGAATTGGACCTCAGTGAAAACGACCTGCAGGACTCAGGACTCTGTGCTTCACTGAAGAGCCCACACTGTAGACTGGAAGTTCTAAAGTAAGATACATTTACCACATTTATTTTGATCACTTCTGTTTAATTATGTGAATATAATATGAATGCTGTGGTGAGAATGTATTAACCCATTCTGACCTGAGATCAGATTCTAAAAATGTCTTCTACATCCTGACAGTTTTCTGAAAAAGCTATGTTTCAGTCAGTCGTTCTTCGATTTTTTAAAAATAGCAGACCTACAAGCTCATAGCGCGCCACTCGGTGGCGCGCTATGAGCTTGTAGATCTGCTATTTTTCAATAGCTAAAGCATAGCATAATTCTAACACCAAAAGGGGTCCCCGCCCAAAATGGGTTAATAAGCTTGATATTGAACGTGTAATATCCCTTTAAGGCAAATGTATAGGCTATTTCGACATACAACGTGGTTGCGCACCGAAAATAGCTGATCTACAAGCTCACTGTCTTCAAATGTCTTAATGCTCAGGGTGGGATCTATGTTGGTTCTCTGCTCTACATGGAAAATGTCTTGAGACAACTTGTTGTGAGTCGACACTTTAATAAAATTGAACTGAATTGAATCACAGCACGTCGAGGACACAACACTTGTGAGCTGGCAGATCGGCTATTTTCGACGTTCAACCCCTTGTAGCTATGCCACAGTTATCAAGCTTTACCGTGGTACGCATTAATACATAATCAATAGTCTGCATCTACCTACTGTACTAATCAATTATCATTCTATTAGTCTAGGTCTGTGGTTCCCAAACTGAGGGTCTGGACCCCCAAGGGGGTCCCCAGAGGATTAGCTTAATGTGCAACTAGTGTGGTTTCTCACTCAACAGTAAAAACACCAACATACAGTTTAAGTGTATACAGACTAGTATCTGTACATTTCTAAAGGTACAATTTAATGACTTAAAATATTTTTAAAACCAATTTGGTAAATTGGCGAATATTACGGAAGACGCAAACACAACATGTATCTGTGCAGCCGAGTCAAACTAAATGAAATGCCTACAATTCTTGCTTGTCAGGGTATTGGGTCCTCAGTTCAAATAATTGTTTAGGTATAATTTGTTTTGATAATCTCTTATTTAATCTGCATTCACAGACTTGCTGGCTGTAAACTCAGAAAGACAGATGTTGAAGTTGTGGCTTCAGCTCTCAGCTCTAATCCTTCCCATTTGAGAGAATTGGACCTCAGTGAAAACGACCTGCATGACTCAGGACTAGTGGAGCTGCTCTGTGCTTCACTGAAGAGCCCACACTGTAGACTGGAAGTTCTAAAGTAAGATACATTTACCATATTTTGATCACTTATGTTTTATTATGTACTTTATTATGTGAATATAATATGAATGCTGTGGTGAGAATGTATTAATAAGCTTGATATCATGTTAACCCAAGCCTATGTCCCTGAGTAGATGTTAAAATTACCCCAAACATGTTTAAAAGTGTAATATCCCTTTAAGGTGAATATCGGCTACTTCATCATATAACAGAGTTTCTCACAACGCGTAGAGGAGTTGTAGATCGGCTATTTTTGACTTGCGACCCGTTGTAGCTACGCCACAGTTATCGACCTTCTAAATTATATTATAATAATACTAATATTACGGAAGAAAGAGCCAAACATCGTGAAAATAGCCGACCTGCAAGGTGTTGTGAGCTTGTAGTTTGGTAATATTTTCACATTAAAGGTGTAGTGAAACACTTTTAGAGCATATCCGTGGTCATCATATTGGCATACCTAACAATGGATGCATGCCGAAATTCTCATTTGTGTGTGTTTTTATATCAAAAGTCCATAAAAATAAAAATGTAATTACTTCCTTAAAACTAAAAGGTGCTGCGTGATGACTGATGACGTGTAGAGATACACATCAATGAAAGCCAATACAAATTAAGCTCACCCGTTTGAGTCCCATCCCTGCGCGTCCGTCCAAACACAGCTGCTACTGATTACAGAAATCATCCGTTTTTAATCTCATTCAAGATGACATCCAGACTCGTTTTAAACTTAATCATCACGCTAACATATGTATATGGTCATGTGTACAGGTTAGAGATAAACCCTAGATTTGCTGCAGGTTTAATGTAATGGTTAATGTAATGTAAGTGCTTCTAAGGGTGGGGGGGGTCCCAGTTCAATATATGAGTCTTTTGGGGGTCCCAGTTCAATATATGAGTCTTTTGGGGGTCCCAGTTCAATATATAAGTCTTTTGGGGGGTCCCAGTTCAATATATGAGTCTTTTGGGGGTCCCAGTTCAATATATAAGTCTTTTGGGGGTCCCAGTTCATTATATAAGTCTTTTGGGGGTCCCAGTTCAATATATAAGTCTTTTGGGGGTCCCAGTTCAAATATGATTATGTTGGGGGTTCAGGGTTTGTTTTAATGGAACTAAAACATCCAGGTGTGAAGGCACCCTAAGTGGGACAAGAGAGTCCTTGAAGCAGGTTTTAAATCCAGGTATAATGCATATTATAAATGTGTCATTCATTCATTCATTCATTCATTCATTCATTCATTCATTCATTCATTCATTCAGTAATTAATTAATTAATTCATTCATTCATTCATTCATTCATTCATTCATTCATTCATTCATTCATTCATTCATTCATTCATGTATGATTCCATCTGGTGTTTCAGACTGGCTCAGTGCTTCTTGTCAGAGAGATGCTGTGAAGCTCTGGCCTCAGCTGTAAGCTCTAATCCCTCCCTAAGAGAGTTGGACCTGAGCCTCAACGTGGTGAATGATTCAGTCCTGAAGAACTGCAAGTGAGTAGACTTGGGCTGTGTCCATGTTGGACAGTGCAGTGTTTCCCTTTACAGTGTATTCACTCTGACACAACGCCATGCATGCAGAGAGAACAATGCAGTGCCTCAAAGAAACTATAGGATAGCAGGTCAACAATGAACATCTGTCACAATAGGCATTAAAGACTTTTTAATGTCAAGGACCCCCAAATTGACACTCATTAGCCCCACGGACCCCTATTTGAAAAGATATTCCAGGGACCCCCATAAGAGAAGATTCTTACGGCTCTAGCAGTGATTCTCAACCCGTTTAATTTCAAGGACCCCCAGTTTGACATACATTAGTCTACGGACCCCCATTTAATGGGATTTCTATCTCTGAGACCCCAATTCATATTGCAAAATCAATGAAACACTGTAGTGTCAACTAGTGGAGACGTTGTGTTCGACAGTCAGACATTGATGCATTGTTGTTCTACTTCCTACAGAGTGAAACACTGTAGTGTCAGCTAGTGGAGACGTTGTGTTAGACAGTCAGACATTGATGCATTGTTGTTCTACTTCCTACAGAGTGAAACACTGTAGTGTCAGCTAGTGGAGACGTTGTGTTAGACAGTTAGACATTGATGCATTGTTGTTCTACTTCCTACAGAGTGAAACACTGTAGTGTCAGCTAGTGGAGACGTTGTGTTAGACAGTCAGACATTGATGCATTGTTGTTCTACTTCCTACAGAGTGAAACACTATAGAGTCAGCTAGTGGAGACGTTGTGTTAGACAGTCAGACATTGATGCATTGTTGTTCTACTTCCTACAGAGTGAAACATGGAAGAGAAGATGGGTTTAATTCTACACTCATTTCAAAACGTGAGTATCTGTCTGTCTGTGTCAACATCACACGTTAACATTTTATACACTGTTGTATACTTCGTTGATGTTGTCCTGAAAACTCTTGTGCTCTCTACTCTGTGCTCTTGGCCTGGTCCTTAACACCATCAAGATGAGGTCATGTGGTTTGACAGAGACAAAGGCCTCATTCACTAACCTGGTCGTAAATAACATGTATTTCGTCTATATTTGGCATGAGTTCAATTGTGACGTGCGATGCATGAAAGGTGGTGCAGAGCCGTGATGTGTGCGGATCACAGGTGTGTCTCGTTTTTGTTAGAAAGTCACAAGTGATCTCTGTGTTGATCATGTGCATTGTTCCACGCTCCATTTGACGCCATACGAGACAACTGGAAATAAAAATCACACTTGTGTGAACTGAGCGGTGCAACTATACATTTATTGGTATAGTTACTGCTCTGTACTGTATTGTAGTGGGCTGTGCTCTATGCTGTACTTTGAAAATGACAGAGTTCCCGTGTGGGGGTCCCCGGAACATCCAGACCCACAGGAACGTACCCAGGGGGCCGGGACGGTTCTGGCAAGCCTTTGCACGTCCGAAATGGTTGAGAAATGACAGAGTTACCGCTTTGCAGCTTTCCATGCTCGGACAGAGAGACACGTTCACATAGAGACAGACACGTACACATAGAGACAGACACGTTCACATAGAGACAGACACGTACACATAGAGACAGACACGTACACAGAGAAACAGACACGTACACATAGAGACAGACACGTACACAGAGAGACAGACACGTACACATAGAGACAGACACGTACACATAGAGACAGACAAGTACACATAGAGACAGACACGTACACATAGAGACAGACACGTACACAGAGAGACAGACACATACACATAGAGACAGACACGTACACGTAGAGACAGACACGTACACGTAGAGACAGACACGTACACAGAGAGACAGACACGTACACAGAGAGACAGACACGTACACAGAGAGACAGACACGTACACAGAGAGACAGACACGTACACATAGAGACAGACACGTACACATAGAGACAGACACGTACACAGAGAGACAGACACGTACACATAGAGACAGACACGTACACATACTGTAGAGACAGACACGTACACAGAGAGACAGACACGTACACAGAGAGACAGACACGTACACATAGAGACAGACACGTACACAGAGAGACAGACACGTACACAGAGAGACAGACACGTACACAGAGAGACAGACACGTACACAGAGAGACAGACACGTACACAGAGAGACAGACACGTACACAGAGAGACAGACACGTACACAGAGAGACAGACACGTACACATAGAGACAGACACGTACACAGAGAGACAGACACGTACACAGAGAGACAGACACGTACACAGAGAGACAGACATGTACACATAATAATAATAATAATACAGTGTTGTTTTTGGCAGCAAATTTCTATTTTAGTTTAGTCATAGTCTTGGGACTGAAACTTCATTTCGTTTTAGTCACATTTTAGTCACCTGGAATGTATTAGTGTTAGTCTAGTTTTAGTCAACTAAATGTCATAAGATTTTAGTTGACTAAATCTACAGGTGATTTAGTCGACTAAAATGTATTTTGGCGGGTCTTGATGCCGTCGTAATGAGTGTTTTTACACTTGCTGAAAATAGCTGATCTACAAGCTCACAACGCGTCGCGTTGCGTCGCGTTGTGAGCTTGTAGATCAGCTATTTTCAGCATGCAACCAAGTGTAAAATGACTTATACTGGATCTCTTGTCTACTAGTCCCTTCCTAACATTTTAGTCTAGTTTATATTTGTCGACGAAATTGTCAATATATTTAGTCTTAGTTTTAGTCATCATAGCTTAGTTTTCATTTAGTTTCCATTTGTTTTTGTCAGTGAAAAAAGGTAGTCGACGAACATTTTTCGTCTCAGTTTTAGTCGACGAAAACAACACTGACAGACACGTACACAGAGAGACAGACACATACACAGAGATACAGACACGTACACAGAGAGACAGACACGTTCACATAGACAGACACGTACACAGAGAGACAGACACATACACAGAGATACAGACACGTACACATAGACAGACACGTTCACATAGACAGACACGTACACATAGAGACAGACACGTTCACATAGACAGACACGTACACATAGAGACAGACACGTACACAGAGAGACAGACACGTACACATAGACAGACACGTACACAGAGAGACAGACACGTTCACATAGAGACAGACACGTTCACATAGACAGACACGTACACAGAGAGACAGACACATACACAGAGATACAGACACGTACGTACACATAGAGACAGACACGTTCACATAGACAGACACGTACACAAAGAGACAGACACGTACACATAGAGACAGACACGTACACAGAGAGACAGACACGTACACATAGAGACAGACAAGTACACATAGAGACAGACACGTTCACAGAGAGACAGACACGTTCACAGAGAGACAGACACGTACACATAGAGACAGAGAGACAGACACGTACACAGAGAGACAGACACGTACACATAGAGACAGACACGTACACATAGAGACAGAGAGACAGACACGTACACATAGAGACAGACACGTACACAGAGAGACAGACACGTACACATAGAGACAGACACGTTCACATAGAGACAGAGAGACAGACACGTACACATAGAGACAGAGAGACAGACACGTTCACATAGAGACAGAGAGACAGACACGTACACATAGAGACAGACACGTACACAGAGAGACAGACACGTACACATAGAGACAGACACGTACACAGAGAGATAGACACGTACACATAGAGACAGACACGTACACATAGAGACAGACACATACACATAGAGACAGACACGTACACATAGAGACAGACACATACACAGAGAGACAGACACGTACACATAGAGACAGACACATACACATAGAGACAGACACGTACACATAGAGACAGACACATACACATAGAGACAGACACGTACACATAGAGACAGACACGTACACAGAGAGACAGACACGTACACAGAGAGACAGACACATACACATAGAGACAGACACGTATACATAGAGACATAGAGACAGACACGTACACAGAGAGACAGACACGTACACAGAGAGACAGACATGTACACATAATAATAATAATACAGTGTTGTTTTTGGCAGCAAATTTCTATTTTAGTTTAGTCATAGTCTTTGGACTGAAACTTCATTTAGTTTTAGTCACATTTTAGTCACCTGGAATGTATTAGTGTTAGTCTAGTTTTAGTCGA
Source organism: Protomyctophum parallelum (assembly GCF_964188405.1). Classification (NCBI taxonomy): domain Eukaryota; kingdom Metazoa; phylum Chordata; class Actinopteri; order Myctophiformes; family Myctophidae; genus Protomyctophum; species Protomyctophum parallelum. Next base: position 3,683,825 of record NC_139705.1, read on the forward strand.
CTAAATGTCATAAGATTTTAGTCGACTAAATCTACAGGTGATTTAGTCGACTAAAATGTATTTTGGCGGGTCTTGATGCCGTCGTAATGAGTGTTTTTACACTTGCTGAAAATAGCTGATCTACAAGCTCACAACGCGTCGCGTTGCGTCGCATTGTGAGCTTGTAGATCAGCTATTTTCAGCATGCAACCAAGTGTAAAATGACTTATACTGGATCTCTTGTCTACTAGACCCTTCCTAACATTTTAGTCTAGTTTATATTTGTCGACGAAATTGTCAATATATTTAGTCTTAGTTTTAGTCATCATAGCTTAGTTTTCATTTAGTTTCCATTTGTTTTTGTCAGTGAAAAAAGGTAGTCGACGAACATTTTTCGTCTCAGTTTTAGTCGACGAAAACAACACTGACAGACACGTACACAGAGAGACAGACACATACACAGAGATACAGACACGTACACATAGAGACAGACACGTACACATAGAGACAGACACGTACACATAGAGACAGACACGTACACAGAGAGACAGACACGTACACATAGAGACAGACACGTACACATAGAGACAGACACGTTCACATAGACAGACACATACACATAGAGACAGACACGTACACAGAGAGACAGACACGTACACAGAGAGACAGACACGTACACAGAGAGACAGACACGTACACAGAGAGACAGACACGTACACAGAGAGACAGACACGTACACAGAGAGACAGACATGTACACATAATAATAATAATACAGTGTTGTTTTTGGCAGCAAATTTCTATTTTAGTTTAGTCATAGTCTTTGGACTGAAACTTCATTTAGTTTTAGTCACATTTTAGTCACCTGGAATGTATTAGTGTTAGTCTAGTTTTAGTCAACTAAATGTCATAAGATTTTAGTTGACTAAATCTACAGGTGATTTAGTCGACTAAAATGTATTTTGGCGGGTCTTGATGCCGTCGTAATGAGTGTTTTTACACTTGCTGAAAATAGCTGATCTACAAGCTCACAACGCGTCGCGTTGCGTCGCGTTGTGAGCTTGTAGATCAGCTATTTTCAGCATGCAACCAAGTGTAAAATGACTTATACTGGATCTCTTGTCTACTAGTCCCTTCCTAACATTTTAGTCTAGTTTTTATTTGTCGACGAAATTGTCAATATATTTAGTCTTAGTTTTAGTCATCATAGCTTAGTTTTCATTTAGTTTCCATTTGTTTTTGTCAGTGAAAAAAGGTAGTCGACGAACATTTTTCGTCTCAGTTTTAGTCGACGAAAACAACACTGACTGACACGTACACAGAGAGACAGACACATACACAGAGATACAGACACGTACACAGAGAGACAGACACGTACACATAGAGACAGACACGTACACATAGAGACAGACACGTACACATAGAGACAGACACGTACACAGAGAGACAGACACGTACACATAGAGACAGACACGTTCACAGAGAGACAGACACATACACAGAGAGACAGACACGTACACATAGAGACAGACACGTACACATAGAGACAGACACGTACACATAGAGACAGACACGTACACAGAGAGACAGACACGTACACATAGAGACAGACACGTTCACATAGAGACAGACACGTACACATAGAGACAGACACGTACACATAGAGACAGACACGTACACAGAGAGACAGACACGTACACAGAGAGACAGACACATACACATAGAGACAGACACGTACACATGACAGACACGTACACAGAGAGACAGACACATACACATAGAGACAGACACGTACACAGAGAGACAGACACGTACACAGAGAGACAGACACGTACACATAGAGACAGACACGTACACATAGAGACAGACACATACACATAGAGACAGACACGTACACAGAGAGACAGACAGACACGTACACATAGAGACAGACACGTACACATAGAGACAGACACGTACACGTAGAGACAGACACGTACACATAGAGACAGACACGTACACATAGAGACAGACACGTACACAGAGAGACAGGCACGTACACAGAGAGACAGGCACGTACACAGAGAGACAGACACGTACACATAGAGACAGACACGTACACATAGAGACAGACACGTACACAGAGAGACAGACACGTACACAGAGAGACAGACACGTACACATAGAGACAGACACGTACACATAGAGACAGACACGTACACAGAGAGACAGACACGTACACATAGAGACAGACACGTACACAGAGAGACAGACAGACAGTGTGTGTGTGACCGCGCATGTGTGTGTGTGACTGCGACTGTGTGTGTGACTGTGAGTGTGTGTGTGACCGTGTGTGTGTGTGTGTGTGACCGCGCATGTGTGTGTGTGACTGTGAGTGTGTGTGTGACTGCGACTGTGAGTGTGTGTGACCGCGCATGTGTGTGTGACAGCGCATGTGTGTGACCGCGCATGTGTGTGTGTGTGACTGCGCACGTGTGTGTGTGTGACTGTGCGTGTGTGCAACCCTGCACGTGTGTGTGTGTGTGTGTGTGACTGTGCGTGTGTGCAACCCTGCATGTGTGTGTGTGTGTGTGTGTGTGTGCAACCCTGCATGTGTGTGTGTGTGTGTGTGTGTGTGTGTGCAACCGTGCATGTGTGTGTGTGTGTGTGTGTGTGTGTGTGTGTGTGTGTGTGCAACCGTGCATGTGTGTGTGTGTGTGTGTGTGTGTGCGACCGTGTGTGTGTGTGTGTGTGTGTGTGTGTGTGTGCAACCGTGCATGTGTGTGTGTGTGTGTGTGTGTGTGTGCGACCGTGTGTGTGTGTGTGTGTGTGTGTGTGTGTGTGTGTGTGTGTGTGTGTGTGTGTGTGTGTGTGCGCGCAAGGGTCCGACCGTGCATGTGCATTTGTGCGTGTGTGTCAGTCAGTGAATGATGTATTTAATGTCTCCTGTGTTGTTTTCTCATCAGATTTCCAGCGTCTCACACTGGACACAAACACAGCAAACAGAAACCTCTCTCTGTCTGAGGACAACAGGAAGGTCACACTGAGGTCAAGGGGTTCAGGGGGTCAGGATCCTCCTGATCACCCCGACAGGTTTGATTACTATGATCAGGTTCTGAGTACACAGAGTGTGACTGGACGCTGTTCCTGGGAGGTAGAGTGCAGTGGATGGGTTTATATAGGAGTAGCCGACGGAACAATCAGCAGGAAAGGAAGTGGTGGTGACTGTCTGCTTGGAGGGAATGACAAGTCCTGGATTCTGGCCTGTGAAGGTGATGATGGTTCCAGGTACTCTGTCAGACACAACGGACAGCGGACTGTCCTCCCTGTCTCTGCCTCTAGAGGCTCCAACAGAGTATCAGTGTATGTGGACCGTCCCGCTGGGACTCTGTCCTTCTACACAGTGTGCTCTGACTCACTGAGACACCTGTACACCTTCCAGACCACGCCCACTCAACGTCTCTATGCTGGGTTCTGGTTACCCTACTCCTCCACCTCAGTGCGTCTGTGTGGGCAGAGATAGAGGCTCTATGTGAGGGTGACATCATCAGGTGGCCATGGTTACTCAACATGTTTGAGTGAGTGCAGGTTGTCATGGTTACCACCGTCACCACGGGGTACTTTGACACTATAGCCGAGTCTGACATCATGGACTCCATATTTGGGCATGAGCAACTCATGACATCACGGTGACATCATCGTGGTGATGTATATAAGCATCACAGTGACATCACACATTACAGCTCCTGGACGTTGTCATGTCAACACCCCGCCCATGCATTTGACCTTTGACCCAATGCATTGTGAGCTTGTAGATCTGATATTTTCAAATAGTAGTAAAGTAAGATATGGCTAATATTTGATCATTTAGCTTCTAGGACCCCCTGGAACCCCCTCAAGGACCCCCGGGGGACCCTGGACCACACTTTGAGAACCAGTTAGTGTTGATTTTGTCGACTAAAACTATGACGGAAAATGTTCGCCGACCACCTTCACTAAGGAAGACTAACATGATGACTAAAACTATAAGACAATACTGACAATTTCCTCATCAAATGAAAACTAGACTAAAATCTTAGGGTGGAGAAGAGATCCAGTAGAACTAAAAGACAAGTCATTTTATGCTTGGTTACATGCTGAAAATAGCAGATCTCCAAGCTCACAACGCGTCGCACTGCAAGCTTGTAGATCGGCTATTTTCAGCATGCACCGAGTGTAAAATCACCCATTACGACGCCAAGGCCCACCCAAATAAAATTTAGTCGACTAAATTACCTGTATAGATTTAGTCGACTAACATCTTATATTTAGTCGACTAAAACTAGACCAACACTAAAACATGTCAGATGACTAAAATATGACTTAAACTAAATGAAGCTTCATTCAAAAGACTGACTAAAATAAAATCTAAATTTGATGTCAAAATAAAACAAAAGAAACAGTGGTCTCAAAATCAGTTCAAAAATGTTAACCCTATATGTACACACTGGCTATTTGAAAACAGCAGATCTCACAATGTTTCGCGATGCAGATTTAAAATAAGAAAGTATTTTTGTAAATATATATAGGCTATTTGAAAATTGTAACACAAATCTTGTGTTGGGGTCCCTGGTACAAATATGTTCAAATGGGGGTCCCTGGTACAAATATGTTCACATGGGGGTCCCTGCAGGTACAAATATGTTCACATGGGGGTCCCTGGTACAAATATGTTCAAATGGGGGTCCCTGGTACAAATATGTTCACATGGGGGTCCGTGGGCAGATCCATATTAATGTCAAACTCTATGGTATAAATGAGTCATCACCACAGGGAGCTTTAGATCTTACATTAGACTAGATGTCTGCATGTGTTGGTAGACAGGAGAGTCTTTGACCTTTGACCTGGTAGATGGGGAGAGTCTTTGACCTTTGACCTGGTAGACAGGGAGAGTTTTTTTTACCTTTTGAAGCATCCTTTGAGTAACTGCTGGTGCTCAGTGTGGAGCCTGCAGCAGAGCTCAGTGTGGAGGCTGCAGCAGAGCTCAGTGTGGAGGCTGCAGCAGAGCTCAGTGTGGAGGCTGCAGCAGAGCTCAGTGTGGAGGCTGCAGCAGAGCTCAGGGTGGAGGCTGCAGCAGAGCTCAGTGTGGAGGCTGCAGCAGAGCTCAGGGTGGAGGCTGCAGCAGAGCTCAGTGTGGAGGCTGCAGCAGAGCTCAGTGTGGAGGCTGCAGCAGAGCTCAGTGTGGAGGCTGCAGCAGAGCTCAGTGTGGAGGCTGCAGCAGAGCTCAGTGTGGAGGCTGCAGCAGAGCTCAGTGTGGAGGCTGCAGCAGAGCTCAGTGTGGAGGCTGCAGCAGAGCTCAGTGTGGAGGCTGCAGCAGAGCTCAGTGTGGAGGCTGCAGCAGAGCTCAGTGTGGAGGCTGCAGCAGAGCTCAGTGTGGAGGCTGCAGCAGAGCTCAGTGTGGAGCCTGCAGCAGAGCTCAGTGTGGAGGCTGCAGCAGAGCTCAGTGTGGAGGCTGCAGCAGAGCTCAGTGTGGAGGCTGCAGCAGAGCAGGTTGTTTCTGGACTTCACCTTCACTGCCGTTCCCTTTTAGGTGTTCCTTGAAGGACAGGATTCTGTCGAGGGTCACACCGAGGTGGGTTGGATTAGAGGCAGCTTTATCTTGAGTCCACTCAGATGGATGTTCAGTTCTCTGACAGCTTTATCTTGAGTCCACTCAGATGGATGTTCAGTTCTCTGACAGCTTTATCTTGAGTCCACTCAGATGGATGTTCAGTTCTCTGGCAGCTTTATCTTGAGTCCACTCAGATGGATGTTCAGTTCTCTGGCAGCTTTATCTTGAGTCCACTCAGATGGATGTTCAGTTCTCTGGCAGCTTTATCTTGAGTCCACTCAGATGGATGTTCAGTTCTCTGACAGCTTTATCTTGAGTCCACTCAGATGGATGTTCAGTTCTCTGGCAGCTTTATCTTGAGTCCACTCAGATGGATGTTCAGTTCTCTGGCAGCTTTATCTTGAGTCCACTCAGATGGATGTTCAGTTCTCTGACAGCTTTATCTAGAGTCCACTCAGATGGATGTTCAGTTCTCTGACAGCTTTATCTAGAGTCCACTCAGATGGATGTTCAGTTCTCTGACAGCTTTATCTTGAGTCCACTCAGATGGATGTTCAGTTCTCTGGCAGCTTTAGCATTGTGGAGATGGAATACACTGAAAGCTGGGCTTTTTGCAGAACTGGTCCAGTTTTTAAAGGTCTTCAGTGAGCACCTGTTCCAGTGGGTCAAGTTCTGGTGGTTTGGAATGCCAAACAGATGTCGTCTGTACAGATGAATAGGTCGTTTTGCGTAGAGGTTGAATAGGGTTGGACCCTGCAGGACTCCATTTTTCTGTGTTCTCTGTGTGCCTGTGTTCTGTCCGAGGTGAACTCTGAACCTCCGGTTGGTCAGCAGATTTGTGAGTTTCACTGTGAGGTCTTTGTGAGTTTCACTGTGAGCTGTTTGTGCCAGACGGTATCAAAGGCAGCTGTGAGGTGGAGGAACACAGTCCCTGTCTTCAGTCATCTACAATGCAGACATCTACACCCCCCACTGCTCCACTTCCATCTAGACCAACCCTCCACCAGCTGACTTCACCGTCCAATCAGCTTGGACAAAGGAATGGGAGTCCAAGGAGGTCCCAAACAAACAGTCATCGTTTTCCTCTAATGACTGTAACCGGCAGTAATGCCCGATGTCCTCAGCCACTTTCATTAGTGTTCAATCTTTGTATAATATTTGTATATTTGATATTTCTATATATTGGGCAAATGTATTGACATTGTTAATAGATACTGATATCTTGTATCTATCCCGTCTGTAATCACACCTTGGGTGTGACTGTGAGGTGATGATTAGTGATGGTGTGCACCTGCACAACGTCACCACTCCTTCAAAAGAGACTTGACTCCCACAACTCCTCACACTGAAGAAGGCTGTTAGCCCAAACGTTTGTCCCCATGAAATAGAGAAATAAACCTGCTTGAATTTGTTTCTCTCTACTTTTTATGATGTCGATTTAAGCCGGTAACGCACCATAAGTCAAAGTGCGGTGTTCACAAGAAAGTTTTCTAAAACAAATGCTTGCAATGATTTCAATGTGTTTGTAAATGTGTCGTAACAAACTAACGTGTAAAACAAATTCTTGCAATGATTTCAGAATCATGAGAAATGGTTGACTAGACTTAACGCTCTCCTACTGCTGTGAACATGTTCTTGACTAGACTTCATGTCAATCACTCTGGATTCACACATCTACTAAATGTGTTGTTAATGAACTCAAATCAATGAGTGTATTCATTTATTCATTATTAGATCATAATTTCCTCACTCGTTCCATTATTGTGTTTCATTGAATATTCATTTGATATCATTCTCATTCTTCACATGAAGAAATGATCATGTGTAGAAGTCATAATTGTTTAATACATTGATTGTTGATAGGGATGCACGATTAATCGGTAGCATGAATCGGAATCGGCCACTAGTCTAGAACAAAAGCCACATGAAATATGATGTAAAATCTCAAGTAAAAATAAACTTTACATTTTTCTACATTTAATTTGTGTACTCATCTCATTCAGTCATTCAGTTGTGAAAACAGACACTTGGAAAAGAGTATAGGCTATTTATTGATTGCTTTAATACTTTATTAACAGGCTTTGGGCCAAGCACCTATAGGGCCTAGGCTTGTTTCCATTGTGGTCCTCTGTATGATATCGGAATCGGTCACAATCGGTCTCGGCAGATATGACCCTGCAAATAATCGTATATCGGGCATGATTTCATAATCGTGCACCGCTATTTGTTGACAGTCTGTCGTTGTTCCTGTGTATTAATATTCATAGTGTGACAACATGTCCACAATAAGAACTACGTTGGATCCAATCGGAACACACGTTATTATTTCATGTATAAACAAACAATGTCATTTACAGCTAAACATTTCTCTCAAGAATGTTTCTGAATACATTTGAAGCGAGAAACAGACACTGAACGCACTGACCGGATATTGATTATATTTCTCCAACACTTCCCGTTGATTTCTGAGGCGCGTTGCACTGGACTCACCTGGCATAAACTAATGGAATTCTTTCATTCCTGTAAGCAATGAAATCCACCTTTGTTTTGTTTTTTTACTCATGTGTCAGTTCCCATTAATTGTCCTAACATCTAACATCAGTTATTATGGTGGTACTTGGAGAGCCAAACATTTTCTGAGGTGGTACTTCAGTATAAAAAGGTTGGGAACCAATGGCCTAATGGACTACTTTCAATACCGTAAGCAATGAAATCCTTTGTTTCATTTGTACTTTTGGGTCAATTTGGTAATTTATTGTATACGTAAATACTTAGCCATATATTGGGTCGCCAACTGAATAAGGAATAAGGAACCGTCCCTTGTTTGGAAACAACAATAAGACACACTTTGTTATTTGTAAACTAAAAGACATGTCCGTTATTGAACTGATAGGAGACACACTTTGTTCCTTATTCGTAAAGTAAAAGACATGTCCGTTATTGAACTGATAGGAGACACACTTTGTTCCTTATTCGTAAAGTAAAGACATGTCCGTTATTGAACTGATAGGAGACACACTTTGTTCCTTATTCGTAAAGTAAAAGACATGTCCGTTATTGAACTGATAGGAGACACACTTTGTTCCTTATTCGTAAAGTAAAAGACATGTCCGTTATTGAACTGATAGGAGACACACTTTGTTCCTTATTCGTAAAGTAAAGACATGTCCGTTATTGAACTGATAGGAGACACACTTTGTTCCTTATTCGTAAAGTAAAAGACATGTCCGTTATTGAACTGATAGGAGACACACTTTGTTCCTTATTCGTAAAGTAAAGACATGTCCATTATTGAACTGATAGGAGACACACTTTGTTCCTTATTCATAAAGTAAAGACATGTCCGTTATTGAACTGATAGGAGACACACTTTGTTCCTTATTCGTAAAGTAAAAGACATGTCCGTTATTGAACTGATAGGAGACACACTTTGTTCCTTATTCGTAAAGTAAAGACATTTCCGTTATTGAACTGATAGGAGACACACTTTGTTCCTTATTCGTAAAGTAAAGACATGTCCATTATTGAACCAATTGATGGAATCAATCAATGACACATCCTTCAAAATCAGTTCAAACAGCTCATATATAAACATAGAATACAGGTTCTTAAAATACATTCATATACATATATAAACATATAGTAGAATACAGGTTGTTAAAATACATTCATATACATATAAACATAGTAGAATACAGGTTGTTAAAATACATTCATATACAATAAACATATATTAGAATACATGTTGTTAAAATATATTCATGTACATTGTCACGGGGCAACCCGTGCCCTATAGACACTAGAAGACTCCACAATGTGAAACTGAACATTACAAACGCACACTGCACAGCTGATCCCATTAATTGACTGTCATCAAGCTCCTTGGAGGTGTGGCTATGTGTAGCGTCATATACTGTACTACTTATCGGTGTTGCCTAATGCTATCATAATTGTTTTGTGTTTGATGTGATGCCTTGGAAAACATTCAGACTCTAAGGCCTGGGCTATACGTCTCTAGGTTTTTATAAAACGGATATTTTCGTACTCCGTTGTCGTATGGGCAGGGGCCCATACGACAAAGATATCTGTGTCCACACATACAACCCAAAACGATCATTTTTGACTCCAACAAGCATGCCAGGCCAGTAGGTGGCGATAAGAAATATGTAATGCAATAGAAAAATATTCTGAGCATGCGCGGTGAGCTGGTTTCCCAATAGATCCCCCCACGTAACCCGGTAGTACTAAAAACAAAACAAACAAGGCATGCAGACAGGACTCCGTCTAGTGAGCAACTTTGGAACTCACCTTCTAATATAAACACAAACCCCATTTTCTCAGCTGACTCGCTAGCCTAGTGGACTACTACGCACACTTGTAATCTATGCGCAGGTGGCGCTAGCTGCCATCGTGTTTGTTGTCGTTTCTATGGTAACCTCACGTTCACCCCAGAAGTTGTTCGTTTTTCAATCCATGAACTGATGCGCATGCTCAGTGTTAAAAGCAACAACGAACATGCGCGACTAGGGAGGTGACGTCATCCTTCCTCAAAAACTCCGTTTCGCATGACTACACAGCTCCACCATCCGGATCTTTTCGAAAATCTCCACTTATTTATCCGTTTCCAAAAATCTCCGTTTGAGTGGCCGAAAACGCCGTTTGCGTCTGGCTGAAAGGCCCAAACGCACATAGAAATGTGCGTTTGAAAAAACACCCAGAGTCGTGTAGCCCAGGCCTAAATGTGTAATTGTATAGTTCAGGGGTCGGCAACCCAAGATGTTGAATGAGCCATTTTCGACAAAAAAAAAATTCAAAATCTATCTGGAGCCGCAAAAATGTAAGCCTTAAAATGCTTATATAATGAAGACAAAAGGGCTGCAAGTGGATATTAGCCTATCTATCAAAATAAAAAGTGCGCTATGGTTTAACTTTCATTACGGGCACGTTCGGAAATAGCGCACTGAGCGCACTGTGCAATGCAAACTAATATAGGCGAGTGCGCTTCCGTAATTGTCTGGAAGAGCATTCCATGTTTTCCACACAAGTGTGTCGTGTTTTGGGAGGTTTACAATATCGGTATTTGCCTGTATGCTTATTAATCTGCAGTGACAAACTATCAAACAATAAAAAAGTAACGTTGAAAGACATTTCCAGGGAAAGCATGCTAAGTTTGCATGAATGAGAGAAAGAGGGCTGTTGCAGTCGCAGAACTGCTGAAGAAAGCAGAAGGGAGCAAAGTCAGCAAACTAACTTTTAAGAAGTGGATCATCGCAGCTTACTCCACCACTCATGCTGGCTGCTGCTATAGTTTCGTTGCAACACGGGAGATAATACGTCTATATGACTCCTTCAACGTCTATATGACTCCTTCATATACTGTAGTCACCGTCTGAACGGCTTGCCACGTTTTATTTATTGTTTGATAAGTTTGTCACTGCAGATTTAGCCATGGTGCGTCATGGCAACTGCAGCCTGTTTTACGCAATCGCTACATTTACATTGTAAACGTGTACATAAACATTCAGATTCCAAATATAAAGTACTCGCCACGTGTGCCACTGGTGTTAAAATGTTGCTGGTACAGCGATTAGCATTGCTGCATCCCGCGTTGTTTAATAAAAAGCATTTTTATCCGAGCTGTTATTTTGCCATTGGCTTTCAACTACGCGCCCCCAACCGGTGTGCAACTGTGGATTTCCCAACCCCGTTTGAGAAAAGTAGCCGGGGCGCTCGGATAAAAAATGCTTTTTATTAAACAACGCGGGATGCAGCAATGCTAATCACTGTACCAGCAAATTTCTAACCCCCGTGGCACATGTGGCGAGGACCTTATATTTGAAATCGGAATGTTTATATACACGTTTGGACTGCAATTGCGAAAACAGGCTGCTGTTGCGTCATGGGCTACTGCAGATCAAGCATACAGGAAATCCATCTGCATTGGCTGTGAAGGCATAAGCGTCTGTCCACGAATTGTTAAATCCTCTGTTTTCGTCTGCTATCTTTCTTTTTCTCCCTGTAGAAGCCATAGCGTAGCAGGCACCAGCCTCACACACCCACCGGTTTGTTTATAATAGTGTCTGGCGCGCAGCATGCGTCGCATGCTATGACGCGAATTTTAGTTGACATTATTGAAACTTAATATTTATTCTACACATTTTTACAAATTTGGGAAACTTAAGAATGTTTCTGTCACGTTTTGCCTCCTACAGAAACCATAAATGAAAAATAAAAATGTGAAAAAATAAACTTTATACATTTTCATCGATTTTTTTGTAATGCTACAGAGAGCCACCAGGGGAGTGCTCAAGAGCCGCATGCGGCTCTAGAGCCGCCGGTTGCCGACCCCTGGTATAGTTGGTCTAACTCATGGGTCATGGTTTACCTTGTTTGAGTAGATTGGTCCAATTTCTAATCATTGTGGGTGGGGTCTCACCTGGTATATAAGGGAGGCTTGTGGAAATGTTTGGGGGGGGAATCAGTTTAGCTTGAGACTAACAAAGGAGACAACTCTAGGGGAGAGCTGCCAGGGCCAGGAAGGCATAGCCTGTTTTCAGTTTCTTAAGTTGGTTTGTTGTTTTTCCTTAGTTGAGTGGTCAAGTGTTTTCTTACTTTCGGTTATTTGAAAGTGTATTGTCAGTCTTATTTCGGGAAGTATTATTTTTGCCTGCACAGTCAAATCCAGCATGGGTCGGTCACTTGGTGTTTTGAGGTAATTAAAATACCAAAAAAGATCTACATTCTTGGACTGTCGATTCTTGGAGTCTTGGCCGTTCGGGCAACTTTACATACATAAACATATAGAATACAGGTTGTTAAAATACATTCATATACAATAAACATATAGTAGATAGAATACAGGTTGTTAAAATACATACATATAAATATATAGTAGATGGAATACAGGTTGTTAAAATTAATTCATAATTGGTTGTGAACCGAAAATATTTGATCTACAAGCTCACAGCCCACCTACCAAGTTTAAATCAGACCTCAGAGGGCATAGCAAGGTTTATGTATGGCAGCTTTGAGAACAGTGTGATCGCTTTTCACTTGTGGTTCAATCAGGATAATAAGGAACAGCTGAGATGAATGAGGACACCTCCGTCCACCCAGATAGAAATGAACAGTATAGAGGCCAGTCAACACTCTGAGTGCAGACTTGGGATCAGTTTAGTTTACCCATCTCTAATCTGTGAGGTCAGTGGATGAGAAGAACAAACTGTCCTCAGGCCACACAAGTCTGTTTCCAATTTTGGTCGCCCCCCAAAACAGCCAATGCTGTGAGCTTATCTGCTATTTTTGAATAGCCAATGCGCTAAAATCTAAAATGGCAGATGCTTTCTCGATTTGTAATGGGTTACCAACTTACCAAATGTACCTCCATCTGCTCACCAAAGGAACGCAGTTAGGTTGACGACAAAAACATATTGCATCTATTTATCGCCATCACTGAAGGATCTGGTACCATTAACCATGTTAAGTCTCCATAATAAAATGTTTATCGCTGGAAGACAATATTGGCTAAAAATACATTTAGCTGACAACACTAACAAGAACTTTATTTTTTTTCCAACAGTAGTGGTAAAGGCCCGAAATGGTCGGTCTCACCCAGTGAAAAAAAAGACTAAATATGTTGACAATTTTGTCAACAAATAAAAACTAGACTAAACTGTTAGAAAGGGACTAGTCACAAGAGATGCAGTAAAAGTAATAGACACAAGTCATTTTACACTTGGTTACATGCTGAAAATAGCGATCTACAAGCTCACAACGCATCATGCTGCAACGCGTTATGAGCTTGTAGATCGGCTATTTTCAGCAATTGTAAAATCAGCCATTACGACGGCAATCAACTGTAGATTTATATGTCCTCGACTAAAACTAGACAGCACCAAACAACGCCGTTATTGGACTGGGGTGCATCATTGAGTATAGTCTGTCCAAAATGCAGTCAGTCTGGGACACGACCAAAACATGTGGCTAAGCGTAGCTGATTCCTGACCACACCTGGCACAGGCTGGATCTGAGTCTGGATATATTGTGGCTATAATCTGCTCGGGGATAAATGTATATACAGTCTATGTAAAACTTTGAATTGTGACAACCCATGTCTGTGAGACTGCCAACTGCTACAGTAGGTTAACTTAAATCTGGTAAGTCCATACTGTACCTAGCTCCTCCTCCCATGCCCTTTTCACACGCTCAAGTGATGGAGAAGCCACCCTCTGAATGCTGTCATATAGCCTAGAAACTATGCCCCTGTCAACCGGATCCCAACTTTTTTTTTTTTTTTCCACAATTGTATATATATGTTTTTTTCAACATATAATTAAAACAATCCCTTGGTACATAGTTATTAGTTACATGTCAAAGTAATAATATTAATAATGACAATAATAAACAAAATCAACAACATACATAAACAAAACAAAAACCGACAAACAGAGCACTGCCATACATTGTGCATTTCTTGTGTTTGATCTTTGTTTCCACCTATCCTTTCATGTCATCTGTGAAGGGAGTCCATGTTTTTATGAATGTCTTGTGGGATCTGATTCTCTCCATCTGCATGATTACAGTCATCTCATTAAGCCACTTCAAGGAGGAGAGGATGATTTCCAATCCAACGGAATTATTTTCTTCGCCGCAACCATTCCAAGCATCAAAGCTTATTGTTCTTCATCTGTATATTTAAAGCATTCTCTGAACATCCAAATAAAGCCAATTGAGGGTACATTATTATTATTATTATTTGTTTCATACACTTTAGAAAACCATTAAAAAATCTTTGACCAAAAACCGTGTAGCTGTGGACAGAGCCAAAATAGATGTGTTAGGCTGCCCTCTGCTGTTTTGCATCTGTCACACACCGGAGAAGTTGTAGTAGGGTAGATCCTATGCAGTTTTGTCTTGGAATAATCTTTGCATGACTTTATATTGTATTATTAGCTGATATCTGGCATTAATGGAACAAGAATGTATTCTCGATAAGCCCTTCTTCCAGATTTCATCATTCATCTCCATTCCCAGTTCAGAGACCCATATGCTTCCCTCAAGTGGTTGGTAGATACAGGAGTATAGTAAAGACAGATACAGTAGATACAGGAGTAGTAAAGACAGAAACAAAACGATAAATCATTTGCTTAGAGTCAGGGGGAAGTTGTAGAAGCTTATTAAAAGCATTGCTCTCTGGTATGTTTTCAAATTGTGGGATATTCTCCGGATCCCAACTTAAAGGAGAATTCCATACTAAAAGGCTTTCTTACCTTTCTTTGTAGTCGTTACGTCCCCACCAAAGAGGTCCAGGTGTTATTTTGTGAAAAAGCTCCTTATTGGCTACTTCCCCTACCATAAGCCCTAAATGATTTGCATTGAATTGAATGGGAATTGAATGGGGCTATGGGGTGTGGGGTGCTAATTCACTTATTTCCATCGCTCAAAATTATAATTTCTTTGTATATATCCTCTCTTCATAATGTAAATATTATCCCAAGCGGCACACTTTACTACTTCTTTCGACGGAAATAAGCGAATTAGCATAACACCCCATAGCCCCATTCAATTCCCATTCAATGCAATGCAATTCATTGAGGGCTTATGGTAGGGAAAATAGCCAATAAGGAGTTTTTGCACAAAAAAACACCTGGACCTCTTTGATGGGGACGTAACAACTACAAAGAAAGGTAAGAAAGATAAGAAAGCATTCTAGCATGGAATTCTCCTTTAAACACCCGTCTCTACCCAAGTACTTGGTGGAGTTGCCAGAGAGATGTATCTTCTAACAAAACTATATGCACTTGCAAATACTTAAAGAAGTTTGACGGTGGAATATTAAAATCCCTCTTCGTCTGCTCAAAAGAAAGGAAAAGTGCCCATCTTTAAATAGGTCTTTCACATGTTGAATTCCCCTTCTATTCCACTGCTGAAAGGATGGGTCTTGTAAGAGATAGAACAAAATTGCAGTTCGCTCGAATGGGGGAGGTGACAAGTGAGTTTTTTGAGTGGTGCAACCACTCCAAAGAACAGCAATGTCTGTGACTCTGTGTCCGCCTATGTGACGTTAATGAGCACGAGTATGTACCAGTAGTGTACCTGACAGAACTAGAGCCAGGGTCTATCATTTGTCCAATTAATCCATTCAATGAGCGATCCAGTATGCACATGAATTTGTAGGTCAGGTTCCTCAACAGAGCCAGGTGGTGAGACCCAAAGTACAAAAGAGCTCAGTAGTACAGTGGTGAAATCTCCGAAACCGACATGTTCGCTTGTACATAGAGCATTCTCCTCTGTCTAGACATATCATTGTCATCCTCTAGTGTGTCTGTAATAATGTGGCCAATATATTTTGTATTTTTGGACACACACATGGTTTGACCAGACAGGTAAAAGGCAGGAAACTTGAGTTCCAGGTCATGCTTAGTTCTACAGATCAGGTAGAAAATGAATCAAATCCACACTCTCAGTCGAGTTAAGAGTCTTTGTTTAATAAAGATAGTGCTCCGCAGCAGCAGTCATACCAGACAGACAGTGTCAAAATTGGCAGTAGCAACGGAAATGACATGGTTATATAGAATTCTTTGTTCAATTAAAAGGGACTATATACAGCCGTGTCTCATTATTCTGGGCGGGAACCCCTTTTGGTGTTTTACCCCCCCAGGCTGGGAACCCATTTTTGGGTTCTGTACAGTATGTACAGTATTCAAAGAATACAAAAAAATGATGCTGCTATATAAATATTTGAAGTTCTTCAGAAAACTTAGGTCAGGCTTTAGAAGGCGTTTTTAGAATCGGCCTTAGGCCTAAATGGGTTAAAAAAAAAAAGGCATACATATTATTATAAGAAATAATTTCAACTCACAGAATCCACATTACAAAAAAGGTTAATCATATAGAAAACAGTTTAACACCAATTCTTCATTTAGACCTTTAGGAAATACAGTGTTTAAGAAAAGGATCCAAAAATGCTTCATGTTGCAATAATAACCGATCTCTTTAAAGGGTTGATATATTCTATGCCTTGAAACCTCAGGGTAGGCCTACATATGTCATGTCCAGTAGCCTACTGTTGAAGTGTAGCTATGGGGGATTTTTCTTCTCTTGTTCTGATATCACTTTTTAGTTTTTCCTACATAGCAAAAGCCACAGGGACATTTTAGGAGATAGACAAAGTGATTCTCCCTTTTACTTATTTTTTTTACCAGCTGCAAGCTGGTGAATAAGAGCTTGCTATATATCCGACCGGGTAGTAGACACTGGAGATCATTTTCTGCTGCCTGCACGAGTGGTGTGCCGCGTGTGCGCATGCGTGAAATTGGAACGATACAGAGAATAAATTGGAACGATACAGAGAAGAAATTGGAACGAATAATGCAGCTGGTAATTAATTGATTTCATCAATCCTCTCCTTTGATCATGGCGTTGCAACTAAGGCAGCTATTACAGGGGAGGAAGTTACCTGAGGGTAGTGAGGACATGAATATAGAATATATACTGTATCAACCCTTAAAACCCTTTAAAGAGAGGTGGGGACAGAGATCGGTTATTATTGCAACGTGA